>NW_020174273.1:3374154-3466533 GCF_003031525.2 Neophocaena asiaeorientalis asiaeorientalis
TTTTTTAAAAAAAAGCCAAAAAAAAAAAAAAAAAAAGAGGAAATGATGGAGCATTTTGGAAATGTGAAACTTCCCCAAATAACAACATAATCAAATCAAGTATAAGTGAAAAGGAGGGCTTAAGATCTCTCTGGAGAGTCAATCAGAAAGAGAATTTATAAAACAATTTAATCCATTAGTATATTATTTAATTAAATAATTTAATTTTTAACATCTTTATTGGAGTATAATTGCTTTACAATGGTGTGTTAGTTTCTGCTTTTTAGCAAAGTGAATCAGCTATACATATACATATATCCCCATATCTCCTCCCTCCTGCAAATCCCTCCCACTCTCCCTATCTCACCTCTCTAGGTGCTCACAGAGCACCGAGCTGCTCTCCCTGTGCTATGCGGCTGCTTCCCTCCAGCTATCCATTTTACATTTGGTAGTATATATAAGTCCACGCCACTCACTCACTTCATCCCAGCTTACACTTCCCCCTCTCTGTGTCCTCAAGTACACTCCCTAAGTCTGCGTCTTTATTCCTGTCCTGCCCCTAGGTTCTTCAGAACCATTTTTGCTTTCTTGTTTTTAGATTCCATATATATGTGTTAGCATACAGTATTTGTTTATCTCATTCTGATTTACTTCACTCTGTATGACAGACTCTAGGTCAATACACCTCATTACAAATAACTCAATTTCGTTTCTTTTTATGGCTGAGTAATATTCCATTGTATATATGTGCCACATCTTCTTTATCCATTCATCTGTTGATGGACACTTAGGTTGCTTCCATGTCCTGGCTATTGTAAATAGAGCTACAATGAACATTGTGGTACATGTCTCTTTTTGAATTATGGTTTTCTCAGGGTATATGCCCAGTAGTGAGATTGCTGGGTCATATGGCAGTTCTATTTTTAGATTTATAAGGAACCTCCATGCTGTTCTCCAAAGTGGCTGTATCAATTTACATTTCTACCAACAGTGCAAGAGGGTTCTCTTTTCTCCACACCCTCTCCAGCATTTATTGTTTGTAGATTTTCTGATGATGGCCATTCTGACTGGTATGAGGTGGTACCTCATTTTAGTTTTGATTTGCATTTGTCTAATGATTAGTGATGTTGAGCATTCTTTCATGTGTTTGTTGGCAATCTGTATATCTTCTTTGGAGAAATGTCTATTTAGGTCTTCTGCCCATTTTTGGATTGGGTTGTTTCTTTTTCTGATATTGAGCTGGATGAGATGCCTGTAAATTTTGGAGATTAATCCTTTGTCAGCTGCTTCATTTGCAAATATATTCTCACATTCTGAGGGTTGTCTTTTGGTCTTGTTTATGGTTTCCTTTGCTGTGCAAAAACTTTTAAGTTTCATTAGGTCCCATCTGTTTATTTTTGGTTTTATTTCCATTTCTCTAGGAGGTGGGTCAAAAAGGATCTTGCTGTGATTTATGTCAGAGAGTGTTCTGCCTAAGTTTTCATCTAAGAGTTTTATAGTGTCTGGCCTTACATTGAGGTCTTTAATACATTTTGAGTTTATTTTTGTGTATGGTGTTAGGGAGTGTTCTAATTTCATTCTTTTACATGTAGCTATCCAGTTTTCCCAGCACCACTTATTGAAGAGGCTGTCTTTTCTCCATTGTACATTCTTGCCTCCTTTATCAAACATAAGGTGCCCATATGTGTGTGGGTTTATCTCTGGGCTTTTGGTCCTGTTCCATTGATCTATATTTCTGTTTTTGAGCCAGTACCATACTGTCTTTATTACTGTAGCTTTGTAGTATAGTTTGAAGTGAGGGAGTCTGATTCCTCCTGCTCCGTTTTTCTTTCTCAAGATTGCTTTAGCTATTCAGGGTCTTTTGTGTCTCCATACAAATTGTGAAATTTTGGTTCTAGTTCTGTGAAAAATGCCATTGGTAGTTTTATAGGGATTGCATTGACTCTGTAGATTGCTTTGGGTAGTACAGTCATTTTCACAATGTTCATTCTTCCAAATCCAAGAACATGGTATATCTCTCCATCTGTTTGTAGCATCTTTAATTTCTTTCATCAGTGTCTTATAATTTTCTGCATATAGGCCTTTTGTTTTCTTCATATAGGTCCTTTGTCTCCTTAGGTGGGTTTATTCCAAGGTATTTTATTCTTTTTGTTGCAGTAAATGGGAGGGTTTCCTTAATTTCTCTTTCAGATTTTTCATCATTAGTGTATAGGAATGCAAGAGATTTCTGTGCATTAATTTTGTATCCCGCAACGTTACCAAATTCATTGATTAGCTCTAGTAGCTGCTGGTAGAGTCTTTAGCATTCGCTATGTATAGTATGTCGTTGGCAAACACTGACAGCGTTACTTCTTCTTTTCCGATTTGGATTCCTTTTATTTCTTATTCTTCACTGATTGCCATGGTTAAACTTCCAAAACTATGTTGAGTAACAGTGGTGAGAGTGGGCAACCTTGTCTTTTTACTGATCTAAGAGGAAATGGTTTCATTTTTTCCCCATTGAGAACGATGTTGGCTGTGGGTTTGTCATATATGGCCTTTATTATGTTGAGGTAAGTTCCCTCTGTGCTTACTTTCTGGAGGGTTTTTAGCATAAATCGGTGTTGCATTTGGTCAAAAGCTTCTTCTGCATCTCTTGAGAAGATCATAGGTTTTTTAATCCTTCAGTTTGTTAGTAGAGTGTATCACATTGATTGTTTCGCGTATATTGAAGAATCCTTGGATTCCTGGGATAAAACCCACTTGATTCTCATGTATGATCCTTTAATGTGCTGTTGGATTCTGCCTGCTAGTAGTTTTTTTTTTTTTTTTTTGTGGTACGCAGGCCTCCCACTGCTGTGGCCTCTCCTGTTGCGGAGCACATGCTCCGGACATGCACGCCCAGCGGCCACGGCCCACGGGCCCAGCGGCTCCGCAGCATGTGGGACCCTCCCAGACCGGGGCATGAACCCGTGTACCCTGCATCGGCAGGCGGACCCTCAACCACTGAGCCACCAGAGAAGCCCTGTCTGCTAGTATTTTGTTGAGGATTTTTGCATGTACGTTCATCAGTGATATTAACCTGTAGTTTTCTTTCTTTCTGACATCTGTGTCTGGTTTTGATATCAGGGTGATGGTGGTCTCGTAGAGTGAGATTCAGAGTGTTCCTCTCTGTGCTGTATTTTGGAAGAGTTGGAGAAGGATAGGTGTTAGCTGTTCTCTAAATGTTTGATAGAATTTGCCTGTGAAGCCATCTGGTCCTGGGCTTTTGTTTGTTGGAAGATTTTTAATCACAGTCTCAATTTCAGTGATTGTGATTGGTCTGTGTATATTTTCTATTTCTTCCTGGTTCAGTCTTGCAATATTGTACTTTTCTAAGAATTTGTCCATTTCTTCCAGGTTGTCCATTTTATTGGCATAGAGCTGCTTGTAGTAATCTCTCATGATCCTTTGTATTTCTGCAGTGTCAGTTGTTACTTCTCCTTTTCCATTTCTAATTCTGTTGATTGGAGTCTTCTCCCTTTTTTTCTTGATGAGTCTGGCTAATGTTTATCCATTTTGTTTATCTTCTCAAAGGGCCAGGTTTTAGTTTTATTGATCTTTGCTACTGTTTCCTTCATTTTTTTCATTTATTTCTGATCTGATCTTTATGATTTCTTTCCTTCTGCTAACTTAGGGGTTTTTTGTTCTTATCTGTTTAACTGCTTTAGGTGTAAGATTAGATTGTTTATTTGAGATGTTTCTCGTTTCTTGAGGTAGGATTGTATTGTTATAAACTTCTCTCTTAAACTGCTTTTGCTGCATCCCATAGGTTTTGGGTCATTTTTTTTGCACTTTCATTTGTTTCTAGGTATTTTTTTATTTCCTCTTTGATTTCTGCAGTGATATCTTGGTTATTAAGTAGTGTATTATTTAGCCTCCATGTGTTTTTTTTCTTTTATCCTGCGGTACGCGGGCCTCTCACTGTTGTGGCCTCTCCCGTTGTGGAGCACAGGCTCTGGACACGCAGGCTCAGCTGCCATGGCTCACAGGCCCAGCCGCTCCGTGGCATGTGGGATCTTCCCTGACCGGGGCATGAACCCGTGTCCCCTGCATCGGCAGGTGGACTCTCAACCACTGTGCCACCAGGGAAGCCCTGTCCTCAATTCTTTTTTCTTTATTCTGGTCTGCAATAGTTATTTCCACTAATTTTTCTTCCTTGTCACTTATCCATTCTTCTGCCTCAGTTATTCTGCTCTTGATTTTAAAAATAAATTAAATTTTGAAATTAAAAATAAATGAAAATTTTAATTTCATTTATTGTGTTGTTCATCATTGTTTGCTCTTTAGTTTTTCTAGGTCCTTGTTAAAAGTTTCTTGCATTTTGTCTATTCTGTTTCCAAGATTTTGGATCATCTTTACTATCATTACTCTGAATTCCTTTTCTGGTAGACTGCCTCTTGCCTCTTCATTTGTTTGGTCTGGTGGGTTTTTACCTTGCTCCTTCATCTGCTGTGTCTTTTTCTGTCTTCTCGTTTTGCTTATCTTACTGTGTTTGGGGTCTCCTTTTCCCAGGCTGCAGGTTTGTACTTCCCGTTGTTTTTGGTGCCTGCTCCCAGTGGCTGAGCTTGGTTCAGTGGGTTGTGTAGGATTCCTGGTGGAGGGGACTGCTGCCTGTGTTCCAGTGGATGAGCCTGGATCTTGTGTTTCTGGTGGTCAGTGCTGCATCCGGTAGTGTGTTTTGGGGTGTCTGTGACCTTATTATGATTTTAGGCAGCCTCTCTGCTAATGGGTGTGGTTGTGTTCTGCCTTGCTTGTTGTTTGGCATTGGGTGTTCAGCACTGTAGCTTGCTATTCGTTGAGTGGTGCTGAGTCTTAGTGTTGAGATGGAGATCTCTCGGCGAGCTTTCACTGTTTGATACTATGTGGAGCTGGGAGGTCTCTGGTGGACCAATGTCCTGAACTCGGCTCTCCCACCTCAGAGTCACAGGCCTGACACCCACTTGGTGTACCAAGACTGTGTCAGCCACACGGCTCAGAGGTAAAAGGAGAAAAAAAGAAAGAAGGAAACAAAATAAAATAAAGTTATTAAAAGAGAAAATAAAAATTATTAAAATTTTTTTAAAAATTAAAAACTAATTTAAAAAAAAGAAAGAAGGAAAGAAGAGAGCAACCAAACCAGAAAACAAATCCAACAATGATAACAAGTGCTAAAAATTATACTAAAAACACGGACAGACAGAACCCTAAGACAAATGGTAAAGGCGAAGCTACACAGACAAAATCACACAAAGAAGCATACACATACACACTCACAAATAGAGAAAAAGGAAAAAAAAATATATGTATCGTTGCTCCTAAAGTCCACCTCCTCAATTTGGGATGACTCATTGTCTATTCAGGTATTCCACAGATGCAGGGTACATCAAGCTGATTGTGGAGATTTAATCTGCTGCTCCTGAGGCTACTGGGAGAGATTTCCCTTTCTCTTCTTAGTTCGCACAACTCCTGGGGCTCAGCTTTGGATTTGGCCCCAGCTCTGCGTGTAGCTCGTCTGAGGGTGTCTTTTCTTGGCTCAGACAGGACGGAGTTAAAGGAGCAGCTGATTAGGGGGCTCTAGCTCACTCAGGCCGCGGGGAGGAGGGAGGGGTATGGAATGTGGGGCGAGCCTGCGGCGGCAGAGGCCAGCGTGATGTTGCACCAGCCTGAAGCATGCTGTGCGTTCTCCCGGGGGTGTTGTCCCTGGATCACAGGACCCTGTCAGTGGCGGAATGCACAGCCTCCCCGGAAGGGAGGTGTGGATAGTGACCTGGGCTTGCACACAGGCTTCTTGGTGGCTGCAGCAGCAGCCTTAGTGTCTCATGCCCATCTCTGGTGTCCATGCTGATAGCCACGGCTTGCACCCATCTCTGGAGCTTGTTTAGGCAGTGCTCTGAATCCCCTCTCCTCACGCACCCCGATACAATGGTCTATTGCCTCTTTGGCAGTTCTAGACCTTTTTCCGGATTCCCTCCCAGCTAGCTGTGGCGCACTAGCCCCCTTCAGGCTGTGTTCACGCAGCCAACCCCAGTCCTTTCCCTGGGGTCTGACCTCCGAAGCCGCAGCCTCAGCTCCCAGCCCCCACCCCCCCGGTGGGTGAGCAGACAATCCTCTCGGGCTGGTGAGTGCTGGCCGGCATGGATCCTCTGTGCGGGAATCTCTCTGCTTTGTCCTCTGCAGCCCTGTTGCTGCACTCTCCTACGTGGCTCCAAAGCTTCCCCTCCACCCACTCCCCCATCTCCGCCAGAATGGGCTTCCTAGTGTGTGGAAACTTTTTCTCCTTCACAGCTCCCTCCAAGAGTTGCAGGTCCTAGCCCTATTCTTTTGCCTCTGTTTTTTCTTTTTTCTTTTGCCCTACCCAGGTACGTGGGGAGTTTCTTGCCTTTTGGGAAGTCTGAGGTCTTCTGCCAGTGTTCAGTACATGTTCTGTAGGAGTTGTTCCACATGTAGATGTATTTCTGATGTATTTCTGATGTGTTTGTGGGGAGGAAGGCGATCTCCACATCTCACTCCACCATCTTGAAGGTCTCTCTAGTATTTTATTTTAAATTATCAATTTCATTCATTGGTTACATTTGGAATGACAAGGAATTCCCCTGATTTGAGATCTAATCCCACACACTTTCTTTCCATTCCTCATCTTCTGATAGAAATGTACTGATGCATTTCTCACAATTAAGACCAGATGTGGAGGAGGCAGCTGGGGGCAGAATGAATACCAAGAAAAACTGAAAAATCAACCAAGTGGATAATGAGTCCCAGCATGCTTAAACATTGATAGAACTTTGGCGACACATTTTCCTCAGCTTCATGACTGAAGGATTGGCGAATAACTCAGGGACCTTCACACTTCATCCAAGCCACCATGAAAGGCTTCTGAGAGGCTCTAAATCCTCAGTGGTGAGCTCTTGTTTTCTGCAGGTATCAATAGTTTACTCCTGCACAATTACATTTTCATGTAAGGTATGGAATTTTGCCAGCCTATAAAAATTAATTATATTGCCAATCTCCAAGTGGGGAATTTGGTACTCTTGTTTCCCAAGCTTTCTTGACTTTGAGACTCGTTTTCAGAGCTCCTGTTAATACCTAAACTTCCATGGCACATTACTTGCGGAACACAGCTTTAAGGAAGAGAAGCTCAGGAAGGAATTTAGACTAAATGACTGCCAAAGCCTCTTTAGATTATAAGAATCTCTCATTCTAAAATCACCTGCATGAAAATAAAGAAAAAAAATGTCTTGTACAGGAGCTACAGAGTGAGGAAAGAAACTCAGGTTGCTTTAAGTAGCTTATGCTTTCTTTCTAGGTCTTAATGAAGGTTTATATATTGATGGACCAGAAAGACCTATTACATAAGTAGAGCCACTGAAGCAGTGGGAGAGACCAGAGAGAGGTCACTTGGAGAATGGAGCTCTCTTCCATCTGTGGGGATATGGGTGATGGACCAGCATGGGGTCATCTTACAATTTACCTAGGGCTGGTCCTGAGCCTCAGCAGGACCTTCCAAGGAAAAGGCCACTCCGAAACTCCGTATCTACCTCCCTACACTTTCTGGCAGTACATTTTAAAGATTACTGAGCTCTCCAAACATAGTATGTGCTCAATAAATATGGTGCAAACTACTTAACAGTCTTTTCTTAATGGTAAGATGGACCTACAGGCAAGCATTGACACAGAAGGAAAAATGAATCAGTGCTCTCCAACAGATCTAGGCCACTCTAAGGTGGTGGGCAATCTAAGGTGGGTACCCTCACAATGCCCTTTCTCCATCTGTCCCTTCTCTGTTGTTTGTGTCAGGTCCTTAAAACTACCATATCAAGCCTAAGGCAACTTGTGCCTGACTTTATGATGACTGTGTCAGACTACCAGTTACCGCAATATTTTTTCCTTCTCGTTGATATTTTGCTGGGCACACAGCCTCCTAGAATAAAGACTAAATGTCCCAGCCTCCCTTGTGGCTAAATTCTGACCAATGAGACACAAGGGGAAGTGCTACAGGTAACTTACAGAACTTAAAGGGAAGGCATGGATACCTCTTTTATTCTTCCTCCTTCCTGGTCTGAATCTGGATGGTCTGGACAAGGAAGTAGAAGCCAGATATCAAAGAAGATAGAAAAACAAGATAGAAGATGGACAATATGAGTCTGAGTTCCTGAAGACTGTGGAGGACTACACCAGCCTTGGACATTTTATCTCCAAATTTCATTGATGTGAGTGATAAAAGTCCATTTTTCAACTAGAATAAAAGAGGGCTATTTTGTCTGTTTTATTCACTCCTTTATCCCCAGCACCTAGAATAGTTCTTTGCAGTCAGTAACAACAATAGTTTAAATAAGTAAATCTTATATGGGGTTTTCTGTTACACATAAACATATCCTGAATGATATGGTGACTTAACCACCCTCTCCATGTTTGTAAGCACTATCTCTTCTCACCCATGACCCTCAGAAGGTGGACTGCTTTCATCACAAAGTGGTAGCATTTGATCCAACCCCTCAGCTCAGCAAGTTGATTAAATGTAAATAAACAGTGGGCTCTCTTTTAGTACCTCCACTCTGTCACTAGCGGGAATAAGACTGATCTGCCCAACAGCTTCCAGAAACAGTATGTTCATAAACGTTACGTGCCTACTCTCGTTCTGGAGAAAACAATCCCATGAGTCCTGTGTATGGTTGTCTTAAGAGATCTGAAGGAACCAAGGTTTTGTGGATTGTTCATTTATTAACACTCTATGCAGCAGCATCAAAGGCTCAGCACATCTGTTACTAAGAAACCTAATAGTCAGCTATTTTTGCTGCTGCTGCCTCCCAGATCACACATGACTGCTTGATATTTCACCCACTTGATGCCAGAGCTTAAATAGCTCTAAGCTCTTCCTGCACCCCCAGAGTCCCTGAGTAAAAATAAATCATTAACTTGGTGAGACAGCAAGAGTCAACCTGCAAGTCATGAAGAGAGAAATCTCTGAGCCCTCTAATCAGAGAAATAGATCACAGAAACCTTGAGAAACCATCTGCCTCATTTCTGAGCAGACAGCAACAGAACAATTCCAGCCTGATGAGATAATTATTATATTTATATCTGGTCATATTTACATAAGTATGGGTGTATAACATATGTACATATGGACATATTTGCAGTTCTTTCCCTCTACTTAACAACAAACGTGCACACATATCAAAACTGGGCAAGTTTTGTTTCCTAAAGGAAACACTATCCTGGAGTCAGGTGCCCTCCTCACTCTAAGGGACAAGGGAACTCACAAAATAACAAGGTGCTCCCCTGTTCCATTTTGAAATTTCTCAGAAGTTCATTAGAGCAAGTGAGACTGGGTAATTTTTCTTTTATCCACTCTACTGTATTTCCTATATTACCTTTTAAGTTAGAAAAATGAACTTTAAAAATAAGGTGAAGGGTGCACATTCAAGACTGTGGAGGAGTAAGATGTGGAAATCACCTTCCTCCCGACAAATACATCAAAAATACATCTACATGTGGAAAAACTCCTATAGAACACCTACTGAACACTGGCAGAAGACCTCAGACTTCCCAAAAGGCAAGAAAATCCCCACATACCTGGAATCGTGAGGGAAACCTACACGCAGAGGTGGGGGCCAAAACAAGCTGAACCCCAGGAGCTGTGCAAACAAAGAGGAGAAAGGGAAATTTCTCTGGTAAGTCTCAGAATCAGTGGATTAAATCCCCACAATCAACTTGAGCTGTGTGGCTGTCAGGGTCTTGGTGCTCTGGCCTGGTGTCAGGCCTCTGCCTCTGAGGTAGAGGGCCAAGTTCAGGACACTGGACCACCAGAGACTTCCCGGCCTCAAGTAATATCAATCGGCAAGAGCTCTCCCAGAGATCTCCATCTGAATGCTAAGACCCAGTTCCAGCCAACGGCCAGCAAGCTTCAGTGCTGGACACCCAATGCTAAACAACTAGCAAGACAGTAACACAACCCCACCCATTAGCAGAGAGGCTGCCTAAAACCATACTAAGGTCACAGACAGCCCAAAACACACCACCGGATGCAGCCCTGCCCACCAAAAAGACAAAGTCTAGTCCCACCCACCAGAAAACAGTCATCAGTCCCCTCTACAAGGAAGCCTACACAAGCCACTGAAGCAACGCTACCCACTGGGGGCAGAAACCAAAAACAACGGAAACTATGAACGTGCAGCCTATGAAAAGGAGACCAAAACACAGTAAGTTAAACAAAATGGGAAGACAGAGAAATATGCAGCAGAAGAAGGAGCAACATAAAAACCCACCAAGTCAAACAAATGAAGAGGAAATAGTCTACCTGAAAAATAATTGAGAGTAATGATAGTAAAGATGATCCAAAATCTTGGAAAAAGAATGGAGAAAATACAAGAAACATTTAACAAGGACCTAGAAGAAGTAAAGAGCAAACAAACACTGATGAAAAACACAATAAATGAAATTTAAAATTCTCTAGAAGGAATCAAGAGTACAATAACTGAGGCAGAAGAATGGATAAGTGACCTAGAAGATAAAATAGTGGAAATAACTGCTGCAGAGCAGAATACAGAAAAAAGAACGAAAAGAACTGAGGACAGTCTCAGAAACCTCTGTGACAAATTAAATGTACCAACATTCGAATCATAGGGGTCCCAGAAGAAGAAGAGAAAAGGAAAGGGTCTGACAAAATATTTGAAGAGATTACAGTTGAAAAATTCCCTATGATGGGAAAGGAAATAGTCAATCAAGACCAAAACACAGTAAGTTAAACAAAATGGGAAGACAGAGAAATATGCAGCAGAAGAAGGAGCAACATAAAAACCCACCAAGTCAAACAAATGAAGAGGAAATAGTCTACCTGAAAAATAATTGAGAGTAATGATAGTAAAGATGATCCAAAATCTTGGAAAAAGAATGGAGAAAATACAAGAAACATTTAACAAGGACCTAGAAGAAGTAAAGAGCAAACAAACACTGATGAAAAACACAATAAATGAAATTTAAAATTCTCTAGAAGGAATCAAGAGTACAATAACTGAGGCAGAAGAATGGATAAGTGACCTAGAAGATAAAATAGTGGAAATAACTGCTGCAGAGCAGAATACAGAAAAAAGAACGAAAAGAACTGAGGACAGTCTCAGAAACCTCTGTGACAAATTAAATGTACCAACATTCGAATCATAGGGGTCCCAGAAGAAGAAGAGAAAAGGAAAGGGTCTGACAAAATATTTGAAGAGATTACAGTTGAAAAATTCCCTATGATGGGAAAGGAAATAGTCAATCAAGTCCAGAGACACAGAGAGTCTCATTAAGGATAAAACCAAGGAGAAACACACTAATACACATATTAATCAAACTATCAAAAATTAAACAGAAAGAAAAAAGATTAAAAGCAGCAAGGGAAAAGCAACAAATAACATACAAGGGAATCCCCACAAGGTGAATAGCTGATCATTGAGCAGAAACTCTGCAAGCCAGAAGGGAGTAGCAGGACATATTTAAAGTGATGAAAGGGAAAAACCTACAACCAAGATTACTCTACACAGCAAGGATCTCATTCAGATTCGAGGGAGAAATCAAAACCCTTCCAAACAAGCAAAAGTTAAGAGAATTCAGCACCACCAAACCAGCTTTACAACAAACGCTAAAGGAACTTCTCTAGGCAGGACACGAGAGAAGGAAAAGACCTACAATAACAAACACAAAACAATTAAGAAAATGATCATAGGAACATACATATAGATAACTACCTTAAATGTAAATGGATTAAATGCTCCAACCAAATGACACAAACTGGCTAAATGGATACAAAAACAAGATCTGTATATATGCTGTCTACCAGAGACTCACTTCAGACCTAGGGACACGTACAGACTGAAAGTGAGGGCATGGAAAAAGATATTCCATGCAAGTGGAAATCAAAAGAAAGCTGGAGTAGCAATTCCCATGTCAGACAAAACAGAGTTTAAAATAAAGACTATTACAAGAGACAAAGAAGGACACTACATAATGATCAAGGGATCAATCCAAGAAGAAGATATAAAAATTATAAATATTTACGTACCCAACATAGGAGCACCTCAATACATAAGGCAAATGCTAACAGCCATAAAGGGGAAATCGACAGTAACACAATCATAGTAGGAATTTAACACCCCACTTTCACAAATGGACAGATCATACAACATGAAAATAAATAAGGAAACACAAGCTTTAAATGACACATTAAACAAGACGGACTTAATTGATATTTAGAGGACATTTGATCCAAAAACAACAGAATACACTTTCTTCTCTAGTGCTCATGCAATATTCTCCAGGATAGATCATATCTTGGGTCACAAATCAAGCCTTGGTAAATTTAAGAAAATTGAAATCATATCAAGTATCTTTTCTGACCACAACACTATGAGAGTAGATGTCAATTACAGGAAAAATATCTGTGAAAAATACAAAAACATGGAAGCCAAACAATACACTACTAAATAACCAAGAGATCACTGAAGAAATCAAAGAGGAAATCAAAAAATACCTAGAAACAAATGACAATGAAAACACGATGACTAAAACCTACTGGATGCAGCAAAAGGAGTTCTAACAGAGAAGTTTAGAGTAATACAATCCTACCCAAGAAACAAGAAAAATGTCAAATAAACAACCTAACCTTACACCTAAAGCAATCAGAGAAGGAAAAAAAAACACCAAAGTTAGCAGAAGTAAGAAATTATAAAGATCAGATCAAAAATAAATGAAGGAAACAACAGCAAAGATTAATAAAACTAAAAGCTGTTTCTTTGAGAAGATAAACAAAAATGAAAAAAGCACTAGCCAGACTCATCAAGAAAAAGAGAGAGAAGATTCAAATGAACAGAATTCGAAATGCAAAAGGAGAAGTAACAACTGACATGGCAGAAATACAAAGAATCATAAGGAATTACTACAAGCAATTATATGCAAATAAAATGGAACCTGGAAGAAATGGACAAGTTCTTAGAAATACACAACATTGCGAGACTGAACCAGGAAGAAATATAAAAATAAACAAACCAATCACAAGCACTGAAATCGAATCTGTGATTAGAAATCTTCCAACAAACAAAAGGCCAGGACCAGATGGATTCACAGGTGAATTCTATCAAACATTTAGAGAAGAGCTAACACCTACCCTTATCAAACTCTTCCAAAATATAGCAGAGGGAGGAAGATTCCCATACTCATTCTATGAGGCCACCATCAACCTGATACCAAAACCAGAAAAAGATATCACAAAAAAAGAAAACTACACACCAATATCACTGATGAACATAGATGCAAAAATCCTCAACAAAATCCTAACAAAGAGAATCCAACAGCATATTAAAGGATCATACACCATGATCAAGTGGGGTTTATCCCAGAATGCAAGGATTCTTCAATATACGCAAATCAATCAATGTTACACACCATATTAATAAACTGAAAGATAAAAACCATATGATCATCTCAATAGATGAAGAAAAAAACTTTTGACAAAATTCAACACCCGTTTATGATAAAAGCTCTCCAGAAAGTAGGCATAGAGGGAACTTACCTCAACATAATAAAGACCATGTGACAAACCCATAGCCAACATCATTCTCAATAGTGAAAACCTAAAAACATTTCCTCTAAAATCAGGAACAAGACCAGGATTCCCATTCCTACCACTATTATTCAACAGTTTTGGAATTTTTAGCAATATCAATCAGAGAATAAAAAGAAATAAAAGGAATCCAAACTGGAAAAGAAAAAGTAAAGCTGTCACTGTTTTTAGATGACATGATACTATACATAGAGAATCCTAAAGATGTTACCAGAAAACTACTAGAGCTAATCAAGGAATTTGGTAAAGTTGCAGGATACAAAATTAATGCACAGAAATCTATTGCATACCTATACACTAATGATGAAAAATCTGAAAGAGAAATTAAGGAAACACTCCCATTTACCATGGCAACAAAAAGAATAAAATTCCTAGGAATAAACATACCTAAGGCGACAACAGACCTGTATGCAAAAAACTGTAAGACACTGATGAAAGAAATTAAAGATGATACAAATAGATGGAGAGATATATCATGTCCTTGGATTGGAAGAATCAACATTGTGAAAATGACTACATTACCCAAAGCAATCTAAAGATTCAATGCAATCCCTATCAAACTACCAACGACATTTTTCACAGAATTAGAGCAAAAAATTTCACAATTTGCATGGAAATAAAAAGACCCAGAATAGCCAAAGCAATCTTGAGAAAGAAAAACGGAGCTGGAGGAATCAGGCTCCTGGATTTCAGACTATACTACAAAGCTACAATAATCAAGACAGTATGGTACTGGCACAAAAACAGAAATATAGATCAATGGAACAGGGTAGAAAGCCCAGTGATAAACTCACGCACATAAGGTCAGCTTATCTTTGATAGAGGAGACAAGAATATACAATGGAGAAAAGACAGCCACTTCAATAAGTGGTTCTGGGAAAAACTGGACAGCTACATGTAAAAGAATGAAATTAGACCACTCCCTAACACCATACACACAAAAATACTCAAAATGGATTAAAGATCTAAATGTAAGGCTAGACACTGTCAAACTCTTAGATGAAAACCTAGGAAGAACACTCTTTGACATAAATCACAGCAGGATCCTTTTTGACCCACCTGCTAGAGAAATTGAAATAAAAACAGAAATAAACAAATTGGACCTTATGAAACTTAAAAGCTTTTGCACAACAAAGGAAACCATAAACAAGATAAAGGAGAACCCTCAGAATGGGAGAAAATATTTGCAAACAAAGCAACTGACAAAGGATTAATCTCCAAAATATACAAGCAGCTCATGCAGCTCAATATCAAAAAACCAAAGAGCCCAATCCAAAAATGGGCAGAAGACCTAAACATACATTTCTCAAAAGGAGATAAAGATTGCCAACAAACATGAAAGGATGCTCAACATCACTAATCAGTAGAGAACTGCAAATCAAAACTACAATGAGGCGCACAAGCCTCTTAGATAGCCATATCCACCAGATGGCAGAGAGCAGAAGGAAGAAGAACTACAATCCTGCAGTGTGTGGAACAAAAACCACATTCACAGAAAGATAGACAAGATGAAACGTCAGAGGGCTATGTACAAGATTAAGGAACAAGATAAAACCCCAGAAAAACAACTAAATGAGGGGAGATAAGAAACCTTCCAGAAAAAGATCGGGAAGGTGCAAGAAATGTTTAACTAAGACCTAGAAGAATTAAAGAACAAACAAACAGAGATGAACAATGCAATAACTGAAATGAGAAATACGCTAGAAGTAATCAATAGCAGAATAACTGAGGAAGAAGAATGGATAACTGACCTGGAAGACAGAATGGTGGAATTCACTACCATGGAACAGAATAAAGAAAAAAGAATGAAAATAAATGAAGACAGCCTAAGAGAGCTATGGGACAACATTAAATGCAACAAAATCCATATTACAGGGGTCCCAGAAGGAGAAGAGACAGAAAAAGGACCCGAGAAAACATTTGATGAGATTACAGTCAAAAACTTCCCTACCATGGGAAGAAAATTGCCACCCAAGTCCAGGCAGCACACAGAGTCCCAGGCTGGATAAACCCAAGGAGAAATTATGCTGAGGCACATCGTAATCAAACTGACAAAAATTAAAGACAAAGAAAAAGTATTGAAAGAAACAAGGGAAAAGCGACAAATAACTTAGAAGGAACTCCCATAAGGTTAACAGCTGATTTCTCAGCAGATACTCTACAAGCCAGAAGGGAGTGGCACAATACATATAAAGTGACGAAAGGGAATAACCTACAACAAAGATTACTCTACCCAGTAAGGATCTCATTCAGATTCGATGGAGAAATAAAAAGCTTAACAGACAAGCAAAAGCTAAGAGAATTCAGCACCACCAAACCAGCTCTACAACAAATGTTAAAGGAACTTCTCTAAGTGGGAAACACAAGAGAAGAAAAGGACCTACAAAAACAAATGCATAACAATTAAGAAAATGGGAATAGGAACATATGTATCGATAATTACCTTAAACGTGAATGGATTAAATGATCCAGCCAAAAGACACAGGCTTGCTGAATTGATACAAAACGAAGATCCATATATATGCTATGTACAGGAGACCCACTTCAGACCCATGGACACATACAGACAGAAAGTGAGGGGATGGAAAAAGATATTCCATGCAAATGGAAATTGAAAAAAACTGGAGCAGCAATACTCATATCAGATAAAACAGACTTTAAAATAAAGAATGTTACAAGACATGAGGAAGGACACTGCATAATGATCAAGGGATCAATCCAAGAAGAAGATATAATGATTATAAACATATATAACCCAACATAGGAGCACCTCAATACATAAGGCAACTGCCAGAAGCTATAAAACAGGAAATCAACAGTAACACAATAACAGTGGGGGATTTTAACACCTCAATTACACCAATGGACACATCATCCAAACAGAAAATTAATAAGGAAACACAAGCTTTAAATGACACAATAGACCAGATAGATTTAATTGATATTTATAGGACATTCTATCCAAAAACAGCAGATTACACTTTCTTCTCAAGTGCACATGGAACATTCTCCAGGAGAGATCACACCTTGCATCACAAATCAATCCTCAGTAAATTTAAGAAAACTGAAATCATATCAAGCATCTTTTCTGACCACAATGCTATGAGATTAGACATCAATTACAGAGGAAAAAACGTAAAAAACACAAACACATGGAGGCTAAACAATACGTTACTAAATAACCAAGAGGTCACTGAAGAAATCAAAGAGGAAATAAAAAATACCTAGAGAAAAATTACAACAGAAACATGATGATCCAAAACCTATGGGATGCAGCAAAAGCAGTTCTAAGAGGGAAGTTTATAGCAATACAAGCCTACCTCAGGAAACAAGAAAAATCTCAAATAAACAATCTAACCTTACACCTAAAGGAACTAGAGAAAGAAGAAGAAATAAAACCCAAAGTTAGTAGAAGGAAAGAAATCATAAAGATCAGAGCAGAAATAAATGAAATAGAAACAAAGAAAACAATAGCAAAGATAAATAAAACTAAAAGCTGGTTCTGTGAGAAGATAAACAAAATTAATAAACCATTAGCTAGACTCATCAGGAAAAAGAGGGAGAGGACTCAAATCAATAAAATTAGAAATGAAAAAGAAGTTACAACAGACACCACAGAAATACAAAGCATCCTAAGAGACAACTACAAGCAACTCTATGCAAATAAAATGGACAACCTGAAAGAAATGGAGAAATTCTTAAAAAGGTATACCCTTCCAAGACTGAATCAGGAAGAAACAGAAAATATGAACAGAGCAATCACAAGTAATGACATTGAAACTGTGATTAAAAATCTTCCAACAAACCAAAGTCCAGGACCAGATGGCTTCACAGGTGAATTCTATCAAATATTTAGATAAGAGCTAAACACCCATCCTTCTCAAGCTCTTCTAAAAGTTGCAGAGGAAGGAGCACTCCCAAACTCATTCTATGAGGCCACCATCACCCTGATACCAAAACCAGACAAAGATATTACAAAAATAGAAAATTACCACCCAATATCCCTGATAAATATAGATGCAAAAATCCTCAGCAAAGTACTAGCAAACAGAATCCAACAACACATTAAAAGGATCGTACACCATGATCAAGTGGGATTTATCCCAGGAATGCAAGGATTCTTCAATATATGCAAATCAACCAATGTGATATGCCATATTAACAAACTGAAGAATAAAAACCATACAATCATCTCAATAGATGCAGAAAAAGGTTTCAACAAAATTCAACACCATTTATGAGAAAAACTCTCCAGAAAGTGGGCATAGAGGGAGCCTACCTCAACATAATAAAGGCCAATTACGATAAACTCACAGCCAACATCATTCTCAATGGTGAAAAGCTGAAACCATTTTCTCTAAGATCAGGAACATGACAAGGATGTCCACTCTTGCTACTATTATTTAACAGTGTTTTGGAAGTCCTAGCCTTGAAAATCAAAGAAGAAAAATAAATAAAAGGAATTCAAACTGGAAAAGAAAAAGTAAAGCTGTCACTATTTGCATATGACATGATACTATACATAGAGAATCCTAAAGATGCTACCAGAAAACTACTAGAGCTAATCAATGAATTTGGTAAAGTTGCAGGATACAAAATTAATGCACAGAAATCTCTTGCATTCCTATATACTAATGATGAAAAATCTGAAAGAGAAATTAAGGAAACGCTCCCATTTACCATGGCAACAAAAAGAATAAAATACCTAGGAATAAACCTACCTAGGGAGACAAAAGACTTATATGCAGAAAACTATAAGACACTGATGTAAGAAATTAAAGATGATACAAACAGATGGAGAGATATACCATGTTCTTGGATTGGAAGAACAAATATTGTGAAAATGACTACATTACCCAAAGCAATCTAGAGATTCAATGCAATCCTTATCAAATTACCAATGGCATTTTGTACAGAACTAGAACAAAAAATCTTAAAATTCGTATGGAAACACAAAAGACCCCGAATAGTCAAGGCAGTCTTGAGGGAATAAAACGGAGCTGGACGAATCAGACTTCCTGGCTTCAGACTGTACTACAAAGCTATAGTAATCAAGACAATATGGTACTGGCACAAAAATAGAAATATAGATCAGTGGAACAGGATAGAAAGCCCAGAGATAAACCCACGCACCTATGGTCAACTAATCTATGACAAAGGAGGCAAGGATGTACAATGCAGGAAAGAGTCTCTTCAATAAGTGGTGCTGGGAAAACCGAACAGATACATGTAAAAGAATGAAATTAGAACACTCCCTAACACCATACACAAAAATAAACTCAAAATGGATTAGAAACCTAAATGTAAGACCAGACACTATAAAACTCTTAGAAGAAAACATAGGAAGAAAACTCTTTGATATAAATCACAGAAAAATCTTTTTTGATCCACCTCCTAGAGTAATGGAAAATAAAAACAAAAATAAACAAATGGGACCTTATGAAACTTAAAAGCTTTTGCAGCAAAGGGAAACATAAACAAGATGAACGACAACCCTCAGAATGGGAGATAATATTTGCAAACAAATCAACTGACAAAGGATTAATCTTCAAAATACATAAACAGCTTATGCAGCTCAATATTAAAAAACAAACAACCCAATCCAAAAATAGGCAGAAGACCTAAACAGACATTTCTTCAAAGAAGATATACAGATGGCCAAGAAGCACATGAAAAGCTGCTTAACATCACTAATTAATAGAGAAACGCAAATCAAAACTACAATGAGGTATCACCTCACACCAGTTAGAATGGGCATCATCAAAAAATCTATAATGAAATGCTGGGGGTTGCGGAGAAAAGGGAACCCTCTTGCACTGTTGGTGGGAATATAAATTGATACAGTCACTCTGGAGAGCAGTATGGAGGTTTCTTAAAAAAATAAAAATAGAACTACCATATGACCTAGCAATCCCACTACTGGGCATATACCCTGAGAAACCATAATACAAAAAGAGTCATGTACCACAATGTTCATTGCAGCTCTATTTACAATAGCCAGGACATGGAAGCAACCTAAATGTCCACTGACAGATGAATGGATAAAGAAGATGTGGCACATATCTACAATGGAATATTACTCAGCCATAAAAAAGAAATGAAATTGAGTTATTTGTAGTGAGGTGGATGGACCTAGAGTCTGTCATACAGAGTGAAGTAAGTCAGAAAGAGAAAAACAAATACCGTATGCTAACACATATATATGGAATCTAAAAACAAGAAAGCAAAAATGGTTCTGAAGAACCTAAGGGCAGGACAGGAATAAAGACGCAGACCTATCAGAGAATGGACTTGAGGACACGGGGAGGGGGAAGGGTAAGCTGGAACAAAGTGAGAGAGTGGCATGGACATATATACACTACCAAATGTAAAACTGACAGCTAGTGGGAAGGAGCCTCACAGCACAGGGAGATCAGTTCAGTGCTTTGTGACCACCAAGAGGGGTGGGATAGGGAGGGTGGGAGGGAGGGAGACATAAGAGGGAAGAGATATGGGGATATTTGTATATGTATAGCTGATTCACTTTGTTATAAAGCAGAAACTAACACACCATTGTAAAGCAATTGTACTCCAATAAAGATGTTAAAAAAAAAAAAGGAAGGAAGGAATAAATTAGAATGTGGGATGAGCGTCAAACATAATACCTGCCATGTCCCCGAGTCACAATAAGTGTTATTTTGTTTTCTTCAATCTTCTTTACAATGAAAGATATGATGTTCATAATACGTCTAAACTCTAGTTCCTCTCATTTTCAGTTATGGCTTATTTAATTCCATTGGCTGGGGAAAGCCATGACTCTAACCTCATCCCTTCCCTCACCTTGTAAAATATCTTAATTACTCACCCACTAGAGTAAAGTGACAAGGAAGCAGCCCTCAGAAGCAAATAACTTTTACCTATTGTTTTTCCACACTCTTTTTTTCGGGGGGGTGGGCAGTAAATTCTAACACTGAGATTTATTTTAAAAACTAACTTCCTGTCCATTGACAGATGAATAGATAAAGAAAATCAGTATATACATATGATGGAATATTATTCAGCCTTAAAAAGGCAGGATATTCTGACATACGCTACAACAGGAATGAAACTTGAGAACGTTATGCTAACTGAAATAGCCGGTCAACAAGGGGACAAATACCGTAAGATTGCTCTAACATGAGGCGCCTAGAGTAGTCCGATTCATAGAGACAGATAATAGAATGGTGGTTGCCAAGGGCTGGCTGGGGAGGGAAATTATGGGGAGTTATTGTTTAATTAGTACAGAGTTTCAGTTTGAGAAGATGAAAAAATTTCGGGAGATCCATAGGTAGTAGTGATGGTTGTACGACAATGTCTAAATATATTCAAGGCCACTGACGTGTACACTTAAAGTAGTTAAAATGGTACATTTTCAGTTATCTATGTTTTACTACAGTGTAAAAAATAAACTAAAAGAAAAAGTAGCTTCCATGGTAGATGGTGAGTGTTGACATGAACTCAGATCCACCCAATCTCCTGCATTTTCTATTGTGACATCAGTTAAGTCCCTCAGTGACCTTTTAGGTCCTAAGAAACTCAGTCACTCATCACTGTTTCACAATCACTAAAGTGTGCTTAATAAGGCGTTAACATTTCAACATGTGGGGTTATCCAAGTAAATCTTTTCTAAATAAGCTTTAATTAACATTTTAACTAGCCAGAAATGCCACTTTCCAAAACATTCCAGTGAAATGAGGTTTGACAATAGCATAAATTATAAGTTCTTTCCTGGACCTTTGACTGCAGCCTGGCAAGTTCTGCCCTCTGTGACTTTCTCCCCTGTCCTGGGACTATAATCATCCATCAATGCTGACAAGCCAGTCTTGGCTTAACTTTCGCATCTGCCCACTTCTGCTCTCTTAAGGCTATTAGAATTTCCTAGGCAGCTCTTTTTGGTTTAATACTGTCAACCTGAGATACTGTCCTCTGTAGGTCCACCTGCCTTTTTTGGACTATACATTTCAAGCATCTAAATTTTGCTCTCTAATCCTCCACCTAAATCTTTGCCCCCAAAAGAGAACTCTCTCATCACACATCTATCCCATATAATTCCTCCCTGAGATGCCACTTTGGGCCTCTTGGCTTTTGAGCTAAAGCTCTGGAACTTTTGCTTCTCAAAAATGTGACAGTAAATTCAACCGTGATATTTCATTAGGCATAAGGCATTGTGTATGTATTCAGAGCCTGCCCAGCCGGCACTAGCGTCTCTGGGGAAAGAGAACGTAAAAACTACATAGTTCTTAACTTCAAGAGATTCTCTCATTTATTGTTAAAGAAAAAACCATCAGCAAGAAACATACACACAACACATGATTAAATGTCAGAAAGAATGATGATGGGAGTTTAGAGGGAAAAGGGATCAAAGAAAGCTGGATTCAATGAGCACCTGCTATTCTCCAGTCACCACGCCAGACTGAAATTACAGAGATGAATACAATCACCTTCACTTCCACTGAGGCACCCTCTGTCTAGTTAGCAGATGGAACAGACTTACCTCTCAAGGTGATAAGCAGGTCTTTCAGGGTAGGTAGCATGTAAGTAGACAGAGGAGATAGGAGAGCAGAATGGGTAAGCAGGATGAACAAAGGTGCAGAGGGAAGGATTGGTCTTGTAGCATTTCAAGAATTCAGAATGGCCTGGATATTTCCAAACTGCCTAATCCTCAACTGTTTTCATTTGTCAAGTGATTAGGGGACATCAGCTCTCATTCATGTTATACTTTGCTTATTAAATTGAGCTTGCATTTCCAAACCTACCCAAACAGGGATGGTGGGAGGAATCCAGAGATCCTGCAAAAGGGCTACAGATGGAAGCTGGGCAAGTGTTCTAATTTTGTTGCAAAGACTCCACAAAGTGGACATTTCCCACATCCATAACTCAGTGGTAACTCGTCATGGTTCCCAGAATATGAATATGAAAACTGAACAATGCCAACCAGATAAGCTGAAAGAATTTAAAGGGAATGAGTGAAATGTGTTCTTCCCAATAACAGCATGTACCTTCACACGATCATAGTTGCTTTACTTAAAAACTTGGGAGTAGGAGAGGAGGTATTCCTAACCCCATTTTCCAGATAGGCCAATTGCATTTTAAAAAGCTTAAATTAAAATCATAGACACAAAGATCAATGGAACAGATTAGAGAACCCAGAAACAGACACACATGAAGAAGCCTAACTGATTTTTGACAAAGGTGCAAAGCAATTCAATGGAGGAGATGTTGGAGCAATTGGACATCCATAGGCAAAACAAACAAACAAACAATCGTAACCTAAGCCTTACTTCTTATATAAAAATTACTTCAAAATGTATGAATGTGTGGACTTAATCATAAAATGTAAAACTACAACATTATTAGAAAAATAGCAGAAAATCTTTGGGATCCAGGACTAGACAGAGAGTTCTTAGATCATCCTTAAAAGGAAAAATTAATAAATTGGACCCCAATAAAATGTAAAGCTTTTGCTCTGCAAAAGCCAATGTGAAGTACAGAGCTTCACTCTGGGGTGATGAAAATGTTCTAAAGTTGACTGTGATGATGGTTGAATCCCTCTGTGCATATAATAAAAACCACTGAATTGTACACTTTAAACAGATAAATTATATTTATGTGGATTATGTCTCAATGAAGTTGTTATTTTTTTTAAAAAAACCTATGTGAAGAGGAGAAAAGACAAGCTACAGACTGGAAGAAAACATCTGCAAACCACATATCTAACAAAAAACTAGTATCAAGAATATACAGAGAATTTTCAAAACTCAATAGTAACCAAAAAAGACAACCAACCAAAAATCAAATTAAAAATGAGCAAAAGTCAGGAACAAACATTTCACTGAATAAAATATACAGATGTCCAAAAAGCACATGAAAAGATGTTCAACATCATTATCTATCAGAAGATGCAAATTAAAACCACAATATCACTACATATCTATCAGAATGGCTAAAGTTAAAAAATAGGGACAATGTCACTATTGTGGTATTGGATGTGGAGCAACTGGGTCACCCATACACTGCTGGTGGGAATGTAAATTGATACAGCCTCTCTGGAAAACAGTTTGACATTATCTTATAAAACTATGCATGCATTTAACACATGAGCCATCAATCGTATCCTTGGGCATTTATCCTAGAGAAATGATGACTTATGTTCACCCAAAACCCAATAACTAGATACAGGCCAACTGTCCTTCAAAAGGTGAATGGTTAAACAAATTATGGCGCATACACACCATGGAATACTGCTCGGCAATACAAAGGAACAAACTATTGATACACACAACTACTTGGATGAATGTCTAGGGAATTATACTGAGTGAAAAAAGTCAACCCCAAAAGGTTACATACTGTATGATTCCATTTATATAACATTTTGAAATGAAAATATTTTAGAAAAAAAATTTTAGAACAGATTAGTGGTTGCCAAAGTTTATGAATGAGGGACGGTGAGCATGGGAGGGAGGCGGGTATGGTTATAAAAGCACAACATGCGGGATCCTTCTGGGGACGGAACTATTCAGTATCCTGACTGTGCCAGTGGATTATCACAGTGCCACATGTGATAAAATTGTGTATAACTAATTACACATACACATAAACGTACACATGGGCACAAGTAAAAGTGGGGGCATCTGAATAAGATCAGGGGATTATGTCAATGTCATTATGTTGACTGTGATATTATGCTATCATTTTGCAAGATGTTACCATCGGGAGAAACTGCATGAAGGATACAAAGGATCTCTTTCTGTTATATTGTACAACTATATGTGAAACTACAATTATCTCAGTAAAATTTTGTTAAAATAAATTATTTGTCCAAGCTCACACAGAGTAGTAGAAAAGCAAAAACTAAACCTAAATCTCCCAATTCCTAGTCCGGAGCCAGTGGCTCACCACTACTCCTCTGGCTCAAACAGCCCTTCTGCGCTCCTGATCTGTGCTTCCTGCTTGAGTGAACTCAGCACCAAGCAGAGCAACTGCTGAGAAACGGGAGTGGGGGAGAGACAGGGAAAGTGCCCATAATAACAATAGTTTGCATGACACAATCCCAGGTGTGGGGAGTTAGAGGTGTGTGTATAAAGAAATAAAAACAAACAAGATGAAGGTAACTCAAATACAATCAGCCTAAAAGAGGCCTAGCTGGGCTGTCACCTGCTAGCAGAATTCTTCCAGGTTCTGCTTCCCAACATCCGAGCACCCTTAGAAGCTTCAACCTCTTCTGGTTTCCCTGGTGAGGCAAGGCTACTGCTCTCTTCTAAAATCTTTCTTCATACCTTCCTCCCTTCCTCCCTCCCTCTCTTCCTCCCTTCCTTCCTGGGCCTGTAGCTGCCTAGCTACTCCTTTTCTTAAGATGACCCAGTGAGCTCCATGTGTACCCATTATGGGCCATACAGCAGTGTTCACTTCTTTCTCTTGAGCTTCCCCTGAAGTGGCATTGACAACCCACCCATCCATCCCCACCCTGTCCCAGTGTAGCCCCTTGGGGCAGGTCTGGATCCATAAGAAGTTATCCTAAGCTGGATCCTAGAATTACTGAGAAGCTCTCCTCAGATTTTATGTGTTCAAACTATAGAAGAAAATTATACAAAATTAAAAAGCTCTGAGGTTCTCAGATTGTCATACAAAGTGGTAGATAACCCACGGCCTTGACCTTCCAAAAAACCACGTTCAGAATTGGCAATCAGGACAGAGACTCTAGTCGCTGGTTCCATTGCCAGCTGGAGACCTGCCTTGTGGGGATAAAATTGAAGAACCACACAACCATCAGCACAACACCTTGCCCATGGTCTTAAATGGCCTTAAGCCATTGCAAATGAAGATGGAAAATCCCCCAGAGCCACAAAACCCAAAACATCCCCGTCATTTTCCTCTTTCAGGTTTCCTATTAACGTCAACCTAAAGGACAGTGACAACCAGCAACAGCAACCTTTAAAGGATTTTGCAGTGCATGCGCTAGACTAAATGGATTTTCTGGGTGTTCACAGATGGCTAAAAACAGACAGATTAAAGTCTCCCGTAACGAATCCCATAGAAGTGTTATTAACATGACACGTAATGACTGTGTTCATGGAACCCTAACAAGCACAAAGTTCAATCTGATACATAACCAGGGCATCATTCTCCCCTTAGACCCCCACTTTTTTTTAACAGGAGAAAGAGAATTGGCCAAATGATAAAGGCATTGATATCAATAATTTATATAAAGCAACTTCCAGCATTTGTTCTAGAATCAGCCCAGCTTCCCTACGGGATATTCTTTCTTCTGCTACAGTGTTACATGGCACCGATGGTGACCGTGAGACTGTGAGGCTCTACACATGCCTTCTCAATCATCAAAGAAATCCTTATGCCCATCTTTCTCCTGTTGAATACTTTCTATCACCTTCTGTGTTTTTAAACATTGAGGATGTGTGGCGACACAGAGTGTAAGTCAAACAGCAGGTGCAATTTCCCTGAACTCTGCATCAGTGAATAGTTCTGGATAAAGAAGAGTCTGCTGTACCATGGGCTTCAAGTGAGCCGACTTACCCAAGACAAAAGCAGTGATCAAAGCGCAGGTGAGTGGCAACTAGCACTGATTCTATTTTTTTACCTCAGTCGCCACCAACTCTCCTAGGTGAGAGCTGTTTTCTTTTATGAACTAACTCTGCATTTCTTTTGAAATCGCAGTTTCCCTAGGACCTTCTCATGGTACTCTTGAGATCTGGAGAACTTGGTGGTATTGGTGCTGGTTCAGTAGAACCAGTGAGCTGAAATCTGCAGTTTCTCAATGATGTTGGCAAGTGACGTAAGTTTGCTGTCTGCAAAAGAAGGCTAAAAAGAGCATCCACGTCAGGGCTGGGTCTAGCACAGAACCCGGTATATAATAAATGTCAAATAAATGGTAACCTCTCCTTTGCTGAATCCCATATCCTCCTGTTGAAGCCAGCCCGGTCTGTCTTTTCTCCTGCCTACCTAATTCTCCAGCCTATTTCCTCTTCTGCTCCTTACTCTCTGAACTCCATCCTCACTAGCCTTATCTCGATTTCTTGAACATGTCCTGCTCTTTCCCACCATAGGGCCTTTCTATAGGGTGTTTGTTCTGCCAGGATTGCTATTTCCTTCCTCCTTCATCTCAGTGACTCCCAGTTTTCCTTCAGATCTCAACTCAAATGTCTCTTCCTCCCTAACTAGAATAAATTCCCTATAAATGTGCTCCCCTCCCACTATCCTACCTTTTGGAGCACTTATCACACTTGTAATTTTACACTTATTTAAGTGTTTTTACTTTAGCATCAATCTTCACCACTAGACTGTAAGTGTTTCGAAGGCAGGGACCACATTTGGGGGCCACAACTACACCTGCTTTTTGTTTTTTAAATTTTCACTTAGAAATAACTTCAGATTTATAAATCATCTGCAAAAGTAGTTCAAAGAGTTACCATATACCCTTCACCCAGTGTCCCCGATATGTTAGCATCTTACCTGACCACAGTACAATGGTCAAAGCCAGGAAATTAACATTGACATACAATGCTGTTACTCTACAGACCTCATCAAATTTTGCCAAGGTACAATTAATGTTCTGTGTCTATTGTAGGCTCCGATACAGAATCCCACATTGCATTCAGTTGTCACGCTTCCTTAGTGTCCTTAAATCTGGCTCAGTTCTTCAGGTTTTGTCTTTTATGACCATGACACTTTAGAACAGACCTGGCCAGTTATTTTGTATAATAATAACCCTCAATTTGGGTTTGTCTGGTTTCTTCAGGTTTAAATTAGATTATGCATTTGGGGCAAAAATACCACAGACGTGATGCTATGCCCTTTTCAGTACAGGATATCAAGAGTTAGATGACTCAGTATTGATGAAGCCAGCTTTCATCACTTGATTATGGTGGTATCTGCCAGATTTCTCTACTGTAAAGTTACCGTTTGTCCCTTAGTGATTAATAAGTATTTCATAGGGAGCTACTTTGAAATTATACAAATATCTTGTTTCTCATCAGAATTTCACCCACTAATGCTAGCAAACACTGGTGATTCCTGCCTGAAACAATTATTGCTCTGCAAATGGTGATTTTCTATTTCCATCATTTCAGCTTCATTTGTTAATTGGAATTTTACTGTAAGGAAAACCTTGCCCCTTCACCACCATTTTTTTCAATTATTTATTTATAACAGTTTGGACTTATATTTATTCTGTGGGCCATAATCCAATACTATCATCATTTCTTTTGTTGCTTAAATTGTCCCAGCTTTGGCCATTGGGAATTTTTTCAAGTTGGCTCTGTGTACTTTCAATATGTCCAACATTTTCAAGCACTTCCTTATTTTCTGGCACCATAAGATGGTCCAGGTTCATCTTGTATTTTCCCTGCCTTAGACATGGAATCAACCACTTTACCAACAAACCCAGGTTCTTTTATTGGAGAATGGTATTAGAAATCAAGATCTGGGTACTAGATGTGCTTGTTGCTACTGGGGTGTCACTGCTTCTAGGCCTTCTCATCAGACAGAGCTGGGAAATATAGGTATGCACACATCTATATCAATGTATATATCTATTTGTCTGCCTATCTATCATTCCATCCATCCATCCACCTCTTAAAAACCATGAGTTCTTACTGATACCTCTGGGTATCCAACATCATAGGGTTTATTTTAGCTTTCCTCTTTTTTTTGTTTATAACTTCTTTCTCCACCACTGAGAAACCTAATTCTTATTATCCGCAATATTTACTTACCTGCTCAGTTCTCTAGTACATGTAACATAGTTCCAGATTTGCTGACCCATACCCTGTGAAACGTGAAAAACAAATCTACTAACTAGGGTACTGTATTTGTGTGTTTTGTTGTGGAATTTAGCCTTACAAGGCAGTCAAAACACTGTTTTTCTGTGTTAGGTTAGTTCTTTTCTTCCCCACCCATTCTACTGTGGTTATATCATGCATTTATAATATAGTTAGGTTTATTTGCTACTGCTTGCATTCCATATTGATTCCTCCCACATCCCAGTTGATTTTAGTTCTTTCTTTCTCTTTTTTTTTTTTGAAAATGTGAAATGTCTCTATAGTTGTAAAAGTCGGAACTATACACAAAGGTATACTCAGAGGAGAAAGTGAGAGGGACTTCAGGGACACGGCCAAAGTTATGGATACAGAAAAAGATCAAAATTGCATAAGTGCAATCTACCGTGAAAATAACATATACACATAAACAAAACACATATTGTCTGAAAAAATGTAATAAAAAGAGCCATCCAGACACACCAAAGGTCTTGTATTCTGATTCCATCTGACAATGGGATAGTCTCTTAAACTCTCCAAGGTTAGTTCCTCAGCTCTGAAATGGGATTAAAATTGTGTGTCCTGTCACTTCCCAGGGTTATTATGGTAATCCAAGGATATTCTAGGTATGACCATTCTATGACAAGTTCTATATATATATTAGGAATTAGTAACTGATATTACTTCAGACTTATTCTTAAAGATTTACATTAAAAAACAACAACAACAACTCTGGAAGTCTCACACAGCCTGTCAAATAACTGATCAGATCAATTTTCTTCTTCTTCACTCAAGTCTACATGCCAACCATCATCATAGAGAGAGCCAGAGAATCTGCATGCAGAAATGATTCTGGATCCAGGTACTGCCACTGGAGCATGGAATCAAGAAGCCGAAGCTATAGGTCAGATCCCATCACAAACCATTCCCAAGGCTCGTCATGACTCTTTTTTCTTCCTGCCCCTGCCTGCCTTTGAAACAAACGTTCATTACGCACCTACTCGGAGCTCATCACTGTACTAGAAGCTGAGGAGACGGCAGTGAGCAATACTGACATGGTCTCTGGCCTCATGGAGTTTAGAATCTGATGGTGAAGAGTCACTATAAGTAAGTGAGACAATCAAACCGATTAGAGGTTGTAATATGCACCAGGAAAGACGTGACAAGCAGGCTGATGGGAAAAACAGCAGCATAGGTGAGGAATGTTTTTTAGACCGGATGATCAGGAAAAAATACTTTGAGGGAGTGACATTTAATCTGAGACTTAGATGATGAGAAGCCCATGTGTAGACATAGAGGGAGAATATTCCAGACACAGGAAGGATCAAGTGTGAACTCCTATGACAAACTAGAAACTATCAGAAAGGATGAGCTGGGACATAGTGAATGTGGGGCAAGTGGCATAAAAGATTACCCTGAACAGAGGGCAGGGCCAGGTGATACATGGCCTTGAGCGACGGCAACCAAGGAAGCACCTTTAGAGATGATGTGATCATTTCTGCCTCTTCTCCGATAAAAACTTTCACCCCCACCATTTTCAAATGCCATGTTCTGCCCCCTAAGCCAGCTTTCTCCTCCGCTTAGGACCCAGCCGGACAATGTCCTTCACACCCAAATCAGAGCCCGGTGAGTAACTGACTCACCCTACTCAAATTATTCCCAGCACCCTGAAACTTCTTTGCCCTTCCAGACCCACCACAGCCTCTCCATCCAAGTTAACATGGAACTTTCCAAGGCACTTTGCTATGGATTCCTCACAGGGGTGACAACCATTGGTAACCTGGCCCCGTTGTTAGATATCATACAATTTTTACAGCTGACTTACTGTCTGTGCTTCCTTTTCAATGATTATTTTGAAACACATATGACATACTTTGGATGCAAGTGGTTGAGGAAATTCTAAAGTAAAGTCCTTACTGAGCTTAGCTGGCACAGACTTGGGGTCTGTGCTACACAAACAGACTTTGGTGCCCTTCCAACTATACTACACACTCCAAGCACCACTCCCTAACATCAGTCTCTGAAAGAATGAAATTATGTCAACAGATACACAAGCAACACCCTCCCATAGAAGCAACATGTAAAATTAATGCCAGTAAGTAAACATCACCATTTGCCTTCCTCACTGCCCTTCGAGTTTCCTCTTTGAAAACGTCTGCAAAGTTAGAATTGCAGTACGTATTATCTTCTCAAACTCAGAGGTACAAATACTACTTAAACGCTGAGAACACAACAGACCCTGGAGAGATGGAGTGACCTTGAAGTCATGTGCAGAACACAGAACAGTATCTTAATCTTAGTTCTGACCATAGAGTGCTCTTTACATGCAGAGCTTCAAAGCCAAATCAGCACTGCTTCTTAGTAACTCCTACGTGACTCTGGCTGATTTATTTGAATTCTCTCTGCCTCAGTTTCCTCATCTGTAAATTGGGAAGACACTGGAATTTAACTTACAGAATTATTACAAGCATTAATGAGTTGATGCATAAAATACCTATAATAGTATCCGGCACACTAAAAATTTAATAAATGTTATCTATTACTATTAATAATTGATCCAATAAATAAAAACTGGCTGGAAAACTAAAAAGACTCAATTAATAGCAAATTGGGCTTCGGACGATGAGAGCAATTTTTAACATATCCCCCAAATGCACGCACTGCCCCAGAGAGCTAAAAAGTTTTCAAATGCTCTTCAGAGGTGGGCCTCAAATATAGATGAGGATGAAAGTTTGGGGATGGAAAAGAACTACATAGAAGAGAGAAAGCAGGTTGTGAAAAGCAAGTCACAAAACCCTCAGCTTTGCCGTAGAATTGCCTCTTGCAGGCATGGGATGAGTTTACAGCACTAAGCTGCATGGATTCAGGCAAGTATGAGTGAAGAGGATACCATAGGTTTTAGGGGTTTCAGAGATAGGGAAAAGAATCGATGAGGCTTGACATGGTTAAAGAGACAAAGCCAAGGCCAATACCACTGAAGTTAGGTGAGAAGCTATGATCATTTATATAATAAACTAGCAAAGATGAACTAGCTTGGCCTCTCAACTCAAACCTCACTCCTCTTGAGCCTACTGAGTCCCTCTTGGACTAAGAGATGAATCCAGATGAGATAAGCTAATATAGTGTCTGCCCGCTGGACCCTAGGACTTTGGTGCATTCAACACAACATCTGGCCCTTAAGATCACGAAGGTGCCTGTGGACCACTGGCTGGATCATGGCCTGGACCCAAGAGCAATTCAGGTCATCACAGAACATGGGGATCTAGCTACATTTGTGTAGTTTGGCAGCATTTTAAAGTAAATTTGGGACTTGGTAGGGATTCACATCTTGATTTTAAACAAATACTAGTCAAATACCCCAAATTCCACACCAGATATGTAATTCTGGAAGGCCCATAATCTGGGGCCTTAGGACTCTGAATTGATGTTTCTGAAACTAAGGAGATGCTTTCCACCCAGTTCTTAGAGTTTGATTCATAGTGTGAAATGCAACAAAGGGAACAATCAGTATTATCAAAAGGGCCAATCAGGGAGCTATACGTACAACTCCTCAGTGCATACTGTTTTATCAAGATTTATTGTATATAGATGTGTCCAGTCAACAGCAGCAGTGATTCCTATTAACTCATTGCTGAGGAAGTCAAGTTCTAGGGAAGCAAAAACAGAACACAAAAAACAAAACCCACCAACATACAAAATAATGTCACTACCTGTTCTCACAAGAGCTTTTGGAAAATACAGATTTAAAGCTACAACAACTTTTTCTTGTTCATTCTAAAGCATTTTCAATCCTCAAAACTACAGGGGTATCACAAACAGAAATTTGGAAATGGATCCAGTATGGGAATTTGATTGATATATATATACCCTGTTTACTTCACAATGGAGCTATTCACGTGCTTCCCAAACATAGACACTATGACCAGATAACTTAAATTAGAAGACAGCAAGAAAGAAAAAAAAAAATAAGAGGAAGAAGATAAAATGAGTGAAAAATGATGAGACTAATTTAAAAAACAATTCTTATCTTCTTTCCTTGCTTTGTTTGGTCCATAAACTTGGCTTCAGTTCTAGTCATTACTGAGAAAAGGGAAATGTGATTAGTTATTTGACTTTCACTGTTCACATGACAAAAACCCACTGGTTAATAGAAGCAAAACTATTCCTGAGATCTGAAAAAAATGTTAAGGTCTAGTGATTCTGCTTATTATCATTCAGAGTGAGAGTCTCAAAGATCTAGTTTGACAACAATCTCCTTTCCAAGGTGAGCAACTTGGTTGGACACCTGTCTGCCAGGTAGAGACTAGAAGCCTGGGTGTGGACTTTGGTTCTGCTATCACTTGTTTGTATCTGAATGTCTGATTAAATAATGGCCCACAGCTATGTATATGCTATGGGGAAAGCGTCTCTTAAAAAATGTAGGGTAATTATCCATTCTCAGGGTCTGCTGATCTTGCATGCAGGGCTTCTTTTTTGTTTTTTGTTTTAAACTCCAGACAGGAGTTTGTTGGTTGGTTGGTTGGTTGGTTTGATTATGTATCTGTGTCTGTATCTGCATTTCACCAAGTTGTAGAACTGAAGCTGTAAGCTCCTAGCTCGTGTATGTGTTAAACAGATGTGTATGGCAGTACTACGTTGTGTTGCTTGTGTTCATCGACTTTGCTAGTCTGTTAGGATGTTTCTGTATAACAGATGGTTGGTTCTTAAATATTACCTCCCAGTTTTCAGTATGAAAAAAAAATGAGTTACTTTAGTTAAAAGCTGTAAATAAGATGAGCGGTTGAGACTACACTGAGAACAACAGTGCCTAATAAATAGGTATGTATGTATGTAAGATAGCAGGCTGTGTTTTGGTTTACTAATGAAAAAGGAAAGCAATTCTATCTTATAGTAAAATATCTGGTTGTGCTAGAATGTGAAAAAAGATGGCGAAAGCCAAAACCTGCATGGGAGCAAGATGCAGAGGGTTTGAAGAAAAGGAAATTTTGCCTTAGTTATAAAACCTGCAAATTTAAGACTGAAAAAAAGAAATTTGTTTAAAATGTTGACAAAGCCTGGTTCGATTTTCATTTTAAAAACGCTCATAAATTCTTTACTGTTAGATACTATATTAATGCAAAATAGAATGTGGTATTCTTTCCACTAAAATGATAACTTACTCTTGAGTTCCCTGGTGGTCCAGTGGTTAGGACTCGGCACTTTCATTGCCATGGCCCAAGTTCAATCCCTGGTGGGGGAACTAAGATCCTACAAGCTGTGCCGTGTGGCCAAAAATTAAAATAATAGTAAAAATAAAATAAAATAAAATGATAAATTACTCTTGGAATATTCTGTCTGTTCTTAACAAGAGGTAATTAAATTTATTCTTTATCTTTTGGGTAATTTGTTCAGATAATAGAGATTTTGCTTCTCCCCAGAATATTTTTGTGCTTTGTGCTGATTTTGTATGGCCTTGATTTTGAAAAAACAAAGAAAAGGGCGCTGAAACAACTAAAGTTCCTTACAATTATGTCATTTTTGACATATTTACCATTAAATATTGGATTATCGTTCTGGTAAGTAGGTAGCAAAGCCAAGCCATTCACTGTTGTTTGGTACCTAGGCTTCGGTTTGAATAAAGTATCTGCTCTCCTTTGATAGTTCTTTTTGATGTTACTTTTTTCAAGATAAGACCCTAAATTCAAAAAAAATATTATCGCTGAAGTATTTTTAAGAGCCAAATCATTTTTGGCACTTACTACATGGCGAAAATGCCAACAACCCACTTCTTAATCTTGGCACCAATGCTATTACCCTCTCATGGCAAGATATGTTATTTACATAGATTATTAAAAATTTGTCCCTTTTTTTTTTTTTTTTTTTTTTTTTTGCGGTACACGGGCCTCTCACTGTTGTGGCCTCTCCCATTGCAGAGCACAGGCTCCGGACACGCAGGCTCAGCGGGCATGGCTCACGGGCCCAGCCGCTCTGCGACATGTGGAATCTTCCCCTGCATCGGCAGGCGGACTGTCAACCACTGCACCACCAGGGAAGCCCTGTCCTTTTTTTTAAAACAGAGATATAATTGAACAAATTGATTAGTAAACTTTGGCCATACTTAGAGTGTCATACCTGTGTTAAATCTCATGTCACCTGGCATGACAAGCAACAAATGTTGAGTGTCGTATGTGGACCTAATGTCAACAAAGCCATGCTGGGAAATTGGTATGTGCTTACAGGGGTCTAGCCTTACAGGCAGTAAGGAGGATCACTTCCTGGTAGCCAAGGAACTTTAGCAATATGGGGTACCTCGGGAAAAGAAGAATTCACATGCAGTTGTAGGCACTGTGGGTGAAATCCAGATGGAAATGAACTTCTTAATTTTGTTTCTCTACCTTCGGAATAAATAAGCATATAAGAATGATTAAAACAGACAGACATTTGGGGAGGTAATCTTTGTAATAATAGAGGTTACGGAGATGCGATCCTAGATTCTTTACAAAGTTTCCAGGACAAAGCTAATTCTCTGGCTTCTGTATCACTTGGCTTCTCATGGTTATAGATTTGCTGGCTGCACAGGAAGAATGGTGGTATGTGTTATACATGTTGCTTCTCTGAAAAGGAAGCAGGCAAAGAACACAAAACACAGTGAGACCAGCCTTTCTGGCAATAAAAAATAATCTTAGAAGACTGTTTATGACCACACAAAGGACTATTAATAAAAATTCCCCAAAACCTGGAAGAAAAGCAAAAAGATAACTGAGGGAATTGTCTAACAAGCCCACCCAAGTTTCATCGGACTCTAGGCTTGGGGGTAGCTTTGCTTGACTTACTATTTACCATTGATAAGAGGCCAGGCATTTTACAACTAGGTAAAAACAGATGTTAATTTGTAGAAAACTTATAAGCTACAAATGCTTTTTGTCCAATAGACAAGATAACCACAAAGGTTATGGTTTTATTGTCCTGTAGGAAATGAACCAGTTGTTCATCAGACTTAGCAGTCTTATTGCAGTTTCTTCTTTACTGCATGTTCTTTTTCGTTCTTCCTTCACTGGCTATATACATGTTAGTTTCTCATGTCCTCCTATGAATCAGCTTTGTCATCCTGCTGGTTCCCTCATGACTGCAGTAGTTAAAACCTTGCACATGGTCACCATAATTCTTATCAGAATGTGCTTTTTTATTCATTGAAAATTATATTTTGATAAGAACAGAGGATCACAGTTCAGCCACTAACGAAATAAATTTATAATAACTCAAGCAATTTACTTGTCATGATGACTCATCATGACAAGAATCAATGTCTCAGCTCATAGCATCCCTCCAAAATTGCCCTGGAAATCTCCTCCCCTAGCCTAAGCCCAAGCCCAAGGGGTTCAGATTCTTCTCCATTTTCACTTTCCTCCTGATTACACATTACAAAAGCCCCCAAAGAACTGGTCTAGTAGGACTAAACCCTACTCAAAAGATTAGGGGAGAGTCATTGAGCTTGCCAAAACAGAATCCTTAATTTATTGGTTTGGGGAGGGAAAAATCTAAGAACATGCATATAATTTTGGTCCCACCACAGAGATAAAGAAACTCTATGGATTTAGAGGCTGGAAAGTCAGGTGTAAGTAGGGATTGATTAAGAAAGAATTCTATATTTTTTTGGCTTTTTTTTGTGCACACCACACAAGAGAGGTGCTGTGGGCCAGGAAAGGCTGCAAAGGAAGGTTGTCCTATGTCCTGGCATCATGGGGATGAGCATGGCTTATATTTCCTTGCTGAAGCCTTGCCAGATGAGCCATGAGGAAGAAGAAAGGGGTACCCATTTTATGGCAGCCACTGTGTCCATCAAATACTTAAAAAACTGAGGCTCGGGCTTCCCTGGTGGCGCAGTGGTTGAGAATCAGCCTGCCAATGCAGGGGACACGGGTTCGAGCCTTGGTCTGGGAAGATCCCACATGCCGCGGAGCACCTAGGCCCGTGAGCCACAACTACCGCGCCTGCGCGTCTGGAGCCTGTGCACCGCAACAAGAGAGGCCGCGATAGTGAGAGGCCCGCGCACCACGATTGAGTGGTCCCCGCTTTCCACAACTAGAGAAAGCCCTCGCACAGAAACGAAGACCCAACACAGCAAAAATAAATAAATAGCAAAAAACAAACAAACAAAACTGAGGCTCGTGCAGGCAATATTTTTAAATAGATAAGACAAAATTTGTATCTCTTCTTTGACACTTACTTTTAGCACCATCCTGCCTATTGTTTCAGGCAGAAAAGCTCCGTTATTTCAGGCAAACTGCCTTTCTACACATCCTAATTTCAGCTAGTCTTATGAAGGGAACTCAGAGCAGAATTTTCATCTTCTTGTCAATGGAATAGTTAAGTGCATTGAAGAAAAGGAAGCAACGAACTAATAGCAATAGCCCTAAACTAATAATAATGGCCCTGTGCCAGATCCTATTAGAAGTGCTTTGCATATATTAAGTCATTTAATCTACACAATAAATCTGTGAGGCAAGTACAACTATTATCCCCATTTTACAGGAGACATAGGTTCCTGACTAGATGTCACACAGATAGTAAGTGGCAGAGTAAGGATTTAAATACTGGCAATTTAGATCTTAACCACTGCACTGTCTCTCAGTCCTAATCTTGATATCTTTATCACTATACAGGTGCTCCTTAACTTGCCCAATTTGTCTATTTCATAAGTTATTGTGAAATTAAAATTGTACATAAGCCAACTCCACTAATGAGAACTTAACAGTTCTTCCCATCCACTTGGGTTTTAATTTAAATTTTAGGTAGGAAGGGGTGGATGGATAAAGTAGATAAATAAGCAAGCTGTAAAAACGTGCAAAGTATGAACCATAGAGAAGAAAAAGGTAGATGCCAAGGAAATGCAAAGTGGAGCTGTGAAAGGAGGGCTTCTAAAAAGAAGCCAAGAGCAATTTATTTTTATGACAGGTTTTAAAAGAGGTGATGAGAGAAAGAGATACTCTGGTAGACTGTGGATTGAGTGAAAGGTGACACAACCTTTCTGGACCACAATCTGGCAATATTTGTAAAATTTCTTAAGTGTACTTACTCTTTGACCTAGCAATTTCATTTCTAGAAATTTAGCTACAAAATAGTGGCATACGTGATTAACTTGCTCTTCTGACCAGGGAGTCATAAGATGGTCAGATGGCTAGGTTGTCCAATGAGTGTCTATTAAGTCCAGTGGTTTCACAGCACTGTCAATTTCTAAGAATCTTAATCATGCAAAGTGGCATTTGAAATCCCTTCAGGCTGAATATCTTACCTGCAGGACAACTCCTAGCCACTGGCTTTTGTCATCTTTTCTTGCTGGAACTTAAGTTATGAGTAAAAGGCAGCATGGAAAGCAGAAATTGTACTAGTTTCCTTAAAAGAAGAGAAGTTACTATGATAGATGAATGCTATATTAAAAAAAAAAAAGTCTTTTGCCCCAAATCCAATAGCGACATTGTTAATTATTGAAAGTTACAATTTAAATACTCAGAGAGAGTGGGAAGAAGAAGGGGGTAGTCAAAACACTTATATCCAGTTTAAATATTACTTGCTGGTTGACTTGTATGGTGACCTTACCCATCTACAACTTCAAATCCAAACTATTGCAGGTGTTTGGATCTACAATTTCAAATCCAAACTATTGCAAATGTTTGCCAAACATTCCACAAGAAAATATGCTGCCTGTAAAAACACACAAACAAACACCCACAGTGGAACCTAACCAGAGACTTCTAAAATTGTGAACAACTCATCCAATTGGACAGTGGGATTAAAATGAATTCTTTGGTGAGAATGAGACAGATTTTTGGCATCAACATATCGTTTCTTAAATAGGCTCTTAATAGCGTTCCTTCCCCTCAAAAAAGAGCAATTGTCAATTCCAAAAAGTGGCTTCATTTCCCAACTCCAGTATGTGTTTTTTCCAGATTCAGGAATAGGCTTTCCAAGTCCTTCCACCCTTCTTGTTATAAATAGGTTATGAAGACTGTCCTTTGATGGCAACCATCAAGAACAGATGCTCAATGGTCAAGGAAAAACCAAAACTGAAGCTCTGATCAGTGTTTATATCACTAGGGACTTGATGGCTCCACAGATAAATCTCATCAGTCAGACAGAGAGCAGCTGAGGTGAGCGGCCGCGATATTAGCTTCCACTTTAAAAAGAATGTGAAGTTGCCTATTGGAAGTAGGATTGTATGTTGCATGTTATATGTGCTTATTCCATGTGCAGCCTGTCATCCTGGCCCTAGGATCTAGGGAGACAAAAGTTGAATGGAAAGCAAATGGAACCCCCATACTCTAAACTGACACAACCATTTTATAAAACTGCCAGTATCAACTGAAGGTGAACATACGCGTATTGTACGACCCAGCAGTTCCACTCCTAGGTGTGAAGGGAGTATGTGTATATGTGTGTGTGTCCCCAATGCACACACATATAGCCCCTCAAAATGTGCACGTGCATTCACCAAAAGACATGTACTAAAACATTTATAGCAACACTAGTCAAAAAGCCCAAATGGAAACTGCGAAATGCCCATCAATAGTATTCACGTGATGGAATTCTCTACAGTGAAGAATGATCTCCAGCCACACACAATGTTATGGATGAATCTCACCAATGCAATGTCCAGGGGAAAAGCCAGGTACAAAGAATACTTATTGAATTATTCCATTTAAATGAAGTACCAAAAAGGCAAAAGCAATCTATTCTGTTAGGTGTTTTTTTTTAGTTGAATGAATTAAAAAAGCTTAAAAATTCCATGTCCAGTCAATCCATTGGAATAGGGCAATCAGATCAGGACGCACGATAAATCAGGAGAGGGATCCTTGCTTTTTTTCCATCCTCTACAGCTCCAAGGTGGCTGGAGCAAAGCACTCCATGGTCTCCCAGTATGGAAGGGTTCCTTTTCCCTAAATCTGGATTTCTAACCAGAAGATGCTAAGCATTGGTATTTTAAAGGCTTCAAGATTAGTAGTGACAGAGAAGTGGCAAGATAGATGATATTGCTGAGAGAGCAGAGAGAACGTTCAATGCAGGCATTTCTGTCAATGTCAGAGTAAATCTTTTAATTCTGCATCCTGCGACGGATTGATCTCAGCTTTCCTGGGTCTATTCCACAGCTTCCCCCGCTTCACCACCTGCATCTTCCCTTGTTTGTTTACACGCAGAAGCCTGTGCTGAGAGTGAAAACCAGCAGATCAGCCTCCCATCTTACTAAATGAGACTGCCGTTCTCTCAATGGTCCTCTGAGCCTCCAAAGAGCTCATCCCAGATGCTATGGTCTCTGCTCACAGGGATATGACGCTGAGATTTCTTTATAAAGTGTGTGAAGACGTTTCCTTGCATTCTGATGGCAACAAGATTTCCCCCTTATCCTGGCTTCAATAAAACTTTCCCTTGTGACTTGAGATAAAAGCAATTCTTTAGTCACAATATTTCCCATGGCAAGAATATAAAACTGCAGTACGACGGACACAGTAACCACACTCCCATCAAACTCAGAAGATACCTTTTTATATTTGAACCTAATCAAATGCCATTATAACCAAAATGGCAATATGGTCCACCAGTAATTATCTGCTATGAGAATAAAGCGAAGCAGTGACACAGATTTTTACAATGTGCAAATAATAGAACCATTATCACTACTGACCCCGTGTTTAGGAACACTTGTGTGTTTAGGAGCAATAATGATGACGGTAAACAGTTATATTATTCTTACCACTGTTCTAAGTTTTAGATATATTTACCCTAATGTTTTAGAGATATTAACAAGTTTTAAGGTTTAGAAACACACTATGAGGTAGAAACTACTACTATCTCCATCTTCCAGATGAAGAATGAGTGAGGCCCAGAGAGAGTAAGCAATCAGCATAAAGTCTCAGAGTTCATTGGGGTAGAGCTGGGATGTGAACCCAAGCAGCCTCACTGCCTCTCCTAAGAAGGCTGGATCTTCCTAATTTTTTCTTAGACCAAATATCAAAATAAGCTTGACTCTTTTCAGTGGATTTTAGCTCTGCAGAGTTGAGGACTGCCGTTAGCAGGAAGGATGAAAAGAGTACAGAGGGGACAGCTACTCTATTAACAAGAATTCATCAGGAATAATTCCGGAAGCAGGTGAGTCAAGGCAGGCAACCGAGGGATCACTAAGTCAGAACAATGGTCCAAGCAGTGACCACCAAAGTCTGATGACACTGGAGCAGCAAACTGGCCTCCCCGAGGCAGGGCAGGCTGTGTGCAAGGGGGAAGTGCCCAGCATGCAGCCTCAGTAGCCATAGAGAAGCCAGGGACAGTGGTAACAAGGAGAGGCAAGGTGAGGGGGGAGCACAGGTCACAGGATCCAATGCAAACCTGGGGCATCTAATTACTCTGCTCCTTTCCTGTCCTCTCAGTGTGGGCAGATGCCTCCTCTCCCCTTTGTACTGTCATTTGTCACTGTAATCACAGGTTTTGTATATAGGCTCCATTGATCCCCGTATTCACAGGATCTATAAACTACTCTCTTATTCTTCCTTTTGTGTAAGAGGAAGAGAAATAATCCCATCACTTTCTGCTTGCTGATATTTTATCTGTGTTTTTAATCCTATTTTTCTAAGATCTTATCCATCTTCCTTCAACCTCCTGTCTACCTGGTCCTGCCTCTCTGCCTCCAAAGTGGGGATCTCTTCTCCCTCACAGCAGTCCGGCTTTGGGCGCCTAGTCTCCCACGTCTCTTTCCCTAACAGGATGGGAGAGAGACAAGAGCCCTAATCTTCAGTCAGATCTGGACTCACATGCTCGCCACATCAGTTCCAGCCTGTGTGGCATTGGTCAAGTGGCTCATCCTCGCTGATCAAGTTTCTCCTCTAGAAATTAGGGGATAAAAACAGCAGAAGATGAAGCATGTGTACACCCCCAAATCCCGGGCAAGGCAGAGGGAGTCAGCGTCCACCGAGCGTTTCCTGGGCTCCCAGCCTCCCTTGCGGTCAGGTTGGGGCCAATGGCCCGCACACAGATGTGACCTGTGTTTTCAACTGCTCTGGAGTTCAGGGCCAGTGAACCAACTCCCTTTGCTTCTCCCTCCACAGCACTTCGGAGACCACATGTTCCTGGTGGGAAAGATGGAAGACTCGAGAAAACTGCCTGACCCCTTCAGACGTGACATGAGGGGGAGACACCTTTAGTGTTGCTGAGATTTGGGGAGTGACTTGTGGCTGAGCCCGGCATCACTGTCCTGACTGCCCCAGGGCCGTGGGACAAGGTGAGGCTGGTCTTCTTCTGTGCCACGAACCAACGGTGTGACTGTGGGCAAGCTGTATCACCCCTCTGGACTTCTGTGTTCTCTTTTCTAAATGGAGATTTTTATGTAGATCTGGTTTCTGAACCCCTTTCAAAACATAAAGCCCTTTCTTTCACTGAAATCTGATGTAGGGAACCAAAATAGAAAACGGACAACGGTGCAGGTGGTCCAGTTGACTTGAGAAGGCAGGGGAGGGGCAGGGACTCATACAGCAACCACTCCCCTGGGTCCTAAGATCTGAAGCCCACATAATCCCCTTTATTTCTTTATGCTAAACAACACTGGAAACAGACACACTTTCCTGTTCCTATCTTAAACAATTCTGAGACCCAGGGGGGAATATGCTAGCTGTGTGTTCTGGACGTTTCTTTTCCTGGAGGGTAAGGCTATGAATCATGACTAACAGCTTGTGTATCAAAATCCATTTTAAGACACTCGCCTTGCTGAGCCCACCAATACCAAGCTATTAGGTCATAAACTCTTCTGAATCCCAACCACTTCCTCCCTTACAAGACCTGCCTTGAAATCACCCACCTCAGGCCCCCAGATCCCATCAATGCTCTGCCCCTTATGTGATACCGCCGAGCTCTCCTTTACCCCAGCATGTCTAATCGACCTAGCTGTGCTTACTCAGCAAGCTGGTGGTCTTTGAAAAGTGGACAATACAACAACGCTGAAGCAGCCCCTCATGTGGTTCTCCTGAAACGCTAGTTTTTAAAAACCTCTGAGGTGGATGATCTTTAAGCCCCACTAGCTTTAACATTCTGCTTTAAATTCCAATCCTGATTTCCTCGCACTGAATCCTGCCAGGTTGCCTGGCTCTCTAGATATAGTTTCTCTTTATCTGATAATATAAGGCCAAACATTAAAGGATGGTATTTAGCACAAGAGCCAGCCCTTCCTTCCTTGCCTTATCATCTCATCCAGCCCTAGAGAGTGAGATTTTTCATTACTCAGAACTCTCTCCCTTTAAAATATCAAAGTGTTGCTATCTGAGAGCTCAGAACTCTCTGAAATATTTAAAGCTCTGTATGTCTAAACTTGACAAATCAGAGGAGGGAGGAAAAGAGGGCTGAGATGAAGCATCTGAAAGTAGATTGCATCCATCAAAAGACAGAATCAGGAGCTGGGCCCCATGTAGAGACCCCCAAGGAAATAGGCACAGGACCTGTAGTTGTGAAAGGCCTTGCCGGATGGGTCAGTGAGAAAACCCTCACTTTGTGGAGTTTACAATCACAGCTATAACTCCGCTTGAAGATACCTTAGGAACATTTCATCTCAAAGTAGACTCCCAGGACCAGCAGCATTAGCATCCCCTAGGAACTTGTTAGATATTCACATTCTTGGGCTCCATTCAAGACCTACTAAACCAGAAACTCAAGGAGGACACCCAGAGATCTGTGTTTCAACAAGCCCTCCAGGGGATTCTGATGCACATTCAAGTTCAACAACCACCGCTATCTTAGAAAATATATCCCTAGCTCTTTAATGTATAGCTGAAGGAAAAAAATGGAGGTCCAGAGAGGCTGAGTCACTTGCCCCAGACCACACAGCACATTAGTGCCAGGTTCAGGCCAAGAACCCAGGTCTTCTGTGTCCTGTTCTAGGTCACCTTCCACTACATGGCCTAAGCAATGACCATCAAACAGACTCAGTGTACAGTGGTCACCAGAAAGTCTATAAACAAGGGGCTTGAGGCAGCAATCTGGTCAAAAGGGGCAGGTCCAGAGGGCTGTCTTGAAGCCCCCTCTACTTGGTGAGTACACTGATTTCTCTCACATTGGAGGCTTATTTGAGGAGACCTGGGTGAAGGGCTGCAGATATGGGCTCCTAAAGAAATTCAGTGGCTGAGCTCCAAGTCTCTGGTCAGGTGACCACCTAGAAATCATCAATCTGTCTTTAGTACCTTCCTAAAAATTATCCCTTACAATTCTTTGGTGTTCTGCACTTTATGAAGTGCCTTCACTCTCTAAAGCCACATGAATCCACCCTTTTGGAAGGCCAGGTCCAGAAATCTGCCTGTCGAGGCGGCACTTCCTTGACTTGGCTCTCTGACAGCTGCTGTCTTCTCCCTGTGGCTCCAGAGGAAGCTCCAGCTCTAATCAAGGGAGCTCATCACCCCATGGACAGAGGCTCCCACAAAGAGTCCTCTCTCCTCTCCCTCCCTTCAAGGGGTGTTTCCACCTCACCGGCTGGGGCACCATGAATCAGGGCTGCCCTGGTCTTGGAAGTCTGGGTCAAGGTCAGGTCCGGCCTGGAGGTCTGGCCTGGGATGATACATCCATGTATGTGTCCCTGCATTTCTGAATAAACTCTCAGTGATCCAAAGAGCAGGTCATTCAGGTTTGTGCCTCTTTTCTTTCTCTTTAGAGGCATCTCACAGCTCTGCAGCTGCCTCTCTAGAGAAAGCAGTTTTCTGACTGTGAGCTTCTACTCTGAAGAGAGAATTATTCAAACGTTAGCTTTACGGATTCTGTTCTGAGGTCTCAGTTTCTTCGGCATTTCCATTTTCCAAACTTTCCAAGGCCTTCGATTATTATAGATACATGAGTGATAGCTCAGGGCTTATTCAAGGGGGCTCCTGGCTCTCTCTCCAAGCTCGTTCCCTTTATCATCTCTCTGGTCACACAAGCCTTCTTTCAGTTCCTAAAATAAGCTAAGCTGTCTGTGCTCAAGGCCTTTGTGCGTCTTGTCCCCGGATTTTGCGTGGATGTCTCCGATCATTCCATCCTCAGCCTACGAGCGCTGCAGAGCATCTTGGCATCCCCTTTGTCCTCTACTGCTCTATGTTGCTAATTCCATTTCTGGTTTTTATTGGTTTGCATTTGTTTTTTGTTTATTTGTATTATTTATCTCTTTCTTTATCAGTCTTCCTATGAGACCATGGGCTCCTTGAGGACATACTGCCTGTTCACAATCCGCCCCCAGCATCTAGAATACAGGCACTCAATACACACGTGCAGATTGATCAAAAACACAGAGACTGAAATTCCTCATATTTTCGAAAGAAAAAAATGAATTTAACAAAACTTGACTCAGAGACCTGGCATGTCCATGAAATGCTCAGGTGGTAGTTCAATGAGTCTTGGACATCCTGTCTCCCCCACCCCCGACCCCGGGCAGCCTGAGACCACCCTCCTCTCCCAGAAGGAGGCCCCATTCTTCGTCTGCCGCCCAGATTCCCTAAGGCTGGAGGAAGTTATTCTACTTGCGATGTTTACTGAAATAATACATTTCAGCTGAAAACTCCACAGGCTAAAGGAGAAGAAAGGGAGAGGGGAGGAGCAGAGCCAAAGCACTGCCTAAGCAAGGACCCTATGAGGGAGGCCTGGGAGGGAGCCAGGCTCCTGCGCTCTGGGCACCGTCTGCGGTGAGTGGGATGCTCCCTCCAGGTCCCTGGTTGGAGGCGGATCTGTCACAGACTGTGAGGCAGACAGAATGAGTTTTCAGTGCCCCCTGCCTCCCAACGGTGCCCCTTTCCCTCCACAGAGCTGTGATCCCCTAGACTCCTAAGCCCTCTGCCTGGTGGGCCCCACATCCTCTCAGTGTATGGTCTGTGCAATCAGCCCATCCCTGGACCCTCTCTGCTAGGGCCATTTGCTCTTGAAGCCTCACTTCTGCATAACGAGGGAAGGACAGTGTCCCTGCCAGCAGGGATTCAGGCCACGGGCTAGCACAGGCTCTTCCACAAAATCTGTTTTCACCCCAGGTTGGGAAAGGCCACCCAGCCTTGTGGACAGCTTATGTGTAACAGAGGGTGGGCCAATGGGAGAGAAAGAATTTCTAGAATCAGATGACTAACCAGGAACATCAGGTATGACTGGACAGGTCGTTTAACTTCTCAATTTATAAAGTATCTCATTACAAAATAACATGCATCACGTATATATATGTCTGTGTGTGTATACATATACACATGGACGTACATATGTGTATCCATACATGTATATATGTATGTATGCATAGGAAAACTGATGCACATGAAATATGAAGTTAATGTTAGCTCCACGTGATACAAGTACACCAATATTTTATATTCTTTATACTTGCATGAAGTTTCCAAAAGTTATATTATGCAGACACAACTTACACAATCAGAAAAAGAGCTTAACGGGATAATAATTTCCAACTCATGAAGTGTATAGGTAGATACGTTATCCAGTGGGATCATGCTGTAAAGTATTCTGAAGAATCAGAAGCATCGCCCAAATGAACATTTGGGATTTTGGCAACTGGCAGGTCAGGCAGACCCTGCCTACTAGCACATGGCGGATTCTCCCAAAGTTTCCTTCCAAAAGAAAGGAAGAGATACTAGCAGTGGTGAGACCCAGAACAGCCAGTTTCAGGCGGTAGAGCAAGAGGGTTGGACACTGTATGTGTGTGTATTATGAACCACTGGTACAGAGTATATGTAGCTTTTCAACAAGTACTTATTACATACCCAACTTTTCTAAATACGTAATAGTTAAGGGTGTGTCTATGGGCAAAAGTTCAATTCTGGAACTACAAGCAAGGTCACAGAATAGAAGACTCCTTTCTCCCACCCTGACGCTCTTAACAATGTCCTTCACCACCCACCCAGGGTTAGAAGTGAGACCCTTCCAGCATAGGATCAATGTAAATCTTTCTGTGTGACATGGGATTATACACAGTTTATGCCAATAGTTGCAAAAACAGCATATCTGTGACATTCTTTAAGTATCAAAATTGCACAAGGCCACAAGATGGCATCCTTATGCTATCAAAGTCTGATGTGTGTGTGTGTGTGTGTGTGTGTGTGTGTGTGTGTGTGTGTGTAAATAGTTGCAAAAACAGCATATCTGTGACATTCTTTAAGTATCAAAATTGCACAAGGCCACAAGATGGCATCCTTATGCTATCAAAGTCTGATGTGTGTGTGTGTGTGTGTGTGTGTGTGTGTGTGTGTTAAGAGTTAATCCTCTTTGGAAGGGTAGATGGACAGAAAAGTGAGAGGTGGGAAGGATCACAGAATCCTTCCTACCCTATGTCTCCTCCTGCTCTTGTACTTATTCCTATGTATGGTTAAAATATAGTTTAGACGCCTAGTTTTATTTTTCACATAGAATTTTTTTTTTTTTTTTTTTTTTTTTTTTAAGCAGGCGGACCCTCAACCACTGCGCCACCAGGGAAGCCCTCACATAGAATTTTGATTTATTATCTTAATCTCTAAGGGAATGGATAAAAATCTATAATTTTGTTATTGTTTAATAAGAGGAAAATATACTAAAATCAATCAGCAGTCTTCCAAAGACTGGTTCCCACCACTGATCTACAGGAAGCACGTGTCAAAAACAGAACGGTCCCTCCTCCACCTAATTACACAGCAGAGATTGTTTCATTGGGAGCCGCTACTTCATATAGTGTTTTCCACACTGGTATGATATCATTAACCTCACTGATATATTTTAACACATTCCTAACTGTGGCCATGAAAGGCAACTCTACATAATCCCCTAACTTTGCTCATTTAGGATAATCTAATTATTTTCCTGACGCCCTTCAGCAATGGTTAATAGCTTAGGAGTCAGACTGACCTGGATACAGATCCCATCTTCACACTTACTAATTGGAAGATCTCTGACCTGCCTTGGTTTTCTCTTCTATAAATAGGGATATTTAAAATGGCCTCAGAATGTTATTGTGATAATTAAATATATGATATTTGTACAGTATTTAACTCAATGTCATGCGTACAATAAATGGCAATTTATTTTTAATCATTGTTATTATGAATTAACAAACACCAGTTTCCCCTCTGCTGGTTTTCTTTTTTTCCTCTACAGTACAGCGAGTATTGAAGACAACAGGCATACACACAGAAGCTCCTGCTGCCTTTTCATCTAATCCCAAGCTTCATTCAGATGTACTCAGATATGGCCCTTATCTAATGCCTTGAAAAGGTATGAGTGATATGAGGCAAGACAGCCAGGAGAGGGCAGGTCATGGGATCCAGCTCCAAAAGAGGGGCCAGCGGTGTGCACTAAGATGAGAGATCAAGTCTTCAGACATCAGAGAAAGCAGAAAGGAGCAAACACCTTCTTGAGGACCACACTGACAGATCCAGAATTGAGGCCAGTTGGAAAGGCAGCACGAGTGATAGGAATAAGATGCTCTGTCCTAGCAGAGGCTGTCCAGCATAAAGATGCCCGAAATCTGCAGGTGGCTTGTGACACTGACCAAGAAATGTTAAGTTTGCACATTATTAGACTGTGTGTTATTATAAACAAGACTATACATTATTCCAGAAATATACAAGATTTATAGGATACTTAGGATTTTAAAACTATCCAACCATTGTCAACATCAGAAAATTTGTTCTTCAGTAGAGATGGCGAAAAGGTATGTAATCTAATGGTCCAACTCTGACTGGCTGCTTATGGCTAGAGGTGCAGCAGCACTGAGCAATATTCTAGGGCTGCATCCAGGCTGAGCAGGATAGGATGCTGTGATAGATTAATAATGTCTGGCCAGACGCCAGGAGCCAGAAGCAGCAATGAATGTGCCATAAACCCATCATCTCTCTTCTCATTCAAAATCCAATTGTAAGCCATGAAGAAGGTACCAGAAAAAAAATAGGTGAATACTTATCTGATACTAAGATGGGAAAGAATTTTGTAAGCATAAAAGGAATGGAAGAAATTACAAAGAAAAATATCTAAGCAAAATTCTAAAATATCTAGGTATCAGAAAATATTAAAAATTGGGCTTCCCTGGTGGCGCAGTGGTTGAGAGTCCGCCTGCCGATGCAGGGGACACGGGTTCGTGCCCCGGTCCGGGAAGATCCCACGTGCCACGGAGCGGCTGGGCCCGTGAGCCATGGCCGCTGAGCCTGTGTGTCCGGAGCCTGTGCTCCGCAACGGGAGAGGCCACAGCAGTGAGAGGCCCACGTACTGCAAAAAAAATAAATAAATAAAAATTTAAAAAGCAGAAAAAGTATTTTTCACAAATGACAAAGGTATTGAATATTTATATAGGAAGCTCTCTTATGAATTATTAAGAAAAATGCTAATGATCCAATGGAAAAATGACAAACGAATATGGAGAGATGATTCTTAAGAATTTTAAATGACTCAAAAGCTTAGATTACAAATGTGCATACTTATATTCAAAGAAACAATAACTAGAGCACTCATGAGATAACATATTTTGCACACAAAATTAGAGAAGATTAAAGATATATTACTCAATGCAGGTAAGAATATAAATAGATACATATATGTTGCTTTAGGGATATACATTGCCTTTTTGAGAATACTTGAAAATACTTCCAGTAATTCATCTATAGGAATCTAATCTAAGGAGTATTTTTAAACGGTGGCAAAATTTACAACACAAGAATAATAATCATACAGAATTTTCCTATAACAAAATTTGGAAAACAATCTAAATGTCCAAATTAGAAAATGGTTAAATAAAATTTGATTTATCCAACAGAGGAGTTTTGATCAATCCTTAAAATTGCTTTGGAATAATTTTCCTGTATAACCTACATGAAAAGATTTTGCACATCCCAATTGTGTGTTTCATTACCTATTATAGCATATTATATTTTTATCCAATATTAAATTAAATTATATTGTCATGTCATATATGTCATGCAATATCAAAAATAAGTAAAATATCCACAAATACTGGTTATTTTGGGTTGTGTGATTAGGAGTAATTTTTATTTTCCTCATTTTATTGTTCTATGTTTTCCTAGTGGAAAATAATTTATTATTTCTTTTTTTAATATATTTATTTATTTTTTTGGCTGCATTGGGTCTTCGTTGCTGCGCGCGGGCTTTCTCTAGTCGTGGCGAGCGGGGGCTACTCTTTGTCGCTGTGCGCGGGCTTCTCGTTGTGGTGGCTTCTCTTGTTGTGGAACACAGGCTCTAGGTGCGCGGGCTTCAGTAGTTGTGGCACACGGGCTCAGTAGTTGTGGCTCGTGGGCCCTCGAGGGCAGGCTCAGTAGTTGTGGCACACGGGCTTAGTTGCTCCATGGCATGTGGGATCTTCCTGGACCAGGGCTCGAACCTGTGTCCCCTGCATTGGCAGGCAGATTCTTAACCACTGCACCACTAGGGAAGTCCCTATTATTTCTTTTAATTGGGAAATTTTAAATTCTATTCGATTAAAACTGTCGCATGAAATTTTTTTCAAGCAACCTAATCATAGAAAAGAATCCTGGAGCATAGTGGGCCAGAACAAGTACTTTAGTCACACAGACCCTTGATACCTTTAACAACGTGAACTTGGGTAAGTCACTTAACCTCTCCAAGCCTCAGTTTTCTTGTCTGTGAAATGGGGATGATAAGAGTGCCTACTCATAAGACAGCTATGAGTCTTAAGTAAGAGATACCCTCAAGTGGTTAGTATGGCTCCTGGCCCCTAGGAGGTACTTAAAACACTGATCACTAGCTACTCTGAGGGGAACTGACCACCGGCTTTGGATGAATTAGACTCAGCCAGTGAAAGTGGCTATGGCACCCTGAGTCCTTACATTCCAAATGCATGCCTACAAGGCCATGCTTTGTGAAAGTCCAGCTGGCTTTGTGGTTGGCCAAAAGAACCTGTGTTAGCTGGAGTTTCCTGAGAATCATCATCAATGCCATTTCATAAACCATCTTTCCACACGTCGTCAAGGAGATGCGTCAGTGAGACACAGCTGCTACCCGCCCCCATAACAGAGGCCAGCACTTACTGAGCCCTTCATCCTCTCCAACTCATGCAGACACTGAGCCAAGCGAGGACAATGTGCATTTTACAGATGAAAACAATGAGGCTCAGAGAGCTTCGGAAATTTGCCCAAGATGCCAGAGAGACTCAGAGCCAAGATTTCGCACCCGCATCCACGTGATGTCAAAACCCAGACTCGACTCAGAGCCAAGATTTCACACCCGCATCCACGTGATGTCAAAACCCAGACTCTCCCACCACCATCAACACACACACACACACACACACACACACACACACACACACGCACTCAGCTCTTAGCATCAAGATTCCTCCGAAGATGGCCCGAGCAGTCAGGGAGGGACACAGCCCCTGAGCAGGGGTCAAGTCATCAGAGATGGTAGAGAAGCCCCGGTTTCCTCCTTTCTCTCCTCCACTCTATAACCAAGGGATGTGTTCCCTGCCTCTCCTCCTGGTAACCGGAGCTCAACACCCCTGTCTCTCAAGTGAAGTCGTCCGTCATCACTCTGCCACACTGGAGGAAAGCTGCCTCCACAGGCAAAGAGGGACCTGCCCTCAGGTGCTGCCTGAGATGGTCCAAGTGCTCCTGGGTCAGAGTCAGGGACACAGCCTTGCAAAGCCGCCCTCAGGAAACACAGCCAAGGACGGAGGCCCAGATCCCCTGAGGGAGAAGCAACAGCATCGAGAAACCTCAGTTGACCAAGAGAACATTCCGTTTCTCTTGACTTTAACCAGCTTGAGACTTAGTCACCATGCTTTTGAATAACAGTTACAAACTTTAAAAATTATAACGACAGCAGCTAACAGGTAGCACATATTCAATTCACCACGCTAAAACATGTATAGCTTTTAAAATTCCCTACAGCCACCCTATCCCTAGGGTGATTTTTATGAGCCCAGTTTCCTGATAGTGATTCATGACGACAAAGTATGCGTGCTTACGTCCAAGGTGGGTGAGGAAGTGGGACCCTGCTCCAAAGAATGAAACCCCCCAGAGGCCTGACAGGAAGGGTGCTGGTGCCGAAGTGGGGGAAGAGGGCTGGAAGGGCACTTCCTTGGAAGAAAGAGCAGCCGGGGTGTCCGGTCAGGGCTGGAGACACATCCCAGAGCCTGGCTGGAGGAGGACCTGTGGGCCACCCTGATGGGGTCTGTGGTCCTCAGCACCCAATTTCTAGACCAGTATCTGAATTCCTCCAGGGCATACCTTGCTGCAAGGTACCTTGATGAGTTCTAATAAAATCTCAGGTCTCTGGTAAGTTCTCTTGGTTTTCAGCTGACCTCAGATCTAATAAACAGTTTTTAGTAACCATAAATGAGAAAGAACCACTAATATGTATTGAGCATTTGCTTTAATATGTTGAACATGCTTAGCTCTTTTAATCCTTACAAAAACACTTCCTGATAAAGAAACCCAGGCCCACCGAGGTTAAATAATTTGCCCCAGGTCCTCTTTTTTTAAGGAGTAAATCAGTGAACTCATGAAGGACGGCACTTACAGTCTCCATCAGTGGTTCTTAAAACTTTAGCCTGCATCAGAATTGTCCAGAGGACCAGTTAGAACACAGATGCTGGGCCCAACCCTCAGAGTTTCTGATTCAGTAACTCTGGGGTGAGGCCTGAGGATGTGAATTTCCAACAAGCTCCGGGGTGATGTTGATGCTGCTGGATCCAGGAACCACTCTTTGTGAACTAACGGCCTTGACGAGGAGTCAGCAAATTTTTTTATGAAAGAGCCAGTAAATAAATGCTTTAGGCTTTGACGATCAAGGGGCAAAATCAAGGATATGATATGAGTACTCATGCAACCATTTTAAATGTAACCATCTAAAAATGTAAAATCTATTCTTAGCTTTCAGGCCAAGTTTGACCTGTGGTCTAGACTCTAGACTAATTCCTGGTCTTGGTCCCTCCGTGCCCCACCCTACACCTGTTTTCTTCTTCTTAAGGGCCCCGCAGGTCCCCGCAGATTAATGTCCTCGTCAGGAAAGCGAACCTTAGCTTCCAGTGACTGAGAGGCCAGCTGGTATCCAGCGCAGGCCACACAGTGGCAGTGATGGGGTAGCAATGCCACTGAGGACAGGAAACCTGTTCTGGAGCTGACCCCGAGCCTCTGGCACTCAGGGGCACCCTGGCCACTGTGGACTGGGAACGTTCCATGTTGATGTTTGGAACCTGATCATTTGTTTGATTTTTCTGGGGCTAGTTCTAGTTCACGAAAAGTGCTGTATTTAGTGTTGTTTTTTGGGGAATAGAGGATTTCTTACAGCTTTTTAAAAACCGTAATGATGATAATAAAGACATCCCAATTAATGTAATCTGCTTTGAAAGCATACCACTCTTTGCATATTTTAGATAACCCCAAAGCGGAAGATCTGATACTAAGGTTTTTCCATATTTGTCAGGAGTTATCCATGTTCTGAATTTTTGTGTCCATGAGCTTCCAACTTTTCAAGCACCCACTTTTGTCCCTGGAGATTACAAACAGGGAAAGAAAGCATAAGGCCCCTGCAGAGAAGCACTTCTCCATTACCCACCCACCCCCGGAAGTTCACAAAATGGGTGGTGCAGAGAAGACCTTCCAGTAAGAATGCTCAGCTACTGATGGGTTTTCCAATGAAAACCTTGAGGAGCCCTTCACTCCCACATGATCAGAGACGTGTGAACAACCTCTGAACTCATTCCAATTAGAGAGAACATGACTCAGAACAGGTCGCTGTGCTGAGCTCTGCTGGGGTATAACAAAGTAAGTGGTACCACTTTTCCTGACATGCCTGGAGAGTTCTGCAAAATGGAGAAATCCAGCTTTAAAGTCCTCTAGCAAAGTCTCAATGGGTGGTCAGCATCTTCCCCACAAGTTCAGACTCCGTGCAGGTTTAAATGCTTTCTCACTGTGAAAGCATACTGTATCCTGTTCCATGGCATGAAGCTAAAAAGCTGATGCCACCAACTGCCAATGCATGCCCCTCAACTTCCCCAGAAAGAGTCAGATTAAGGGAATGACAAGGGGGAGAAAAGGGAGAGTGCATTAAGTACTGCATTCCAGTCCCCAAACTCTCTTGGCTACTAGTCACAATCCGGTGGCACTTGTTCTCCGTGTTTTGCAGTCTTTTACAAATGGGCGCCCAACGTGGGAAGCAGAGTGATGTAATAAGAAGACCCCTGTAAGATCAGAGGAACTGCGTTCTCCAGGATGACTGTCTCACAGGTGGTGACATTCCCCATCCTTAATTAAGGTCCACAATCCCTTAACCAAAACTTTCGGGGCCAGATGTCTGTTAGAACTCAGGATTTTTGCAATTATAAAAGTAATCTGGAAAGTAGAAGGGTGGTTGCCAGGGGCTGCGGGTAGAGGAAATAGGGAGCCGTTGTTTAATGGGGATAGAGTTTCAGTTTTGCAAGATGAAAAGAGTTCTAGAAATTGGTCACACAATCATATGATGTACATAACATTACTGGACCGCATGCTTAAAAATCGTTAAGATGTTAGATTTAATGTTTTGTGTATTTTGCCACAATTTTATTAAAAAACAATTAGGATCATATTCTCTATATTACTGAACATCCCTAGCAAGGTCTAGGGTGGTACCCCGAAATCAAACACATTGATACGTCTGCAACAAAATGCACAACTCGTCTCACTAACTAGGATAAATGAAAATCATACAGCCTCATATCAATTCAGGTAACATTTTGCCACAAAGTAAGTTTACTGAATATTCACTGAGAGACTTTTGGTTTTCAGCAGTCTCTGGAATTTGGAATTGCAGCTCAGGAACTGCGAGCCTGTAGCTCCCACTAACCCCACCCTATGCCACCTCAGTATGAAATGTTCATTATCCACAGTTTACAGATGAGAAAATAGAAACAAGATGCAAGAGGAGTAGGAAAATAGCCACTGGGCAAAGGTCGGTCAGCTTGTGGAAACGCAAACTTGCCTAGTTCAACTGCTAAGGCTTCACCCTGACCCCAGGCTAACGTGGACACAGATATGGTCAACGAAACATGGAATACTAAAGAAGTCCCTTGAAACTCAAAGAAGATCCCAGAGAATCCATCCCAATATGGTGCTAGTGGAAGGTGTGTGAGACGGAGCCATTGCGTTTTGACACTGACCTCTCCCCTTGGAAGGCCACGCCCCGCACTCTTACCAAACTCATGTCACTCCTGGAGCCAGAAACATGAGCAGGACAAACCACTACTCAGTCCCTGGGGACTATCCTTTGATCTTTTGTTTCTCAGGCCTGAAGCTCTGATCAGTGAGCTTTTGCTTCCCTTCTCCCCAACACTAATCGCCCACTTTTGATTGAAGCTGTTCCCCAGAAGTAGAAGGTGTGCAGATTAAAAGTGTCTTTGATTCTCTCAATCTGGCACATCTCCTGCGTATTCATAGGAGAAATGAGTCCAAGAGAGATCTGAAGCCTGATAGAGCTTACGAGGAAAAAGCTTCTGGCTCTCGTTGCTCACATCTGAGGTCAGCCCTGTCCCTTGGTTAGGGAAGCTTCATAACCGCAGATACTGTATCAACTGATCTTCGTAGCAGATCTCCATTGACATCTGTCTGTCTTCTGCACATCAACGTGGGCACCATAGGAGTCACTGCGGGGCAGGCTTCGCAGCATGGCGCTGAACTGGTTGAGGAAGGACAGTCCTCAATGTCGCAGTGCACGCTGGCCTCACTGGGAGAAAACACCAAAGGGCTAAGGTTTGGGGTTCCAGAGCAGCTGATGAGAGGGGCTGACTCGTGATTAAATGTTTCCTGAGGGTGGAGTGGGGAGGAAGTGGCCTCACGGACCATGATCCTTCTGCCCCTTTCTGTGCACTTCAGCAGCTGCAATCCCCTGGGAGATGCAGCCGCCGTGCTGGGTGCTGCTGGCAGAGTTGACACTGGCACTATTCCTCGCATGGTTTCTCAGCAAGGGAAGCCTTTTTTTCTGAGGGGTTGGACTCTCCCTCCTCAGTTAAATTAAACAAAGAACTCCTCTGTTGACGAGAGAATACGTTGGGCTTTTCAGGGTGGAATATTTAATGATAATGGAAAGAACGTCCATAAAACCGTGAGTCATCACAGCTGAGCAAGCTGTCTTTGCCTCCTGGGGCCAAAAGTGTGTGATGGGTGTGTTTAAACACATCTATACACAACACACACACACACACACACCACTCAGGCTGAATGTAGCTAAAACATGAGGTTCTGAACTTAGAATAACAGGCCCACTGTACTTGACATCACTTAAATATATATGGTGTTTTTTAACTAAGCACCACATTTCAAGAGAAATGTGTGTGTGCGCGCGTGTGTACGTGTGTGTGCATGAGCAAACGCACGCTAGAACCACGCCTGCGTAAGTAGACCCTCTAATCTTGCTAACATTCATGCCCTCCCCTCTCTCCTCTCCCAGGTATTAGATCTTGGGTCCAGACTCGGTTCTGGACTGCCCCTCCTTCCCTTTGATACACTGACTCATGAGGATGGACCAGAAACATCTACTAACTCAGGACCCTGAAGTTCTGTGGCCCCAGCTTAAGACCTCCAAAATGCTGGTCCTGGCTGGCTCTCCTGGGTCAGAGGAAGGGGGAAGGCAGGGAAGGGTGAAGCCTGTGCTTCTGTTCCAGGTGTGGCGGTTTGGGATGGAGCAAGGGTGTAAAGGGGCAGAAGGCTCGCAAGGAGAGAGCACTTGGGAGCCAGGCCCTAGGGATACCTAAGAGATGGGTCAAGATCTTCAACATTTGAAGATGTTCAACATCGCTACTTATTAGAGAAATGCAAATCAAAACTACAACGAGGTGCCACCTCACACTGGTCAGAATGGCCGTAGTTAAAAAGTCTACAAATAACAAATGCTGGAGAGGGTGTGGAGAAAAGGGGACCCTCCTACACTGCTGGTGGGAATGTAAGTTGTTGCAGCCACTATGGAAAACAATATGGAGGTTCCTCAAAAAACTAAAAACAGAACTACCATATAATCCAGCAATCCCACTCCTGGGCATATAACTGAGCAAAACTGTAACTCAAAAAGATGCATTCACCCCTATGTTCATAGAAGCACTGTTTACAGTAGCCAAGACATGGAAACAAGCTAAATGTCCATCGACAGTGAATGGATAAAAAAGATGTGGTACATATATATAATGGAATATTACTCAACCACGAAAAAAGAATGAAATAATGCAATTTGCAGCAACATGGATGAACCTAGAGATTGTCATACTAAGTGAAGTAAGTCAGAAAGACAAAGAAAAATACCAATGATATCACTTATATATGAAATCTAAAATATGACACAAATGAACCTATCTATGAAACAGAAACAGACCCACAGACATAGAGAACAAACTTGTGGTTGACAAGGGGGGTGGGAGGAGGGAGGTATTGGGAGTTTGGTGTTAGCAGATGCAAACTATTATATACAGAATGGATAAACGAGGTCCTACTGTAGAGCACGGGGAACTATATTAAATATCCTGTGATAAACCATAATGGAATAGAATATAAAAATGGATGTATGTATGTATAACTGAATCATTTTGCTGTACAGCAGAAATAAACACAACATTGTAAATCAACTATACTTCAATAAAATATATAAATATATATATGGGAAAAAAGATCTTCGCTGTTTAAGTGGGAGACGCCAGTGTGTACAAACCCTTGTGTCATGTTAAACCACACTGGTATGAATGAAGAATGTCAACAATGCTTTGTTTCTAGATACTGCAGGATAGAAACAGCAACATACTCATAACATATGAGAGTTGAAAGAATCTGCTAAGATCTTCCACAACCCCTTCATCTTACTGATAAGCAAACGGAAGCTGGGGTTCCTGTAACTTATCTAAGTTACATGACGACAGAGGTGGCATAGAACATGGTTCTCCCAATTTCCAGTCCACTTCTCTCTAAATTCTACTGTGAAAAGAGAAAAATGTAAAACTCGTTTGCCTGTATATGAGCAAAACTAAAAATAATGATGTGTGATGATTGCTTTCTACCTCTGGCTAATTATAAGTAATCTCCACTAATATGTGTCAGATTCACTTTATTTCTGCTTTGCAAATAGGTTCATCTGTACCATTTTTCTAGTGGCGATCATTTTGCAATATATACAAACATCAGATCATTATGTTGTACACCTGAAACTAAATGTTATATGTCAGTTATATCTCAATAAAAAATAAAGTGGGGGGAAAATATGCATCAGATTCACTTTAATCTTTTGCAAGCAAAACAATTTTCAACCCAGGGCCAGCCACGTGATTTGCAGAGTGCATCGCAAAATGAAAACACAGGGCCCTGGCCAGGGGCAGGGACCTCAATCTTTCCTTCCCACGGCCCACCACCCGAACCCACAGCAGATGGGTGACCACCAAGGAACTGCCAAAACCACCCTGGGATACTTTCAGTAGCTGAACGGGACGGGGATGAGCAGTCCCCTTCCTAGCCACCTGCCACATGCCAGCTTGGGGTGGGGAGGACTGCTGTCGCCTCACCTCAAGACACTATGGGAACCACACTCCAACCTGAACCTCTGAGTGCGTGCCCAGGCTCCCACTTGGGGGGCAGAGGGCAGCTATGGAACACAGGCCTCCGCCCTCACCCAGGTGCAACCTAGTCACTGCCCTGGTAGGGTCGCAGTGAAAGTGGTGTCCGGGTGCAAAGCAGGAGGCCAGGAGGGACTGGGCACAAAGGGGCAAGAAAGTGGCTGAGAACCCATCCTAGGGAGGCAGGGAGGTGGCAAGAGCCACCTGTAAGAGCAGAGGCTCCAGGCCCACAGCACTGGCTCCATCATCCTATCAGACTTCACTTACGAGGCACAAATTCGAAGAGAAAACCATTAAGAATTTCAAGATGGCAGACCTCTTCTGAGTATGGCCCTGTGAGAATACACTAGTCACCATGAAGCTAGCCCTGACTGAACTTGACTGTTGTGTGTACAATCTTCTGTTGCTCGGACAGCTAACTAACTGCTCAAAGCAGCCTGAAAGAACTAGAGGATCACTGTGCAGGTAGCCTAACAAATAGACACTGTGTTAACCTGCTAGGGCCACCATAGCAAAAAAGTACCACAGGTTGAGTAGCTAAAACAACAGAAAGTTATTTCTTCACAATTCTGGAGGCTTGAAATCCAAGATCAAGGTGTTATCAGGGTGGGTTTCTCCTAAGGCCTCTCTCTTTGGCTTGTAGCTGGCTGTCTTCTCCCTGTGTCTTCGCATGGTCTTCCCTCTGTGTCTGTCTATGTCCAAATTTCCTCTTGTTTTTCCTCATACTGGATTAGGGCCCACCTCAATGACCTTACTTGAATTTAATTTCCTCTTTAAAGATCCTATCTCCAAATACAGTCACATTCTGAGGTATCAAGAGTGAGAACTTCAACATATGAGTTTGGGGGGACACGATCAATCAATAACAGACACCATTCCTCAAATGCTGGATACTCTATAGAGGTGATCTCAGGGAAAACAGTTCCCTAAGAACCTATATGCAGTCTATGGCTTCTCTCAGGGAGGCCTTCTCTAAGCCTCCTGATCAATCAAGTTCCTCTTGTAGACACTCTTATAGCCACAATGCTCATGCATACTAATTTTAGAATTTTTAAATTCTCCTCCCACTAGATTATAAATTCGTGAGGGCAGGACCCAACTTGGAATGTCCAGAGCTTTGTCCCTTAGTATTTGGTCCCTAGGAAGCACCAGATTAAATTTTTCTGAAGGAAGGAAGGCCAACCAATGACACACAAACCAACGGAATTAAACTGGAACCTTCTAATCTTTGGCTTCTTGGCCCAGGAAACAGCCTAGGGATCCACTTCTTGGGCCTTTGGAGGAGAGGATTTAGAACATAAAGTGTATTGATAATTTCCTCAAGTATTTAATTTCAAATCTAACAAGTAAACGTCCTTCCCCATAAAGAAACAAGTTTGTGGTTATTTAATGAGACTTCCAGCTGCTGCACAGAAATGGGACTGTGCGCGGGGGTAGGAATGTTTGTTTTCCCAAACATTGTCATTAATCAAGCTGTGGGACGAACACACAATTAACTGTAGTCGCTTCCAAAAGAACACATTTGCCTTGCCTCAGTGACTCAGAGCACTCCTGGAACGCTGAGGCACACTAGCCGAGGTAAGATGGGTGTCCTGCTAGCACCTGCAGGACCCCACTGCAAATACACATCATGCACTCTTTCAATGGACAAAGATTTATCAAACAAACAAATATTATGCATCAGACACTGGCCTTAGGATTCAAGTGTCCCTGACACTTGGGCTGCAAAGATGAGTCTCGTGGTGAAAATAGACTACAAGTTTAACAGAACAATCATGAATGAAGCTATGAATCATTTGTTTATTCATTCATTCAACATTTACCAGGTGCTTACTATGAAAGGCTCTGTCCAAGACAGCGGGGATACAGTAGAGTTCAAAAGTGAGGAAGGGTTTACTCTGGTGGAACTTACATTCTTGTTGGGGAGAGATGGATAATAAACCAAAAAATGAATAAAGAGATAAAATAACATCAGAGGATGACAAGTGCTATGAAAATAACTAAAGCAGGAGAAATGGTTTACAAAGTGACAGAGAGAAAGCTATATAACTTAGCAGTCAAGGAAGGCTTCTTTGATTGGGTGATTTTGAGCAGAGACCTGAAGAGCATGAGAGAATGAGCCATGAAAAAATCTTGGGGAGGTGTATTCCAGGCTGAGGGAACAATAAGTGCAAAGGCCCTGGGATAAGCCCACACCCAGGAATGCCTAGGAGGCAGAGAAGGAGGGGGACAGTGGCAGGAAGGAAGGTAGAAGGCAACCAGGGGCCACATCAAGATGCAGAGTGAGCTCAGGAAAGGAGCACATCAGTCCTACATGGGGTTGGGGGGAACCTCACAAAGAGGTAGCATTTGAAATGAGACTGAAAGGATGCCAGCAACTTGCCTAGTGGACCAGCTGAGAACTTGTCTTCTCACCCTCCTCAGGAAGCTGAAAACCATGTGTGTTCTAAGTTCAGAGACCAGCAGTCGGAGTGCTAAAGTGGCTGCAGGTGACTGACCTGGTTCTCTCTGACGCACTCATCTTCCAAGGCATCTGCTCTTCTTTACTCTACCAAGAGAACACACCTGTTCCTCCCTAGCTGATGGATTTCTCAGGCCCCCATCTCTACATTCCCGCCTGGACCAATATTATGTTCACCATTGCATCCCCAGTTCTAGAACAGTGTCTGGCACAAGGTAGGAGCTTGTTGAGTAGATAAATGTCACTTGTTTTTTCTTATTTATCCATCCATCCATCCACCCATTCTTCTTCTTTTTTCCAAAACGAGAATTCAACGTAGCTGTCTTCAGCTACATCCTCAGGCCACATCTTTGTCTTACATATTCCTGTTCGACTTCGAGGCATCAGAGTATCCACTAAATTCCTTCAGGAAGGCATGGATATTCTCAGGGCTTAAACTGGCTCCACTGAGGTAAAATGTAAGTATCCAATAAGCTGCCAAATGCAGCACAGATGGTCAATAAGTTCTGTCTACAAGAGACCCACTTCAGACCTAGGGACATATACAGACTGAAAGTGAGGGGATGGAAAAAGATATTCCATGCAAATGGAAATCAGAAGAAAGCTGGAGTAGCAATTCTCATATCAGACAAAATAGACTTTAAAATAAAGACTATTACAAGAGACAAAGAAGGACACTACATAATGATCAAGGGATCGATCCAAGAAGAAGACATAACAATTGTAAATATTTATGCACCCAACATAGGAACACCTCAATACATAAGGCAAATACTAACAGCCATAAAAGGGGAAATTGACAGTAACACAATTATAGTAGGGGACTTTAACACCCCACTTTCACCAATGGACAGATCATCCAAAATGAAAATAAATAAGGAAACACAAGGTTTAAGTGATACATTAAACAAGATGGACTTAATTGATATTTATAGGACATTCCATCCGAAAACAACAGAATACACATTCTTCTCAAGTGCTCATGGAACATTCTCCAGGATAGATCATATCTTGGGTCACAAATCAAGCCTAAATTTAAGAAAATTGAAATCGTATCAAGTATCTTTTCCGACCACAATGCTATGAGACTAGATATCAATTACAGGAAAAGATCTGTAAAACATACAAACACATGGAGGCTAAACAATACACTGCTTAATAACCAAGTGATCGCTGAAGAAATCAAAGGGGAAATCAAAAAATACCTAGAAACAAATGACAATGAAGACACGACGACCCAAAACCTATGGGATGTAGCAAAAGCAGTTCTAAGAGGGAATTTTATAGCAATACAATCCTACCTTAAGAAACAGGAAACATCTCAAATAAACAACCTAACCTTGCACCTAAAGCAACTAGAGAAAGAAGAACAAAAAAACCCCAAAGTTAGCAGAAGGAAGCAAATCATAAAGATCAGATCAGAAATAAATGAAAAAGAAATAAAGGAAACGATAGCAAAGATCAATAAAACTAAAAGCTGGTTCTTTGAGAAGATAAACAAAATCAATACTTAGAAGTTCAACATTTTTAAGTTCCTACCCTGGCCAGAAACTCTGCCAGATCTTGGGGACCAACCTGTGAATGAGCAGATGTGATTCTTATCCTTGTTGATCTTATTGCCTAGCAAACGACACTGATAGATGTTCATCATATGATAAAGCCTGTGGCAGGGGAAGCAACTGGTGATAATAGTCACAGGAGAGGCACCTAATGCAGATGGAGGGGCAGTCTAGAAGATTTTCTAAAGGAAGTCATGTATGAGTCCTAGAGAAAAACAGAAGTGAGTCAGTAAAGCATTGGGGAGAAAATGTTTCAGAAGAAGGAACATAAGGGCAAGGGCTGGAGGCAGCTTCTTTGAGGAATGAACACTAGTTCAGGATGGCAAGGCTATATTTGGAGTGATAAGAGATGAAACTGGAGAAAAAGGCAAAAGTCACACAGAGAAGGAGATCCTAAAACTTACTAAACAGCTGGGTCTTTATTCTGAGGGTACACTGGAAAGCTTTCAGCATGGGAGAAAGATGAGCTGATTTATGTATTAGAAATATTTCTCCGATTTATAATGGACGAGATCAAGGGCAGGGAGACTTTGCAGTAATTCAAGTGAGAGGTTATGATGTTGAAGGGAGACATATTTAGAAAACTATTTAGGTGGCAGAAATGACAAGACTTGGTAATGTGGGTTGATTGAAGACACGAATAAAAGAAGAAAACACAGGAGTTTGTTTGCCACACAGATCTTTGAAGCTAGAGACGGAGTCATCCATTTTTTAGGGACAGTATCACTGTCCAGTAAGGGCCACTGATGGCTCCAGTGGTAAGAAGACCAGAGTGGGATGGAGCGATGAGACCACTGCCTCAGTCTCTGCAGGCAGCAGGAGGAAGCCAGAGGTTGGTCAGAACAGGATAAACCTGCTCTCGTCCCCACCCAAGGCACATGGAAGCACAAGGATGACCAAGGGCAAAGCCAGGAGCCACTACTCATCAAGATACCTCACGTGTTTCCCTACAGAGTTGTAGGAAGTGAAGTAGAGTTTAGTAGCTAACAACTCACATAACATTTCTTCAAACTTAAAACTTTCTGCCCTATAAGGGAATCATCTTTTAGTTGAAACTGATCCTTTGCTCATACTGATCTAAGTCCCCTTCCCAGCCTAGCATGCACTCCCCAATGTTCTCTGCCTTTCCAGATTCTACCCAAACTTCGGTGCAGTCCCAGCCACTCTGACGGTACATGCTCAGCACAGAGCACTGTAGGAGGTAAAATGAGCAGATGTCATGTTCCCTCGGGAAGCTGTTTCCTGTTTGGGGAGCGGGGATGCATGTACCTGAAATGAGTCCAAAATTGTCAAGTGCTGGGAAAATGCAAAGAAAGGAATTACCGTGGTGAGGTCTGGCTAATGGATAAAGGCTTTTGACTGGATAAGTGAGTATCTCACTGCCACAAAGCAACTGTGCTGAGATGTCGGTGCTCTGAGTTCCTGTAGTCTTGGTCTTGGATTTCACTAAGCAAACAAAACTCACTGGGTGACCATTTTATCTTCCCATACATTCACACATGAAGTATTTCCCCAAATTCTCTCCAAAAGTTTTCTCATTCCTCTCACTAGTAAAAGCTTGAAGCACTTTGCCAATCCTCCTACCAGTCCCGAAAGCAGGTAATTAAAAATAACGTGACACTTCACTAAAAGAAAAAATTAAAAGTACAGAAGAACAATTAAAATATTAACTACCTCATAGCAAGGAATAGCATGGATCACCATAGAGCAGCTATAATCATGCGGAAATCAGGTAATCAAGAAATTCATCTTTTTCTTTCTCCCTTTCTTGGTTGTACCAAGAAAGTTTGCTGTTAGCCAAGGAAAACTAACTGCATTTTAGACTCAACATGGAGTATGGTGATTGCTTAGATCTTCAACTCACTCAATTTCCATACGGAACAAAACTATAAACAATACCTTCGCAACACGATATAAGATTAGTGATCTGATACGCTAATTCTAATGAGCGATTGTTAATGTTATTATAATACTTGATATTGGTGCAGGCCACTTAAAAAGCAACTCAAAGATTTCCAAATGACTTAGGTAAGAAATCCACCCAGGACTTCAATATGGTAGACAAGATATTCTGAAAAACTCTCCCAGTATTAAGCCCCTAACAAAGCTTACAGCATTAAGAAAGGGGGTAAGTCCTTAGAGGTCAAAAATCAAAAAAAGAAAAATACAGAGAAATCAGAGAAACTCAGAGAGAAAAGTAAAAGATGTAGTGTGATGACCTTTTCCATGTGTCAAGTTGGCTAGGGTACAGTCCCAGTTATTCAACCAAACGTTAACCTGGGTGCTGCTGTGAAGCCATTTTGTAGCTGTAATGGAAGTCCATAATTGGTTGACTTTAAGATTATTCTTGGTAATCTAGTAGTCCTGGTTTAATCAGTTAAAAGACCTTAAAAGCAGAGCTGAGACTTCCTAGATGAAGAAATTCTGCCCATGGACAGCTGCTTCAGCCTGTGCCTGAAAGCTGCAGCCTGCCCTTCCTGACAGCCTGCCCACTGATTTTGGATTTGCCTAGCCAGCCTCCACTATCATGTAAACCAATTTCTTGCAATAATCCTCTCAATATCTACTTCCTACTGGTGCTGCTTCTCTGGCTAACCCCGATTGATGCATTGAGGCTCACTGCTGATCTGGGGCAACTGCTGCTCCCTGCTTCTGCTCTGGAGAAAAGAGGCAAGTTTAGGACTCACATAGGTGAAAAGTCAGATTAGGATCTACTAAGTGAAAATGTGAACCAGAAAACAAAGAACCAAGTAAGCAAACCTAAACTTGGCTCTCGGGGCTTCAACTCTGGGTACAGGGTAGCAAACTATTCATGGAGAATCTATAGCCGCAAGCCATAGATTTGGGACCCAACTCCACCATGGAATATGTGTAACTTCAACATTGAGCATAAAGAGATATCACCTCATATTCACCAGACTGGCAAAATTTATAAGTGAGAATATCAAGTATTAGACAGAATATGGAACAATAGGAACTATTAGATTCACTGCTCTTGAACAACTTTGGAAAGCAATTTTGCATCATCTGGTAAGGTCATAGATGTATATATCCTATGAGATAATGATTTCATTCCACTACTAGGTATATGCCCTGGAAAACCCTATGAATCTGTGTTCTAAAAAACACGTACAAGGTGGTCTGTACAGCATAATGTATAATAGCCCCAAACTGGAAGCAGTTCAGATCCACTCACAGGAGACTAGTCCAAGTGGAAGAGTCACATAATGGACTATCTACAACCGAGAAAATGAATGAATTACAGCTACATGTCCTGGCACAAACACAGTGTGGTGTAACAAAAAGCCCAATACATATATTAAAATTTCATTTCCTTTCATGGTCTTATCACATATTTTAAAGATAAAACCTGGACCAGGGCTTCCCTGGTGGCACAGTGGTTGAGAGTCCGCCTGCCAATGCAGGGGACGCGGGTTCGTGCCCTGTTCCAGGAAGATCCCACATGCCGCGGAGCGGCTGGGCCCGTGAGCCATGGCCGCTGAGCCTGCAAGTCCGGAGCCTGTGCTCTGCAACGGGAGAGGCCACGACAGTGAGAGGCCCATGTACAAAAAAACAAAACAAAACAAAACAAAACAAAAACCTGGACCAGATCCCTACTTACCCACACCCTATATCCAGGCTGTCAACTCTTCAGACCAAGATTTATATCCTATTCACAACTGTACCCACAGAACCTAGGAGAGCACCAGACATAAAGAAGATACCCAACAGATACTTGTTGAATGAATGAATAAATTTTGAACACAGAAACACATGCCAAACCTAGGGGCAGGACAGGAATAAAGACGCAGACGTAGAGAATGGACTTGAGGACACGGAGAAGGGGAAGCCGGGACGAAGTGAGAGAGTGGCACGGACATATATACACTACCAAATGTAAAATAGATAGCTAGTGGGAAGCAGCTGCATAGCACAGGGAGATCAACTCAGTGCTTGTGACCACCTAGAGGGGTGGGATAGGGAGGGTGGGAGGGAGACGCAAGAGGGAGGAAATATGGGGATATATGTATATGTATAGCTGATTCACTTTGTTATAAAGCAGAAACTAACACACCATTATAAAGCAATTATACCCCAATAAAGATGTTAAAAAAAAAAAGAAAGAAAGAAAAAAACGCATGCCAGGAAACAGACCCTGTGTTTCTAGCCTAGTGTCCTGATGCATGAAATCCCAAACCCTGATTTTACCTACCTGGACCCCTTTCTGCCATAGATGACCCTGCAACAGTTGTCATCTGACCTATCTGACTCCCCTTCCCCAGGTCCCAAAAAACATACTTCCCCCAGATACTTCCATCTAAGAGCCACTCACGTCCCAGTGTGATACATTGCCACTAAAAACCCTAAGAGAAGGGAGCGTGTCAATGTCAATAAAATGAGGTTTTGAAATGTGCTCTAGATTTAATTCCGGCAAGTTGTATTTTCCCATGATTTAACATGGATTCCAGAAAGTTGGAGTAAGCAAGAACTTTGACAGGGCTCGGCAAATACAAGGTTCAGAACAGCAAACAAAACTGGTTAAGAAATTCTAGTTCAAATTGATCAAATCGATAACAAAATAGTATCACATTAAAGTTCTGGGGGAAAAAATGAGTTAATTACATTGGGCCATATTGAAAAGGGACTTATTATGAAATTCCTGAGTACCTTTCTATTTGGGAAATAAACGTAAGTGAAGGGACACATTTTAGGGGAAAGTAATTGATATACTTTCTCTCCTGAAGTACTAGAGTACTTTTAAAGTACATCTGTTTTTCAGTACCAAGGGTGTTCCTGTTTTGAACATTACGAAGAAGGAATGTTTTACACAAGGAAAGGTGGTCTTTCTTGATACAATCACAGTAATTCTATCTGGCAGCACTGACTTCCCTAAGCACGAGGTGTACCTTAACGTGGGCTAATGACATGCCTAGTGTTGGTGAATTTCATCCCCTCTGCAGGGTAACATGGTACAAGAACACTGCAATTACCTGTTTCGGGGAGACCAAGCACATTTCGGTATACCAAGATTTTTAAATTCCAAAGGTCAAGTATACTTTAAGAATAATCACAAGCACATCAGCTTATTCTGCAATCTCTAGCTGTCATTTTAGTATTGAGTCACAATTATTGTCTTAGGGAGGGAGATCGTCACAAAGAACTGACACTTCCTTAACATCTAGAAATCACACATTTCTTTTTTCTGTTATGTTATGTGGACTGGATGCCAGCACACTCTAGATTCATCTATGTGGCTACAAGTCACTCTTCATTTCATTTCAATGATTTACTGATTTTCCACTTTGCACCTATCACTATGTTACATACTGTTTGGGAAGCCCCTACTCTAATGGGGCTTTCCAGATAGTTGATAAAACAAGATTTATATTCAAGGAAGACTTAAAGAACAAACATGACAGAGTATAAAGCCCGAGGTGTAATAGAACCTTGACTTAGGAGCTTGGTTATATTCTGAACACCAACTGCCTCGATGCTTTTGAAAATTCACTCCCTCCTCTGAGCCACGGTTGCTTCTTTGGTGAGAGAAAGAGGCTACATTAGGCGCTCTCAAAGGTCCTTCTGACAAAGCTGTTCACTTCTGACATTCTGGGTTTTAAAGAAGTATAAGAGAGTATCTTTTAGAAGATGTGTGTGGAGAAATTCACAGTGCAAAGATTGTTCCAAGGTGGGATTAATCAGAGAAGGTTTCAGAGTAGTGGTAGGCCTTAAGGTTGCCCTAGAAGCACAATGACGAAATGGTACTGCAAGCACTATAACTGTGGTATTGTGTGTGACCTACTGGGGGCATGACATTTGTAAATCTCATTCTTTTCCTATTCATCTCTTCTGCCTTTATGACTAAACGCATGCCATTTTCAACACGTTATTACTCAACTCTACCTCAACAGGGGAGTTATAAAGGAGAGAATGGGTTCAAGTGGTTGGATGAGGAATAGCCTAACTCATTTCACAGAGCAGCCATGCCTACAGGGGCAATTACCCAGCCAAATTCACTCACTGTCCTAGTAACTCCCTCCGCCATATTAATTACCTAGTGATCTAAAAACTATCAAATCACACATACGAAGTGTCATCCATCACCCAAGATTAATAAGAATCGGGCAATTATTAATAGGAATTGGGCAATTATTAATAGGAATTGGGCAATTATTCCAACTATTCCAATCCTTCCAGATGATCGGATTGGTGACAGAGTCCTAAAAATTCACACTGAAACTAAATTATCTAGAATGGTACATCAATCAATCGGACCGACCAGATGATGCGTCTCTTCTCTTGGTGCTTTCTGGAAGGAGATTTAGATAGTAAGTTACCTAATTTAGGTCAGAGTTCCAATAGCTTATTAAAGTTAAGGAATTTAAGCAGCTGTCCATTTTTGTATACAGAAAATATAGACTCAAAAATTTCTTATTGCTTGCATATACTCTGCTAAGATTACAGAAGAAACTCCCAGGAAAGTTACCATCTGTCTTAGGGTCTGGATGATGTCTGCAGAGAAATTACTCCTCCCCTTGTCCTTTCTTTCTCCTACTTGGCAAAGCTCAAGTTCCGAGTCCTCTGAAACGCTTATCAGAATCTACTATCTCTAATTCCTTCCTCATCTATTTTCCCTTTGAGGTCCACGGTTTCTAAATCCTTGAGACACATAAATAATATTATGGATTCCTTTTGGTAACTGTCTCCCTAGCCCACTATTTTTTTTTCCTCTGAAGAAAGGAGAAACTAAATAATATTTTTTAAAAGTCCCAATTTCCAGTGGCCCTTTATGCATTACTATTATCTCCTACATATTAAAGAGAATATTGGCGTCTCAAGGGAATAACTTGGGTCAGTTTAGCTCTGAAAACTACCTGAAACTCTTTAGTACAAGGCAGAGAGGAGCAGTTCAGATCATTCCCGAGACACGGGGGCAGATAACATACTTTGTAGTGGACTACAAACAAAACGCAGCCAAAAGAATCTTAGCTGAATTCATCATTTGATAACGTGTTGGTATTTTCTCAGTTTCTCTTCACATATCATTATCAGCATCATCAAATATTTAAATCTGCTTTCCATATGCAGATATGAAAAGCTGTCTAGTAATATTCCATGCTAATGTATTATAACATTGCTTGATACTGCAAAGCATCATTTGTAATTTAAACTATTTTCCTCCAAGGGATTCAGAAGAAGCTTAAAAAAAAATTTACCATTATGAATACCACATAAATATCATCAACTAATGTGGCAAGGATGTAAGAGATCCCTTTTCCCTTTCCCATTAAGAATACAGAGACTTGAGTACAGAGAAGTGAAGGGTACAAGGGTACATATTTTCTGGCCACAGAATGGGGAAGAGATAACAGATTTGAAGAAGAGCAGGTCTCGTTGTAAAAAAAAAAAAACAAAAAACAATAATAGAACAGAACAAATTCCTCCATCCAGTGAGGAGATTAAGTCACAGTACCCTTTAATCCGCAGGTTGGCTCCTTCATCTCTGGGACGCCCGGCCTCTGCCTCCTGTACAGGACATGTGGGTGGTATACTCCCTCAGCCAGCTGATGGCTTTTGACAGGCTCAATGAAAAAGTCTCCATGTGGCAGATGGAAAAATCCAGTCTGTAAATACATGCAGTACAAAGGTTTTATTTGAATCAATTCTTTACCGAGGCAAAGAAAATTAGTAAAGTGAAAATTATATAGATTATGATGAGCCCTGAAACTCATAAGACCGGTGCTTTCATCGTCTGCCATGTGATCTCACAGAAGAGCTACACGTAAATAATTTAGTGAATGTCTTCATAGTCATAGTTATTAAATGTTTTGGGGTCATGATCCCTTAAGACGCTAATGAAAAAAGTGTATATATACACACATATCCAAAGGTAGCATACAATTTTTCAGGTTCGTGGATTCCCTCCACCCCTATAACTCATTGCTGGATATCTATGAATCTTAAATTAGTGCTTCCCGGTTGCCCTGTTATGGAACTGGTACTTATAATCCATATTTCACTGACAACTTTTGGGAACGTTTACCTGTAAGTGAGCAGCGGTTTGACTTGAAGTGTGTAATGCCATTCTGCTCTCAAGGAAACAGAGAAACATAATATTAATTTCCTGATCTGAGCCTGAGTTTCCAAGAGTCTAAAGAGGGCACTCTCATTTCACAGATACGGGAATCAGCCATAAGTTGGAGAATGCTGGGCGATGAGTAACTCTTTTTGGAGGTCAGATCTAGAAGCGGTATAGCCGACAACTCTGTTTCCTCTTTGGGAAAATTTCCTAGTGCCCATTTAAGATGTTTAGAAATTGCTTTGCCAATGATCTCCTAGGATGGACTTAGCTCTCAGGATGTGAATTCTATATTGATGAAAAAGAGGGCTTGCCCTCGACGCCCCCCTTGCAGCTTCACCTTGAGGTGACCAAGAGCTCAGACTCTGGAATTAACCCGGGTTCACATCCCAGCTCCTCCACTTTTTAGCTCTGTGATTTGGGACAAATGTCTTGCTCAGGTTAAGCCTTCTCAATTGAAAAATGGGGATAACCAAGGGATGCTGTGAAGATTAAATGAGTTAATACATGTGAAGCTCCTAGAAAAGGGCGTGGCTCACAGTCTTATCTGTTATTAGACTCTTGCCAGATCTCAGATTTTACGTCTTTTCATTGTCTTAGGGTCTCCGGAGTCACTATAGCAGTTCAATGAATAGTAAGTTTGCAAAAATAAACCTGGAAAGTTTGAGGTTAGGAAAAATATGAACGGGTCCCAAAGTTCAAGGTTCCTCACCACATGTCAGCAAGCTGGGGATGCTCTGCTACACAGACGAGTCTGAAGATGGGGTGAGTGGGGTCAGGAGGCAACAGGGGCTCTGTGAAGGGAGATGCTCTCTGTTGAACAGGCTTGGACTTGGGGGTCTTTCCAAAACGTTTCCTGCACTGTACCGGTAATACAACCAGATCTAAACATAAACCTCACAATTGGCTTCCTACTCTGATTACTGACCTTAACGTATCTTTGATAACAGGGAGAAGAGAAAAAAAGGAACACTTTACTGAAAGTCATACGAAGAGTTGTGTGACCTTGAATGGGTCACCCAACCTGTAAGATGTGGATAATGCCTACCACCTCATAGGGCTGTTAGGAGAAGCAAATGAGCTGAAGCTTATCAAGTGCCATGCGAACTGCTTTACAAATGCAGGGTGGTATTATTTTAACTACCAACTCCAGAAGCGGTTATATCTGACTTCACATTTGCTGGCATTTCTCAGGAGACACGACATTTTTTTTCCTCAGCCTCTTTCTTTGAGGAAATACCTCTGGGACAGGAAGCACTGACAAGGTCCAGACTACAATAAACTAGCTGGAAACAGACTTATGCAGGACTGAGATTGGGTTCTATTTCTACTCTGAGACAAAGACCAGGGACACAAAGAGATGGTGGGCCTATTGCTAATGAAGCTCATTTGTTCCATGGAAACAAAATAGTAAGGCAAGGACTCCTTGGGGACGGCTGGTGTGGGGTCCCTTTGTGCAACTACCATCTAACTAATACTAAAGTCCTTGAAGAAAAAAAATAGCATCAACAAGAAGGATATATTGGTATTTCTCCAGCCTCAAATTTTGGCCCCAGGTGGTGCAGAAGAAACAGATGGGGCACCAGTTGAGAACATAATAACTATTTTATGGGCAATATGAATGAGGGTGTCTGAAAGCCAAACAAGCATTTTCTTAAAGGCTTCCTTCCATTTCTGTTCCTGCACAAGGCCAGCTTTGCCAGTGTGTACCTGGAAATCACCTGTACAGCCTAAATATTCCTCAGAAGCTGGATGGAGACTTAGGAGAACTGGGTGACCCACCAGCTGGAGGGGAAACAGAACATCTGCTCATATGCAAGTGGGGCTGTTGGCCCCAGCACCCCGTGTGTGTCACGGAGAAGGGAAGGGACAGGATAGGGGATGAAGGGACATCGCTGGTTCAGGGAGAGTGAGGCGGGAAGATTTCCCAGCTGAGCTGCGCACCTCCCCTCTTCCCCAACATATAAACACAGAGCTTTGTACACCTGGTACCCAAATGGCCATGGGTCACTGGCCTCTTCTCATCTAACAGAGCCAGGTCATGCTCTGGTTAGAGCATACACTGGTTTTCTTTCCACCGGAAGGAAGAACTGGCTCCACTCTCTCCCTGAAGCTAGCTGTCCAAGAGAACCACCTTCTTTCACTGCCAGCTCTGGATCTGGACCAAAGAAGCCGCTCTTCATTCCAGTCTTCTCGACAAACTGCTCACCTCTTATATCTTTGAACGAGAATGAGAATAGACTTGAGGACAAGGTATCCAATTCACTGGGGGCTTGAACAGGTTCCCGGAAGAACCAGAGCGGGATGTGCCCCAGGCAGAAGCTCAAAGCGGACAAGTTTGCCCTTTTACCTCCGTCATCTCCTCTTCCTCCTGTCAGTATCCAGTATCCCAGCACACTGCTAACTGTCCTTTGGAAATAAACTCACCTCCTTATTTTAACTAAGTTATAAATATCTGTGAATGCTTCCTGAGGCTCTCTTCTAAGAATTGTTTTAAATAAGCTGTATTGTGAAGCATTATAGACATACAGAAAGATATGCAAGTTATAACTGTAAAGTCCCATAAATCTTTCATAGAGGGCACACCTAAACACAGAAACAGAACATTCCCAGCAGCCAAGAAACTTCCTGTTTCTCTTCCCAGTCAATATCATCCCCAAGGGTAACCTTACTCTGATTTCTAACACTAATACATTTGTTTTAAACCTATCCTTAATTCTTTACAGGAAGCATTACTTGATATAAAAAAAAAATAATGTCTTCTAGTTTGTTTCGAGTGTTAGGGACTGGCCAATGGAAGAAATTTAAGGCAGGGGGATTTCTCAAGGTCCATTAAGCCAGACTCTTCATACTGCTTCCTACCAGTCCCAACCAGTGGGGATGAGACAAAGGACTGAGCTACCTTAGCATGAGTCATTTGGCATTGAACCTCTACTGCTCTCTGCTAAGGAAGGAGGGGGAAGAAGCTTAAGAATCTTTACTACCAATTTATTTTTCCTAGTGGGAAACTGGTAGTGTCTTACAAGCAATTTGTGAATAGAATGTTCTAGAATTGCAAAGCCCAGAGACCTTGAAGAGTCACCTAACTTATGCTGTCATGCCTTCAGGTTTTACCACAGGTGAAAACGGCAGAGCAAAGGATAAAAACAATGGTATTGTAAAAGACATCGGGGGAATTTATCAAATCCAGCACTCAGGGCCCTGTGTTGCACAACTCAAGGGGGTGCTCTTCACATAGAAAAAACTGTGAGTGGCGCCCCCTGGAGGTGTGCAGTGGAACATTGTCACTAAAACTCATCCACCGGGTCCTGGAGAGAAATTCCTTTTTCACTTGAACATTTCAGAAGTTAACAAGTCAATTTGTTTCTTCCCACGGTGCTGAAGACATATGATGTCTCCATGTGGTGATGAACATATTCTGAAATCAAGAACAGAAAAAAACTAATTTGGGATAAAGAGGTACCCAAGATACTCAATTAGAGCACATGGATCACTGGGAAAGACATCACCTGTCGCTCACTATATACACAGGAAAGAAGATAACATCAGACCCCCAAATCACCCTTACTGATTATCAATCTGCATCTATCACATGGCCAGCCCAGTGCTAAGAGCTCTCAGAGGAGCAGTGACCCCTGCCCTCGAGGTTTACAATCCAGCCAGGAAGACAAGACTGATATCCATAAAATAGCAGAAAGGAGAACAACAAAGCTCTAGAATGTTTGTGTTTAAAAAGGTATAGTGCTCATATGTCCCAAGACACTAGCCCATGAGCTCTGATGCCACTGGGCCTAGAGGTCAGAACTTAAGTCCTGTATCACAGACCCTTCCCCACCTCACACAGCCTCTTTGCAGAAGGTGAGGGGAGGTACCTCCCTAGATGATACAGATTCCAGTGCTGTGTCCCAGGGGAGACAAAGGCCATTGAGGGCAGATGCTTTTCGAGGGCACAGACAGAAGATTGAACTTCTATAGTCTCCAATACACCTGGTCCAATCCTAAAGCCATTACAGTCTTCCAGAGTTATTAACTTTTTTGTTGCTGGGTTGCAAGATGCAGAAAAACTTCCTATCATTTAATACACAGCCAGGACCCTAAGTCAGAAGTCAAGGGATGACAGAAGCCTCAGCATACAGAGATGAGACCACTGGGAAGATTCCTCCAAGAATAACCCCCTCTCTGCTCTGATGCCAAGAGCTCCCTGACTGGCCCTCATGGAGCCAATGGGGAGTGTAACCTGGTAATGTCATCGATTCACAAAGATTTTGCATGTTAGTCTTGGCAGCCCTAGGTAAAGCTCAAGCCAGGAAGACATTCTCTGGTGCATCCACCTGGTCGCACATGTGCCAGGCAGGTTTTGCAACAATACATACCTGGTCCCTACCTCCTAAAACAGTGCTGTCAAATAGAACTTCCGGCAATGACAGAGATGTTCTATATCTGCACTGTCCAACTCAATAGCCACTAGCCACATGTGTCTATTGAGCACTTGATTTGTGGCTAATGTAACAGTGGAACTGAATTCTTAGCTTCATTTAACTCTAATTATTATCTTTAAACAGCCCCAGGTGGTTAATGGCTACCATACTGAACTGCATATTTCTACAGAGTGGCTGACTAGTGAAAGAGAGGGATCCATATGTGTATGCATCCTACAGTGATGAGTACTGGAATCCAAGGAAAATTTGAACACTTGTCTAAGAAGAAAAACAAACTGAAAAAATGTGACATTTCACTATAATAGTTTGTTTTTTTGTGATCAAGCCAATCAGGAGCCAACTTGGAAACACCAAAGTAATGCACACAGCAGAGAATTGAAAGAAGCAACTAGGTATAAAAAATGTAACATTTACCAAAATTAAAATGAATCATGTTGAGTTCATTTTTGTGTATGGTGTTAGGAAGTGTTCTAATTTCATTCTTTTACATGTAGCTGTCCAGTTTTCCCAGCACCACTTATTGAAGAGACTGTCTTTTCTCCATTATATATTCTTGCCCCTTTATCAAAGATAAGGTGACCATATGTGCGTGGGTTTATCTCTGGGCTTTCTATCCTGTTCCATTGACCTATATTTCTGTTTTTGTGCCAGTACCATACTGTCTTGATTACTGTAGCTTTGTAGTATAGTCTGAAGTCAGGGAGGCTGATTCCTCAGGGAGATCAGCTCAGTGCTTTGTGACCACCTAGAGGGGTGGGATAGGGAGGGTGGGAGGAAGATGCAAGAGGGAGGAGACATGGGGATATATGTATATGTATAGTTGATTCACTTTTTTATAAAGCAGAAACTAACACAACACTGTAAAGCAATTATACTCCAATAAAGATGTTTTAAAAAAAAAAAAAGTGAATCCTGGGGAAAAAATCTGGCAGAACAAGGGTTGTGTGAGGGAGCTGCCGTTGTCCTGAGGCCAGAATGGAAGGGGCATGGAGGTACCAGGAAAAGCCAGGGACTGGGGCTGTGATCATACAGAATCAAAAGACCATTTCTAATTCTAGAAGGAGCTGTCCCTGTTAGAGCCCTAGAATATCAACCTACATGTCCTCATACCTCTCCAATGCTCTTTGGAGGAACCCACCCAAACCCTAATACACACAAGACCACATCCCACACGCTGGCTGGCAGTTCAGAGTCCAAGTAGTAGGAAACAAAAATCCCTGCACTAGAAAGTTGATAAAATGAGTTCAGGGCTTCCCTGGTGGCGCAGTGGTTGAGAGTCCGCCTGCCGATGCAGGGGACACGGGTTCGTGCCCTGGTCCGGGAAGATCCCACATGCCACGGAGCGGCTGGGCCCGGGAGCCATGGCCACTGAGCCTGCGCATCCGGAGCCTGTGCTCCACAGCGGGAGAGGCCACAACAGTGAGAGGCCCGTGTACCACTAAATAAATAAATAAATAGATAGATAGATAGATAAATAAAACAACTGTGTTAAAATTGATGGAAGGTGAATCCTAATAGAAATCTGCGAAGAGAAATTAGAATTTTTTTCCATCATAAAATTGTGCAATTCTTCCGTCAATATGACTCCTCCTATCACAGTCAGACAGACACTCTCACACTTCAGAGGAAGAGAGGGAGGACAACCTCTGACATTTGGGACAGTATGGATTGAGAGCCTCGGAAATGCACATTTTTGACCCCAAACTCCACTTGTAAAATTATTTCCTAAATAACCGGTTCAAATAAGGAAAACAGTTGGTGCACAAAGATATCCATCACTGCTTTATTGATAATGGTGAATAACAGGACACAACCTAAATGACCAGCAACAGAGAGCTGGGAAGTAAATTGTATAGCATCTATATAAGGGGACATTATGTAGCAAGCAAAAAACGTGTTAGGCTTTTAATGATATAGAAAAATGTTCATTATATGACATTAAATGAAAGAATACAAAATTGTACATTAAGCATGCTTTCAACTACGTAGAAATATAGAGAAAATATAGGAAAGAAATATATCTTTTAACGTCAATCACAGTCATTCCTGACTGGTTAGATAACGGTTATTTTCTCTTTTATATTTTTGCTGAAAACTCTGAATTTGCCACATTGGATATATATCTCTTTGATGGTAAAATAAAGTGATCTTCAAAACATTTGCTAGTGCTTTTCTTTGTGCGATTTGATTACACATAAATTTTGTTTTCCTCTTTGTGCCTTTCTGAATTTTTCTAATCTCCATATTGGCACATGACATTTTAAAAACCAGAGAGTATGTATCAAATGTTTCATTATACTCTGTAAATGCAATGGTTTGAGTGGTAACACACATTTTAGCTAGGGAAAGACTTTTAAGGATACTGAGTGCTATACACAGAGTATGATGTTAGGGGATATTTAATTAGGAAGCATGATTTTAAAGTGCTTTTAAAATACATTCTGTTCCTGATATCAGTCACCAGTCTGTCCAATTACATTGCTAATTACAGGTCCACAGGTGAAGCAGCTGAGAACAGGGAAGAGGGAGTGGGGCTGGAGAATGTACAGGGGGAGGAAGACAGAGAGAAGAGGGAAAAGACAAATACAACAGAAAAGAAAAAAGGAGGGCTTCTCTGGTGGCGCAGTGGTTGAGAGTCCGCCTGCCGATGCAGGGGACGCGGGTTCGTGCCCTGGTCTGGGAGGATCCCACGTGCTGCGAAGCGGCTGGGCCCGTGAGCCATGGCCGCTGAGCCTGCGCGTCCGGAGCCTGTGCTCCACAAGGGGAGAGGCCACAACAGTGAGAGGCCCACGTACTGCAAAAAAGAAAAAAGGAATTACAGAAAAAGAGGTAAAGGGAAGAGTGGGAAGGATGGAAAGAAGGCAAGAAAGAAAGAGCAAAGCATGCACTGCTCTCAAATCTAGGAAGTTGGAAATTACATGAAATAAACTCACTAAAAGGCAATAATAATACAGGGTTAGAGATGTTCTTAATCAGTCGATAAACCAACAGGGTTATATCAGGAACGAATTTTGTTTAAAAATGTTTCATAGCCGTGAGAAAATGTCCTGGGGAAGAGACCATTCACGCCTGCGCTAGTCAATATACAAGAGCTCTGTGTGTAAGGAGACATACAGGTGGTCCCCATGTTGTCCTCGGAGTGGGCTGTCCTGCCCATCAGTGGTGCTCCAGGACTCTCCCACTTCTACTTCCTTTCTCAGTTTCACTTGTTTACTGCACAGCGCACGAGGGAGAAGTGTAGTGTAGAGATTTGCTGAAGAGCAAATCTCTAAAGTCAGAGGGGTGATTTTGAAGACAACTGCTAACCACAGGGAAATAATAATACCACTAAGCTTTTGGAGGCTTTGGGTGATCAAAATCACTATTTCAAAAGTCCTTCTAAATCATAGGAAAGGGAAATTCTTATTACCTAAGTATTTTCTGAGTGTCTGACTTGCCAAGATATTAGCTTTCTATCCTCTGTAAATGATGCAGGAGAATTGTACTTTGCCTGCTTTATAATTTTCGGTACATTGAAAATGCAAAATGCAGTTATTGGACAGAATACATTCACATTTGTTTTATAGGGTTTATGGTTTAATATTATTATTCCAACTAATTTAAAAGCATTTTAATGTTTGTGCTTTTCACTTTATAGCATATTGTGGGTTTTAGCTATAATTTATTTGGTTTAAATATTCCTCACGGGAAAATAGAATCCCACATATTACCATGTTCAGGAACATTTAGTGGCGCGATAAGAAACTACCCAAGTTGTTATACAATAAAATGCACATTGTTAAAAGGAGACAACTAGAAAACAAAACAATATATGTGTGGTAGGCAAAATAATGCCCCCTACTGAAGACGACCTCATCCTAATTCCCAGAAACTGTGAATATGTTGATTACATAGAAAAGGGAAATTAAGATTGCAGATGGAATTAAGGTTGCCAATCAACTGACCTTGAGTGTGGAAAATTAGCCTGGATTATCCAGGTGGACCTCATGTAATCCAAAGGATTATTTTTAAGTGGAAGAGGGAGGTAGAACTAGAGAGATGGCAGTGTGAAAAAGGCTCGGCCCAGTATCGCTGGCTTTGATGATAGAGAAATGGAACCATAAACCACGAATTCAAGTGACCTGTAGAAGCTGGAAAAAGCAAGCGACTAGTTTACCCTCAAGTCTCCAGAAGGAATGCAGCCCTGGTGAAGCCTTGCTTTTGGCTCACAGAGACCCATTTCAAACTACTGACCTCCAGAACTGTAAGGTAAAGAATCTATGTTGCTTTAGACAACACAGCCTGTGATAATTTGCTAAAGCAGCAAACAGGAAACAAATACAACATTTGTTTGTATTACGTACATCAAGTGCAAAAGGACAGGCTGCCAGCTGGAATTGGCTTGCCAGCTCCATATAAAGGAAGATTACCTAAACTTCGATGGAAAATAGTACCTAACCCTGGGATTGATGGAAAGGGCTAACTTTGCTCCCTGGAAATTTTAGTTACTTGGTCCAGACTAAAGTGTTTGAAAGAACTTAAAATGAGGTCATTGTATTCACCTTAAATCAATTACACTGATGTGAGCTCATCTCAGCCCTCCAAGTTTTTGCCAAATCAGCACAATGAAAATGCCAAGGTTGTTAAGGTTGAAAACACAATTTCTACTAGGAAGAAAAATTAGAAAACAGCATTAAGATATTTAGTTGTCTTTCTAGAAATCTTAACATGATTTGGGACTCTGAGGTGGAATGCAAGGGGTGAAAAGAAAGGACTTAAAGACTGCTGGTCTAGCAATTAGGAGATGCAATCGTACCCTGGTATGTGACCTTATGCAGTCATGGAATCTCTCGGATCTCAAGTTTTGCAAATGAAAAATGAAAATTATAATACCTGCCCTGCCTTCTTCCCATGGGTATAGTGAAAAGCAAACAAAACTATATATGAAGCTGCAAGTAATACATATATATAACCGTCTATTAGTCTCAGTTTAATAATCACAATCATTTATTTTGTGCAAGATAAATTATGATTTTCTGCAAATCACAATTATGCTTTAGTAATAGTTTTCTTTCAAATAAACCCATGCCTGGAGATGGTGGGTGGTTGCTCTTTTTATAATGTGACAGTCCATCTGACAAAGTCTCATCTATGGAAAGCATGAGCTCATGGTTTTAAACATGTCTTCATTCCAAAGGCTCCAAAAAGACCTTCCCAGAACAATCTGTTAAACCCCAAGGACCTTAAGGAGGAAATGGCCCTTATATGCTGGGTCCTGGTTGTTTCCAATTATGAACTGAGTATAGGAAAATGTGAAATCTGTGGGGAGCAAGAGAGCCCATTCAGATCAAGTTTTAACCTTCCTGCAGCCCACTGGGAAATTGTGGGCACATCGCTGGATCCTTTCTCACTGCTTTGTTTTAATTTGTAACTTGTACATTGTTTGGGAGAAGGAGAAGTTTTCAACTGCCCGTGATTCAGCTCCTCCCAGGACATATTTGGAACTCTGAATAAGTCCAGCTTTCACTGACATACATCTACAGCTTTTCTGGGGTTGTGCGGCAATGTAAAGTGTTTCTCAAACCTGTCTGAAATATACATTCAAAACAATTCAGGGGTCTAAGCAGACAGTCGGCTGTGAATCAGACCCAGGCAGGATGACTGAGATAATGTTATTTCATGGTCCTTGCTGTGCCTTCATCCCCCTCCCCCAGACATATGTGTGCTTATGATGTCATCTTCTAGAAAGTCCTTCCCTGGCCATGCAAACAAAAACGTAGACAGCCCCCACCCTAGCACTCCCTACCTGCCCCACCTCCTTTATTTTTCTTCGAAGCACTTATTACATACTATACATAGGCATGTATATTTACCACTTTAATCTTGTCTCATGTCACTCTCCATGCTAGATTTCAGTCCATGATGGAAGGAGTTTTTAGCTATTTTGTTCAACCCTATATCTCCGTTGCTTGGAATACAACCCAACACATGGTAGGTGTTCAACATATATCTGTTCAGGGATGAATGTTGACTAACTGATGCCTAAAATCCATAATTAGATCTTTATTCCTTTGGCTTAAGGTAAATAAGGAATCTGTTTCCTGAAAAATAATTAAAATGACTTTGGAAGCAGTACCTTAGTAAGTTTTTTAATCGGTATGAAGGAGTGGGTCTCAGTCTTTTTCTTGGAACAGATGTTGATAAACCAGAGACAAACTAAGTCAGAGCCTCAGTGAACAGAGAGGCATTCACCAAGACATTAATTGTACAATTCTAATGATATTCTTCCTCTTTCTTATTTTCTTGTATATTCTAAACCTCCTTAAGTGATTAGTTTTTATTATTAAATTTTTTAACTAAAAAAGAAATATCCAAAAGTTACAAAAGAGGCTTCTAGTTTCTGGTTCTGCATGTAAGGAGCTTGAAAGCCACCCCATCCTAACAACACTTAAAAAGCTGAACAGACTGAAAAATCAACAACTCTTCTTAGATCCGTAAGAGAAGGGAGGACACAGAGCAAATCACTGCCCCCAAGACTGAAGGGACAGATGGCAAGTACAGGAAGTAGTGGCTTACCAGAGCAGAGGCTCACAAGTGGAAAACACCATGGGAACCAGTGCCGAGATAGAAAAACCTGAACTGTAATTGATGAATTGCTGGAAGCTTAGTGTGGACAACTCTGAGAGTTAACTCCAGGGGGACCCAATTACAAAGGGTCTCTACAATACTGTGAGACTTACATCCAGGAGCTCAACCAAATTCCCACAGTAAATACCAGAGAAAAATCCTATCGTGCTTCCATCAGGAGGAGGGCAAAAGGAATCATTTTAAAATGTGCCACTCTGTTCTTAACAAGACCTGCCCTCAGGGGAACAGTAGACCAGTGCCTAACCTGCCAGGTATAATCAGAGCCTAACTGACCTCGGGGAAGGGAAATACCCAACTCTAAACAGCTCTAGCCTTCTACATAGCAGAAAGGAAATATTCAACTCCAGCCCACTCTAGTTATTCTGTCCCACCTAAGGGGGGGAGAAAAAAACTGAAAAACACTTGTTAAGCTTACAATCCAGAAGCACAGGCTCACTTAAACACTGAGACACCTAAGTATTAGACTGCAAAACACTTCCCCTTCTCCTACACCTCACCACCATATTACTAGAGGCCTATTTCCTGCAGTTCCTTTTACCCCATACATAATGTTCACCTATCAAGAAAAAATTACCCCCTCCAACATAACTACATGAGGAGATACATATGTTAATTAATTTGACTATAGTAATCATTTCACTATGTATATGGAAACATCATGTTGTACACCTTAAACATATACAATTTTTTTTTTAATTACAAGGCATACCAAAAGGCAAAAAACACCATTTAAAGAGACAAAGCAAGCATCAGAACCAGACATGGCAGAGATGTTGGAATTATCAGACCAGGAATTTTAAACAGCCATAATTAATATGCTAAGTGCTCTAATAGGTCATGAAGACAGCATACAAGAACAGATGGGCAATGTAAGCAGAGAGATGGAAATTTGAAGAAAGAACAAAAAATTGCTAAAGATAAAAAACACTAACAGAAATGGAAAATGACTTTGATGAGCTTATTAGTAGATTGGACACATGGCTGAGGAAAGAATCTTGAGCTTGAGGATATATCAATAGAAACCTCTAAAACTGAAAATCAAAGAGAACAAAGACTGAAAAAAAAAACAACCCAGAATATCTGAGGACTGTTGGGACAAATACAAAAGGTGTAACATCCACATAATGGGAATGCCAGGAGAAAAAAAAGAGACAGAAAAAATGTTTGAAGAAATAATGACAGATAATTTCCCCTAAGTAATATCAGACCCCAAACCACAGATCCAGGAAGCTCAGAGAACAGCATGCAGGATAAATGCAAAAAAACAGAAACTACACCTTGGCATATCAAAAAACACTTGATAAAGACTATCTACAAAAAACCTACAGCTAACATCATACTTACTGGTGAGAAATTTAAAGCTTTCCCACTGAGATTAGGTATAAGGCAAGTATGTCCTCTCTCACCATCCCTTTTTGACATTCTACTGGAAGGCCTAGCTAATGCAAAAAGACCCCCCCAAAAAAAGGAAATTAAAAGTACACAGATTAAGAAGGAGGAAATAAAACTGTCTTTATTTGCAAATGAAATAATCATCTATGTAAAGAATCCAAAAAAAATTCCTGGAACTAATAAGTGATCATAGCAATGCTGTGGGAAACACTTTACAAAAGTCAATAATTTTCTCATATACCAGCAATGAACAACTGGAATTTGAAATTAAAACACAGTACCATTTACATTAGCACCCCCAAAATGAAATACTTAGGTATAAATCTAATAAAATATACACAATACCTATATGAAGAAAACTACAAAACCTTGATGAACAAAATCCAGGAAGAAATAAATGGAAAGATATTCCATGTTCATGGATAGGAAGACTCAACATTGTCAAGATACCTGTTCTTCCCACCTTGACCTATAGATTCAATGCAATCCCAGTCAAGCTTCCAGCAAGTCATATTTGTGTATATCAACAAACTGATTCTAAAGTTTATACAGAGAGGCAAAAGGCCCAGAATAGCCAACACAATATTGAAGGAGAAGAAAAAAGTTAGAGGACTGACACTACCCAACTGCAGTAATCAAGATAGTGTAGTACTACAAAAGAACAGACAAATAGATTAATGGAACAGAACAGAGAACCCAGAAAAAGACCCACATAAATATAGTCAACCAATATTTAACAAAGAAGCAAAGGTAATCTTTTCAATAAATGGTGTGCTGGACACAGACCTCACACCCTTCACAAATACTGACTCAAAATAGATCATGGACATAAATGTAAAATGCATAACTATAAAATTCTTAGAAAATAATGACGGAGAAAACTTAGACTACCTTGGGTATGGTGATGACTTTTTAGATACAATACAAAGGCATGATCCAAGAAATAACTGATAAGCTGGTCTTTTTGGAAAACTTCTGCTTTCCAAAAAAAAGTCAGAATGAGAAAACAAACTATGGACTAGGAGAAAATATTGCAAAAGACACGTCTGATAAAGGACTGTCATCAAAACATATACAAAGAACTCTTAAAACTCAACAATAAAAAAAAAAAATCTGATTAGAAAATGGGCCAAAGACCTTAACAGACACATCACCAAAGAAGATATACAGATGTCAAATAAGCATATGAAAAGATGTTTCCCATCATACATCATTACAGAAATGCAAATTAAAACAATGATATACCACTACACACCTATTAGAATGGCCAAAATCTGGAACATTGACATCAAATGCTGATGAGAACGTGGAGCAACAGAAACTCTTTCATTCACAGCTGGTGGGAATGCAAAATGGTACAGTCACTTTGGAAGACAGTTTGATGGTATCTTATAATACTTAGACATACTTTTACCATACAATCCAGCAACCACACTCCTTGTTTTTTACCCAAAGGAGTTGTAATCTTATGTCCACACAAAAACCTGCAATTGGATATTTATAGCAGCTCTATTCATAATAGCCAAAACTTGGAAGCAGTCAAGATGTACTTCAGTAGGTGAATGGATAAACAAACTGTGGTCCATCCAGACAATGGAATATTATTTGGCATGGAAAAGAAATGAGCTATGAAGCCATGAAAAGACACGGAGTAAACTTAAATGCATATTCCTAAGTGACAAAAACAATCAGAAAAGGCTACATACTGTATGATTCCAACTATACGACATTCTTAAAAAGGCAAAACTATGGAGACAGTAATAAACTCAGTGGTTTCCAGAGACTGGGGGCGGGGGAGGAGGTGTTGAATAAGTGGAACACAGAGGATTTTTAGGGCAGTGAAAATACTCTGTATGATAACATAGTAATGGATACATGTACATGTCATTATACATTTGTCCAAATCCATGGAGTGTACAAAACCAACAATGAACTCTAAAGTAAAACTATGGTCATTATGATGTGTCAATATAGGTTCTTCAGTTGTAACAAGTATATCACTCTGGTGGGGGAGGCCATGCATGTGGTGGCGGGCACGCGGGTATAAAGGAAATCTCTGGGCCTCTCTCTTAATTCTGTTGTGAAACTAGTGCTGCTCTTTAAAAAGATGAAAGTGCATTAAAAAAGTACAGAGTTTAATAGGTATAAAGTCTCAGTTTTGCAAGAGGAAAAGCGTTCTGTGGACGGACGCATTCCATTCACAACATGAATGTACTTAATGCCACAAAACTGCACATGTAACAATGGTCAAGACAGCAAATTTTATATTATGTGTATTTTACCACAATATAAAAAAACTGCAAAAAAAGAGAAAAGAAATATCCATTGTCCTTAAAATAACACTGTCAAATAAAACTGTGTTGCAGAATAGATAGGCTGTGCTGTCCCTTTCAATAAGTAAATTCTGTCTGGTTTTAATTTTAGACTCTCAGCAGCCAGCTCCTTGCACAAGAGCTACTATAATCCATCTAGACCAGAGATGGCAAAAGCCTGGTCCACACACTGCCACCTGCCTCACCTACATGGCCCTGTACTGTGTTCACAGCAGTCACTGCTGTTCATTCGTGGCACACTGTCCACACCTCCTACTCACCTTATAGACCCTCTCAACAGTGGTTCAGGCATCCTCTATCAATTAATCAAATTTGACAATGTGAGATGAAACTTACTTACCATTGTGATCTAGACATAACTCCTCCTAAGGTGTCCTATTACTCATTTGGAAAACATATGGGAGGTCAGGAGATTGAGCAAAAATAATGGCAGAATTAAAAAAAAATACTCCAGGAAAAGAGATGGAGAGAGTTCCCATATGTGCCTACATGCATACATAATAAAGTGTATGTGTGTGAATGAAAAATGAGATCCTCTCGCTCCAGCGTTCTTGAAAAGGAGCCACTAGGCTGTGTTTCAGCCTTTTGTATAATGAGAGTTCTGTCTTAAAGGCAGGTCTGCACGACTCTTAAGAAAATGAGTTTGATTCCACTGGATTTGATTTATTTTGAGCAGACTCTTTGAAGGGCATTAAGGTAAGCCCCACCACACGTGATGTATATATGAATAAGGCTTGTATTTTGCCTTCTAGGTACAGACATGAATAACTAATTCAAAGTGGGTAGTGAGAAGGAACAGATCCCACGCTGTGGAGGTTCTAATGAGAAAGCAATTGATTCCATCTGGGAAGGTTTCATAAGGGAGGTGTCTGCAATCTGGGCCTTGGAGAATGAGTAGTACTTTAGAATAGAATCTTTTAGGCAGCTGAAAAGACTCTGCACAAAGCTCAGATATGGAAGGTAGAAGGCATAGCCGAGATTCCAGAACATAGAAGCTGCTCTTGATGGAATCTCCTGCTCCAATTCGTCTTTGCCTTGAGAACAGCTTTTGCTACTTCTCTTTTTGTTCAATGACATTTCAGGCTCTAAAGCTTGTCCTTTTTTGAATTTAGTAAGTCTTTGGCCAGCTTTCCAATAATCAGTCTACTCAACGCTAAGAAAGGTCACGATCTCGACACTTGGGTGGAAGCCTGGTAGAGAGCAGGCAGAGAAGTTTTCACAGCTTTAAGAACCATGCTCCCTAGAGTTTTTATTCTTCTCACTTAGGGAGTTTAAAGCGAGAACTGGCTGCTGGTGGGTGAACTATGGCCTTTATAAAATGAAAGCCTGCTGCCAAACAGTTTATGGCCTGGCGTGTGCTCTAGATGTACATGCGTGTCATCTACCTAGCCTTCTTCATGGCTTGTCAGAGCTCCACCACTGTGGCCATCAGGATGATAACTAGGGTCTAGTTTTCTATGTGAATTAGTCATTAGACTCGGAATTACCTGCCTCCTAGTAGTAGAATGGACCTAAGTATATGCATAAAACTGGTAAGAAAAGAGACCAAAAATGCCAGTTTTCTTTGTCTACCTTACACCTTGTATCCTGGTTAACCCCAAGTAGGTGTTGATGATGGTGAGTGCTTTCTTTCCAGAAGCTAACACAGCACCATACACACTGAGCTACTGAAGAAAATAGCTTTTTTTTAGGATGCTGGTGATGATTTTTTTACAGATGCACAGATAACCTTCAATCCTTTCTGTTGATAGGGAAAAATAGGGTTGAGTTGGCCCTTAACATTGTTAAGAAGTGGCTGACCATCAAGCATTGCCCTGGGAAAGCAGCTGGTTGGGCTTCCTCTGAATCCACTGTGTTGGACTTTTGTTTAACTTCACACTCACCTGCTCTGAGATCATCGCTTTCATCTACCCAATCTAGAAGCATTTATCAGGTGTTTCCTGTGCACCAGCTTCTCCTTCAGAGCCCTGAGAATATAACACTGAACAAACTAGACATTCCTGGCCTTGTGAAGGTCACAGTCTACTGAAGAACAGAATTAAATAAGCAATTTTAATATATATATTGTAATAAAAGGACCGATAAGGAACATGTAGGATTCTGTAAGAGCACATGAGGGCTTCCAGGAAACTGACACTTACGCTTAATTTGGCACCAACTAGCATGTTTTGCTTGTATGTGGGTGAACTATGCTGTTTTTTTCTAAGCGTGGCTGTACTTAATGGTATGAAAAATTACCCCAAACTTGGAAAGAATGCAAAAGGAAGAAGCATGTCCTTCTGATTTCACACTGGCACATTGTCAAACAGGCCCACTAAAAGGTTGTCTAATTCGCTAGAGGAACGTACTCTTACTTGAGTTACTTTTTACCTTTGATAAGAGTCCAGACTCTGTGAAGTTAGAATTGTAGAAGATTGAAAAGTTGAAATGACTTTTGTCCAATGGAAATGGTTACCTGTCCAGTAGAGAAGAGAACCCTGAAGATTAATTTGTATTGCCTTATATAATATTAGACCATTTTGTATCTGGCTTGACATTCTTATCCCAGCATTCTCTTTACATTCTTATCCCAGCATTCTCTCATCATTAACTCTTACTTATGTTCTTCTTTTACCAGCTTTATTATGCTGCTGGTTCCCTCTTTAATGAATTAATTAAATTTTTAATTAAAGTAACTAAATATATAAATAAATATATATGAAAATCCTGTTTTCAACTTTTTGAAAATGACCCCATGACAGTGAAAATCACCTAGGGGAGGGAAGGCAAAGTTATAGGACACAAGGTCAATATAGAAAAATTAATTGTATTGCTATCATTTTTAACAAGTATTTCTATACTAGAAACAATCCAAAAATGAAACTAACAATTCTATTCACAGTATCAAAAATAATTGAAAAATTACACATCAATTTTTAAACAGATGTGCAAGAATTATACCCTGAAACCTATAAAACAGCACTACATCACTGAGATGAATTAAAAATTTCTAAATAGTTGGAAACTGTATAATGTTTAAGGATTGAAGACACACTTTTGGGAAATTCTCCCCAAACAAATCTATAGATTCAACACAATCCCTATCAGAATTTCAAGTGGCTTTTTTTGGGGGGTGGGGAGAGCTTATTGAGATTATCCTAAAATTTATACTGAAATGAAAAATACCTAGAACAGCCAAAATAACTTTTATGAAAAAGAACAAAGTTGGAAATTCACTACCTAATTTCAAAACTTACTATAAAGCAACAGTAACCGAGACAGTGTGTGGTGTAAGGAAAAATACCCAGATCAATGGAAGAGAACAGAGAGCTAAGAAATCAACCCTCACTCTTAGGTCAATTAATTTTTAATGAAATTGCCAAGGCAATTTAATGGGGACAGGATAGGAAAAAATGGGAAAGGAAATGGGCTGAGACAATTGGATATCCACATGGAAAAGAATGAAGGTGGACACCTACCTCACACCGTATGTCAAACTAAATTCACAATAGTGCTTCCCTGATGGCGCAGCGGTTAAGAATCCGCCTGCCAATGCAGGGGACACGGGTTCAAGCCCTGGTCCAGGAAGATCCCACATGCCACAGAGCAACTGAGTCTGTGCTCTAGAGCCCACAAGCCACCACTACTGAGCCCACGAGCCACAACTACTGAAGCCCACGAGCCACAACTACTGAAGCCCATGCACCTAGAGCCCATGCTCTGCAACAAGAGAAGACACCGCAATGAGAAGCCCGTGCACCTCAACAAAAAGTAGCCCCAGCTCGCCCCAACTAGAGAAAGCCCGCGCACAGCAATGAAGACCCAACACATTCAAAAATAAAAATAAATAAATAAATTTTTTAAAAAATTCACAATATAACATAGACCTAAATGTAAGAATGCAAACTGTGAAAACTATGAGGAGAAAGTCATTGTGACCTTGGATAAGGCAAAATTTTTTCTTATATATAATATTAAAAGCACAACCCATGAGAGAAAAAATTGATAAATTGAGCTTCACCAAAATTAAAATTTTTATCTTCAAAAGATATCTTTTAGAAAATGAAAAAGCATGACACACCCAGGGAGAAAATATGTGCAAAACGTATATTTGATAAAAGACTAATACCTAGTGTGTGTATGTGTATATACACATACATATTTCACATAAGACTATATATATATACACACACACACATATATATACCTATATACTTAAAACTCAATAAGACGACAAACCAATTATAAAATTGGCAGAAGATCTGAACAGACTCTTCAATAACAATATGAGTTCCTACTAGGCTCATGAAAAGATGTTCAGTAACGTTAATTATTAGGGAAATGCAAATTAAAACCATAATTATATACCACTACATACCCATTTGAATGATTATAATCTAAAGGACTAGGAATGCCAAGTGTTGGCCAGGATCTGGAGAAACCAAAACCCTCATATATTGCTGGTGAAAACGTAAAATGGTACAATTATCTTGGAAAACAGCTTGGCAGTTCCTCAAAAGACTAAACATATACTTTTCGTATAACTAAGCAATTCCACTGTTAGGTATGTACGAAAGAGGAATGAAAGGATATATTCACACAACGCTGTTTGCAGCAGCACTATTGACAACAGCGCAAAACTGGAAACAATGCAAGCATCCGGCTGGCGAACATATAAACAAGCTATGATATCTCAGTACAATGAAATATTGTTCATCCATAAGAAGAACGAACTACTTATCAATGCAACAACATGGATGGGCCTCGACAATATTATTCTAAGTGAAAAAAGCCAGACACAGAAGACTACGTCTTATAGGATTCTACTATATAAAATTTCTTTAAAATGCACACCTCTTAGAGAAGAGAACAGTATTTGCCTGGGGCTGGGATGGGAACTGACATGCAAATAGGCATGAGTGAACTTCTGGGGGTTGTGGTGATGATTCCACAACTGCATAAATTTACTAAAAATCTTTGAACTGTAAATTTATAGTGGGTGAATTTTATCGTATGTACATGATACCTCAATAAAGCTACTGAAGAACATTTCCCCAAAAAATCATTTCCTTTTTTGGGCTAGTGGTTCTCCAGTGAGGGTGCGTGGGCATGGGGGGTGGAGGCAGGGAGGAAGACAGGAGGTAGCGTATTAGAATTATCTAAGAAGCTTTTTTTTTTTTTTTAACACACACATATATATTTGCTCCTCCCTACAGTATAATACTAGAAATCAAAGAATATCATCATCTATTATGGGAAGGCTATAGGTAGTTTGCAAATACTCCCCCAGATGATTCCGATATACATTACCCACACATGTACCCCTGAGAATCTCTTCTTGACCACATTGGGTCTCAGAAGTCTATGTTTTCAATAAGCAAAACAGGTGATTTTTGTGATCAGATAAGTTTAAGAAACTCTGCCCATGTTCTACAGTACTAGGAACCTTCAGCATCATGGCAGGGCACAGTGAAATAAATGTTACTCTGGGAAGACCTATTTTCTGACCCTTTTTTAATCACATCTACCCAGTCCACCTCCAGTGCCAGACACTGGGGACAGCCAATACCTAATGATTTTAGTGAATTAAACCAATAATTAAGACTCCCAATTCCTCCACCTTTGGTGGGGATTCTGGTCTATTGAAAGGAATCCCTCTGAGCTCAATACCAAAAGGGCCAACCATTTTGTTACGATTATGACCTAATCATACTCATAACATATTAGCTATGAGACAATCTGCTATATATGTGCCTAGTTGCGGTCCTCTAGGGTGAAAAGTGCTTTGGGTCTTGCCAGTTCAGTGATTATGAGACCATAAGAATATACTTCTCCTTTTAAAAAGTTTTGTCTTTTCTTTTGAAGCATCTTGTCATTCCTTAGTCAATAGAAGTTTCCCATTCTTGGAAGAATGTAGGAAACAAAAAATATACAGCATTTGCAGTCATCTCCTATTGCTTTATTTTCCTGATTTTAAGTTTGCCAGAAAAATCAGATTGCTAGAGATGAAGGTTAAATGTTCCTATTATTTTTAGGAAAAGGACAGCTTTGTAGCAGAGAGAACATGGGGACTTCAACAAAATTAAAGTGCTACTGCTATCCATCGAAGGGTCACTGCCAGCTCTATGCAGGTCAACAAGGTCCCAGTCTAGCAAACTGCCTGAAATCCCTACCATTGTTTAGCGTGGTGGACAAAACCTTAAGCATTCCCATGAAGGCTGGTTCATGATGAACGCGTTTCTTGAGAGAAGAAAGCAACTATGGGCACTTTAATTACCACATATATAAGGGTGCTTTGGTGGTAACATTAGTCATGGGAACCACAAATTGGACGGCATCAAGTCAACAGGACCCCCTGTGTTGTGGTCCATCCTTAGGAAGGTCTATTTCCTGGTTTCCACACCAGCTATCCACACCTAACCGTCCCATGTTCTGGTCCCTGGGGGACCCTCAGACAAGACAGCTTCTAGGAATCGTTACTACATCCCTGTGTGGGGATACAGAAGAGTCTCCCATATAGAAATGGGAGTGATAATTTTTTTCAACATGTTACAGAGGCCCTGGGAAGCAGGGTAGAAAACAGATGTTTTCTTCTGACTCTTCCACACGAATTAAACAGACACTTACTGACGCCTACCACATGTGAGGGAGCACTCCAGTGTGAGACAAGTGAGATAAACATAACACAGTCCCTGCCACCAAGGAGCTCCCAGCCTCACTCCACGGGAGAGAACAGGCAACTCTTAGTCACCTTCAATCAAGATGATCTCATAAGGATGCCAATTACTTCCAGAGCAGATGGGCGCCCCGTCCTTGCCTTGATCACCGGCTAATGGCTGTGGAACGTGTCCAGGTCCTTGCGTTGCAATCTGTTCTGAGACATGAACACCTGCCCACAGATGGCTCCTTCTAAACAGTCTGAAGTGGTCCCCATCACTTAACAGACCTCGGACTAACTCACCTCCTCTCACTGAAACAAACAAGCAACTTTGGGAGAGACCTGGATCTCTTTCTCTGCCTATCCAATAAATGAGTACATATCCAAGATGATACATGTAATTACATTTGATAACAACCCACTGCAATGGTATAAAAATGTACCAAGAAGTGAGGCAGGCTAGGACCTGGGACCCTTTACTGCAGTGCTTGCACCTAGACAAATGTCTCCTCCAGCAATAGAATACAAAGAAACTATAAAGGACTAAAAATAACTGCATGCATGCTAAGTTGGGGCAAATTATGAACAGCAAGATGCAAAAAGACCAAAATCCCAACTGCCGCTTCGGAGGTATCCCGAGCAAAAGCAGGGACTGCGCGTGATCCCTCATATAGCACCACCAAGGGGGTGGGCGGACCATCTAAGCCACTCCCCCAGCCGGACCCCTGAACCTGCCCCTACCCTCACCCTATAAGGACCAGCCCACCCCGCCTCAGGGAGTGAGCAAGGGAACCTATTTTTCCCTCCCTCGTGCTGCAGCACATAAAGCCTTGCCTGGACTCTCATCAATTTCTATTGATTAAAGAGTCCAGAAACCCTGGTCGGTCTCACAAGGAAGGAAGAAGGTGAGAAAGAGAGAGAGGAAAAGGAGGGAGGGAAGGAGGGAGGGAGGGAGGGAGGGAGGGAGG
>NW_020174273.1:3466553-3583189 GCF_003031525.2 Neophocaena asiaeorientalis asiaeorientalis
GAGGGAAGGGAGGGGAGGGAGGGAGGGAAGGGAGGGGAGGAAGGAAAAGCAGTGACTACTAAAATATACCAGGTGGAGGTGCAAGAAAAAACAAATGTTGTCTTTCTCTGGATAGTTCCATGGGATTTCATTTTCCGGGGACTCCAGCTGAGTTGGTGGGGAAAGGAATGGGGCACGATTAGGAGAACACATGGAAGTAGGTGCACCAGGCAGAGATTTGGAATTTCTTCAGTTGAGAGCGGATCCTTGGATCACAGCCTTAGAGAAAGAGAGGGGCTACTTAAGAGGAGGAAGTGACTCTCGCCATACGCAAGCCTAGTCCACGGAAACCCCGTGTCACGTGTGCAGAACACTTGAGCTTCGAAAGCACCTCTACGCACATTCTCCTTCGTTCCCCCAATAACCCTGTTAGAGGGGCAGGGCAGGCATCACCACCCTCTCTGTACAGACGCAGCAACTGAATTTCCTCCAGGCCCTTTGACGGTCCCCACAATGCTCTGCAGGGGGTTCTCCACTCATTCCAGGAGCCTGGAAACTCCAGTCTCTTAGAGTGAAGTCCCAGCTCGCCGAAAATGTGATTCAGGGCACGGAAGGTTGACTCATGCAGACACACACACTCAGGATGCACGGATCCTGTAAACCAAGGGTGGTTTTGCGCTGAATAATGCTCAAGATCTGTGGGAACACGGGAACTCTGGTAGGCTGTGGACACTGTGTGAGCGCCGTACTGGACAGACGGCCACACACACTCAGCCAGGGGACAGCCTGACAGCTGCCAGGTCTCAGGCCCAGGGCCTCAGATCCCCAGAGGACCAGCTGCTGCCCCACGTGGGTGTCGTGAAATGTGGATAAGGACACATCTGTCATTCAAACGCCAGCCGGTGCTGCCCACACATTCCATCCCCGGCCTGCGGTGGGCCACCCCCGAGGGGACTGAGCGGTGGAGAAATCCATGGGAGCCTTCTGTGGTCCCCCATGGGGCCCTCAGGCAGGAAAGCAGAAAGTGATACGCGGTCCACGGAGGAGCGATGCTGCTGGCAGCCACGTTCCCAGCAGGTCTGAAAAGAAATAGTCCGCTAGACGGGGAACAAAGTGACCCTGTACCACAGAGGAAATCCCCCTGATGCCCGGAACATGCATTTCATGTGGGTAGCTCCCGTTCTCCGCCCACTTCCCATTCTCATAAGAGGCTGGACGAAAATTGTTATCATCTGTAAGTACTGCTTTTCACTGACCTTGTAACAACACAGCTCCATATTTTACATGATTGAAGATGCACTCCAATTACGGCATTGGTGAAGTTCCCTATACTTCTCTTTATCCCCCAAAGAACCTTGTGCGGTGGTGGGCACGCAGGAGATGCCTGGCAGATACAGACTCAGTTCTCCTGCCACTGCTGCTGTCCCTGATCCTGTGTGGAGTCATCGGTGACGGGTCTGGGAGGAAAAGTGACAAATCTATAGAATGTCTGAGGAATCCGAGTACTTTTGACCTGTCCTGAGGCTGCTGCGAAACCGTAAGAAGGATCAGAGGCTTGCCCCTGGGCTCACTGGCCTTGGTTACCAGGCTGCCTCCACAGAGATAGAGCAAAGTCAAGAACAGTGCCCTTGAAAAGCTAGTCACAGCCTCAGGGCCACGCTTATGTAAATTTTAGAAGATGCCCCTTCCTTTCTATACCTGCAGTCCAACCAGTGGAGAGCAGCGTGGTGGGCAGAGTATGAGCTGGATTCCAATCTCCACTCGTCCTTTGGCTGGTGTCTTCGGCCAAAGGAAACAAATACAGTCCAGTCCTGGTACCCTTGAACTGACCCCAAAGTCAGCCTCTCCAGGCAGCCTTCCAGGATTGAGCCCGCGTCTCTCTTCCCTCTTCCCAGGGCACTCCCTAAACACCAGGCTCATCTTCGGACCCTGGGCCAATCCATCCTCCCTCAGGCTGTGCCCTGGGGGCATCAGACACCTCTCCTCTGCCACTTCAGATGATCTGGGCTTCACCTGTCTCAGGGCTTGGGCCACTTGTTCCAGCACCTGCCACCACTCGAATGACCAGCTGCCCGGACCGTGATCAAGTCCACACGGCACAGCCAGACGGTGCCCGATAACTGCTTTGCCTACGTCTCACCTCCTCTTCTGAGACTTCTCTGTTGACTCTGAGGTGAGAGATACCACGGCACCCACCCTTGACACCCAGCCATGCACACTCTGGAAGGGCAGGGTAATGAGATCTCACGGGAAGATCTCTGAGCAAAGGGAGACAGAGCCAGCAAATACATGTTTCCCCTCTGTCCCTAAGCAGCCTGCCCTGAGGAACAGGCCTCTGTGTTGCTTCTCAGAAGCAGCTACTAGACACACGTGATGCCAAGGGCTTCCCAGGTTGGCGGTGCACCCCCCTTCCTCCCCTGCCTCACTCTGTTCCCCTACTCCTGCCCCCAGAGACTGCGGTCCTCAACAAGGGAGTGGCACGGAAGCCTTGGCCCCAGGCTGTCCTTTCTGAAGGACCCAGGAGAACGCCAGCTTCCTATTTCTCTGCTGGGTTATTTTTGGTGTTCCATCTTCCCCCCTCCCCCAAACTAAAAAGTTCTTGAGGGCAGAGGCCAACTGTTCAGATTCCTTTATAATTCCCCAAAATACGTGCCTGGGTCCTTGTGCTCCCTGCCTTCACAGTCAGGCAGCAAACGGCGAACCGAAGCTGCAGTAGGTGTGAAGGGCTTTCCTCTCCCAGGCTCTGCCGCAGAATCACCCCTGCAAGGACAAGGCAGGGGGGCTCTGGAGACTGGCTGCCCCCAGACCTCATCCTAGGGCAGGGTAGCAGAGGAGGATTGAAGGAACGCAATCCCACAGGGGATATACCTGAGCTCTGCTTCCTGGAGAGGAAGGAATTCAGACGTCACTCTGCACGCATGCAACCCTTCAAAGCAAGGCACACTGCGCCCTCAGGTGCCCCGGGCCTCACCTCCGCAGTCCCTCTCTCCTGGGCCTCAACCCCACTCAACACTGCAGTCACTGTGTGAACTCGGGCAATCCCTTCATCTCTCAGAACCTAGCTGTCAAACGGGGGACATCGCTCTCCCTCTCGTTCTCTCCCTCTCCCCCACCCCCAGCTCCCTCCCTCTCTCATCCCGTACATCTATCCCTCTCGTTCTCTCCCTCTCCGCCACCCCCAGCTCCCTCCCTCTCTCATCCCCTACATCTATCCCTCACTTGCTTTCTCTGGACTTTTGCAAGATTTAAGTGATATAACTATGAAGAGGCCCTTCCTTGATATCTGGTGTGTGCTCAACCCTTCTGCTCCATTCACTTGCATCTTATCCACTCCCTGGCCTCAGAACTCAGACACTAAGACCCTCCAGTTCAGAGGGTCCACTAACTCCATCCCGTGGTCTCTTGATTGGATTCCCCAGCCCTCTGCCTTGCCCCACTTCAGTCTATTCTCATCACGGTAGGTGAAATAAGTTATATCATGTCACTGCACTCCTCAATCAGCCTGCCATGGCTCCCTAGCTCCCTCAGAGTAAAGGCAATGTCCTGACAACGGCTATGAGGGCCTAGGAATCTCTACCACCACCCCCTGCTACCCAATACCCCACTCATTCAACTCCAACTATACTGGCCTCTTGGCTGTGCCTTCAACACCAATCACTCTTCTGCCTCAGCAAATACTGTTCCTTCAGCCAACGGAACCCTTTCCCCAGATACTTTCATGGCTCTCTCCCTTATCTCCATGGGTCTGTACTCAAAGTCATTTTCTCATTGAGCCCTCTCTGGCCACCCTATCCACTTCATCATCCCCATAACTCTTTCCCTCCTTGCCTGCTGTGTTGTTCTCCTCGGTACTGATCACCATCAGACAAAGTAGATATTTATCATGCTTATTTCCTGGCTATCTTCTTCAATATGGAAGCTCTAGGAGGGTATGAATTCTTACCTTGGTTCTCTTGAACACTGCCTGTCACTTAGCAGGTGCTCAGTAAATCTCTGTTGAATGAATACATCCCTTTTGTCCTCCATGGTGGCTACACATATAGCTCTACTGTGTCTAAAATGAAGAAGAATCTTATTTCTATGTCCATTCCCACAAAATGAGAACCTTTTCAAATTTTTAAAGGAAAATGTCAAATGTTCTTATTTGTTTCAATTAGGAATTAAAGTTGTATACAATAAACTTCTGGGTTTTTTTCATTTCTTAAGAATAATCTTCTGAATAGTTTAAAATCCTGGGAAATCTAATGAACATCTAGCAGTAGAAGTTTTAGGCAGGCAGGTTTCTTAACATCTGGAAGGACTATGCATTGATATAAGTGGAAGGCTATCTAATCATTTTTTAAAATTGAATTTGAGGTTTTTCAAATGAGACTAGATTGAGCTATTTTACCCAGTTTTACCCAAATTTCTTCTTATTTGTTTAATACACTTCCACATGGAGCTCCATATGTTATCCTCATATTCAATTTGATATCCATAACTCAATTTATTATTGTATTTTCACTATAAGACTTCTAGAGAATATTCTATTTGTCAAATGGGGCCCCTTTCTAAATGAATCTCAAAGTCTGGTACTATTAGCAAGATGGTACCAGCAATAATTAGTTACTGCGTGACCCTGGGCCCTAAAAAAATATAGAAGTAGTAAATACAGTCTTGACCTATTAGACCAGGAGAGAAAAGACGCATGTAAAACCTGGCAAAGACCAATTGTCATGGAGCACTAATTATCATCAGTGTTAATAATCAGGGACAAAATCAGCAATGCAGGCCTCTTACGGGGAGTGGAACCGAGAAGGAAGGATACAATTTTAAAAAGGTACTGGGGAAGGGGAATAGGAAACTAGAGGAACAACTGGATTTAAGACCCAAAGAAATGGCAGAGAAGAATAAATATCTGGGCTTGATTGGAGTAGAAGGGGCTGTCAGAAGGAGTGAAAGATTAGTGTGGAAGAAAAGGTGGAGATTAACTTCTAATTAGCCTTGGCCATCTCAGATAAACTCAATATTCATAATTGGGGGAAAGGTTGACCAGATGATCCTTCAGCGAGGCCCAGCAATTCTCTAGTACAATGTGTAATGCATTTTCTCTCCCTCTGAGCATACCTGTCCTTGAGGAGTCATGGCTGATGCACGGAACACGAGGAGAACAATAAAATACAGCATGTAAATAAGTGTCAGAGTGTGGCACAGACTTGGAAAGTTTCAAGAGAGGACAGATATGTGTTTTTAGGAGAGTCAAGGAAGAATTCCTGGGGGGAAAGAGACTCAGCTGTCTCTTCAAGCATCCTTATGATTTAAGAAGAGTGCAGTTGAGGGCACTCACCTGGTTAGGGAGGAAAGCTGGAAAGAACCTTGTTTCTTTGGATCCAGCCTGGTGCATGAGCTGACTCTCATCATGCTGTACTTTGTTCTCAATTTACAGCACAGCCACTCAATCAAATAAACCAAGTATGTGATGTCCATTGGATTGGAGACCACGGTGCAGGTAGGGAGTGGTGTGCCTACTGCCTAGTTGATGCCCTTCCCACACTCTGTTGCCCTTTGCACCTGCTGCTGTGGGTGGGACGTTAGTAGCAGAACAGGCAGCAGCTGTCCGTACAGACATTGTGGAGGTTCTCTCAACAGCCTCTGGTTTGGCAGGCATGTGAGGCCCCCACCTGAATATTTTCCTCAGTCTGCAATGGGCCAGCTCCCCAGAAGTTGAGGGAAAAGCAAGAAGGCAGTGCACTTTCCAATTCTATGAATCACGTCTTGGGCTGTCACCTGTCAGAAATTCAGCTCCAGAAATAACTTCATTGGCAGCTTGAAATATTCTTCAAGGGACAGCTCTCCAAGGATGTCCTTTTCCTCCCAGAGACACTGATATTTACATCTTGCTTTTAGTAACTACAAAGTTCTAAATGTTTTTAAAAGACACTTGAAAAGTTTGTTACTTTCGGGCAGCCTGTACTAAGAACAGACTTTCATGTACAGCAAAGTCTGGGTTTTATTTGGAAACTCTAAAGGCATAGCAGAGGAAAGCTGGGAAGAGCTTTCTCTATATTTCCAGCTCTAAAGCAAACACGATAGGACCCATGGTCTGAAAGATTCAAGTAAATCCTTTCTGTAAGCATCTGTCCTGGCTCTCGGTGTGCTTACAGCGGCACCGCCCTAGCAGTAGAGACGAGAGAATCATTAGGCTGGCAAGCTTAGCAATTTGAAGTGTCTCAGTATGTTATAATACACCAACCCTAATATAACATTCTGTGGGAACAAAATAAAAAAAAGTGTCACCCGCACCTAATGCCCTACAATGGAGGACACTAAATACACGAGAGGAATCCGGCAAAGACAGTGCAGAAACAAAAAATAATTACAGCTCTCCAGACCCCCTAAATCATATGAAATGGATAATTTAATATGGGGGGAAAAATCTACTCACAGGACTATAATGAGGAAACAGTCTGTCTTCAATCGAAAACTTGGATAAGTGTCTACCACAGGTAAAATAGACAGCTAGTGGGAACCTGCTGTATAGCACAGGGAGCTCAGCTCGGTGCTCTATGATGACCTAGATGGTGGGGAAGGGAGGTCCAAGAGGGAGGGGATATATGTATACATATAGCTGATTCACTTCACTGTACAGCAGCAACTAACAACACTGTAAAGCAATTATACTCCAATAAAGATGCCAAAACATTTGGGGAAGCGTCATCTCTAAGAAGGAAGCTACACAGAGGAGCAGCAGTGGGCAAACTCCTAGAGCTCTGCAGGGGAGCAGGGGTGCAGCGGTCCAGCAGGGATGCATAACGCCCCTCTCAGAGCCCATCCCTCACACAGTAAGAGCCACTGCAGCCCAAACACGGAGGGCTCTGAAAATCTGCCATGTTTCCCCCACCATCTGAAGTAAAGGCTGAAGAGAATGAAGGGACCAGGTACCTTAGGCGAACTGCTTCGATAGCAATTAAATGCTGAAGTAAACTGAGGAACAGCCCAGCAACAAGCGCCTGGAAATTCCACTTGGAAAGCCCAACGGTACAGAGTCCCACTGGCACCTCCATTACAATAAACAGAATCTTTCTGAGCGTGGAGAGAACCACTAGGATTCACCATCTATTCCCCACTGTTGGCGAGAGAGAAAAACTTGCACAAGTGCCCAAAGATGTATGCACAGTGGTGTTGCCTACAGCATATTTGTATTGTCTAAATGTCCGAACAATAAGGACATCAATAGGACAACAGATTGCGGTACATACCCACAGCAGATACACTACATAGAGGCTGCACAGGGCGCGCCATGAGGGCAAGGGCTGCCATGTCCACGGTATTCACTCCAGGACCCAGCAGAGGGCCTGGTGTACAGTAACACCGGAGAGATGAATCAACGAACACAATAAACACACTACTGCACAAACTTTAGAATAAGCAAGAGTTTCACAGACCGACATCGAAAGATGTTAAGGTATACTGCTGCATGGAGAGCACCAAGTTATAGAACAGTATGACTCCATTTCTACTGTTAGTGATATATACACATTTATTTCTTTAGATCTTTTTCATTCTAAAATTATGCATGTTGCACATAGATATGGAGTATTTATACACACCCGTAGTCACTGTGTTGTTCACTGATGCCCATACTCCTCTCCTTCCAGGCACATGGAAAGCTGAATTTCCTGGCCCCCTTAAGTTGGGTGGGGTCACATGTCTAGTTATGACCAAGGAGTTGTGAGCATAAGTGACATGCGTCACTTCCAGAACAGAGCATTTACATACCAGCATGTGCCGCAGAGTTCTCTTCCCCCCCAACAAGTTTATCTTGAAAGTAAGTGTTGAGATCAAACCTCCAGTAACTGGGATCTTGACGTGACTATAATGAGCAGATCCCCTCAATATGCACAAAATACGGGAGTGAGAAGTAAACTTTGGTCGTGTTCAGCTGGGTTTGGGGTTGCCTGTTACCCCAGCATAATCTAACCTAATTCTAAAAACTACAAAACACACAGACACACACACACACACACACACACATATATATACACACACACACACACGTCTATACATGTATGCATATATGTGTATATTTACAAATACATACATGCAAATATCAAAATGCACAAAAAAATCTGGAAGAATAAAGAACAATCAGATAAGGGTTTTATCTCTGAAGGCAGGATTAGGGAGAGGGGCTTTAGATATTTCATGTAACTATTTTAAAAATTAAGTTTTAACTCTATGACATAAATCACAGCAAGATCCTTTTTTGACCCACCTCCTAGAGAAATGGAAATAAAAATAAACAAATGGGACCTAATGAAACTTAAAAGCTTTTGCACAGCAAAGGAAACCATAAACAAGACCAAAAGACAACCCTCAAAAATTGGTTCTGAAGAACCTAGGGGCGGGACGGGAATAAAGACGTAGATGTAGTAGAGAATGGACTTGAGGACACGGGGAGGGGGAAGGGTAAGCTGGGACGAAGTGAGAGAGTGGCATGGACATATATACACTACCAGATGTAAAATAGATAGCTAGTGGGAAGCAGCTGCATAGCACAGGGAGATCAGCTCGGTGCTCTGTGACCACATAGAGGGGTGGGATAGGGAGGGTGGGAGGGAGACGCAAGAGGGAGGAGATATGGGGATATATGTATATGTACAGCTGATTCACTTTGTTATACAGCAGAAACTAACACACCATTGTAAAGCAATTGTACTCCAATAAAGATGTTAAAATATATATATATGAATGCATTGAGTTATATGAAGAGTAATAATTTAGTTTTTGTGATTATTGCATTAAATAATTCATACACAATAAATTAGATGTTGATTATGATCCAAAAAAATAAAAAAATTAAAATTCAGTTTTACACTAAACACAATCACATCTGTAATTAGTAATTTTGATTGCTCCTAGCTCTTGACTTACTTGTCCATGTGTAAGGCCAAATCAGCCAATGTGCAATCTTATAACCTGTAGCTCTCTTTCAGTTTCTGATGCCTTCATCTCCTGGCATCAGGCAGCTTTAGAATAGCTGGAAATCATTTAACTGAGCAGGTTATCATGGGGGGGCGGGGAGCTTTCCAGCTGGGCCAGTCTAGCAAAAGTGAGATCTGAGAAGCCTGTCTTTCCTTCTTTCAGCTTTCTTGTCTGTGCCTTTCTCTTCTCTGCTCTTTCCTTGCTTTTCTTCCCTACCTATCGTCTCTATTCCCCAGCTCCCCAAACACCCTATGCTTCTCCTCCAGCCCCATCTAAACTTCCACTGGCTCCTTCCTCTAAACCACTGATTCTAAGCTCGGCTGTACATCAGGGTCACCTGGTGAGCCTTTAAACATCCCAGTGTCAGCTGCATCCCAACCAACTGAATCTGAATTCCTGGTGGTGGGACGGAGGTGCCAGAAGTTTCCAAAGCTCCCCAGGTGATTCTAACATGCAACCAAGGTTGAGAACTGCCTTGGAGAAAGGAGCTGATGGAGAACCACTGCTCTAAACTGAAAACAGCTTGGACAGTTTTGTGACTGCCTCCAAGCAGGAAGCATATTTTAACAAGGAGCAAAATCTGAAGTTAAAAGACTGAAGCTCAAAGGGAAGACACAAAATGGAACCTGCCCCAAATCTCCAGAAAACAAAGGCTGTCTCTCACATCTCTCCTTGAAGAATAGAGAAAGGGAAAGATGGGAAGAACTATTTGTCTGACAACGACGAGGCATCCTGACAAGCCGAACTTTGCCTGCTACAAACTGGAATCCTTTTTATTGTACATCAAGTTATGTCAATTCCAACTTTGTAATGGTTAATATCAAGAGTGCTACTTGCCATTCCAATTCCATGACAAAGCTGTGGTGCCCAGGGCAGTTTCAAAACCCCATCCCAAGCCCAAATCTCAGCCACATCTTCATTTTATTTAAAAGGTTAAAACTGGGGCGTGAGTGAAATGGTTGAAGGAAGTCAAAAGGTATAAACTTCTAGTTACAAAATAAATAAGTCATAGGGATGTAATGAACAGCATACTGACTATAATTAATAAGACCGTGCTGCATATTTGATGGTTGCTAAGAGAGTAGATCTTAAAAGTCCTCATCACAAGAAAAAACGTTCTTTGTAACTATGTGTGATGACCGATATCAACTAGCCTTCCTGTGGTGATCATTTTGAAATATATACAAGTAGTGAATCATATTGTACACTTGAAACTAATATAATGTTATATGCAAACTATACCTCAAAAAAATAAGTAAAAGATCAAAAGTATGTGATTTCAAACAAGCGCTGTGTAGATTTAACTGCCTTTGGGAACGGAAGACTGGATGATGGGTAAAACTTTGCAACTACTGATGGCCAGAGTCCTTCAAAGCAGCCTGACCTCTTTCCAGCTATTACAGGATCAAATCACGTCCAAAATAAAAAGCAAAGAATTCACAGAAGGCAGGATTGAAAAGAATCTGAGAAACCTTCTTTTATAAAAGAATCCCTAAATTCAGGCATGAGAAGGCAATATTTTTAGCAAGCAATCCTTTAGCTTATGTCATATCAACAAATTTAGATGCCTAGCCTCCCACAGTCCCAGCACCAGTTGCTAGACAAAAAGAACTTACCCTTTGCTTTAGTACTCTTAAAAGTGGTCAAGGATCTGTAGTCTTCCTGGCCAAGCGCGTTGAGGAGGGCTCCTGCCCTGTAAAACTCAAGGAAACGCCATTCGTGTTGTGGTCTATTTAAATGCTATTGCCTGAAACTCACACACCTGCTAGGCGTATTCCCCTAACACCTAACACCTGTTAGGTTAGCTATCCCCCTCATACCTGTTAGGATAGCTATTATCAAAAAGAGAAGTTGATGGGAGTGTAAATTGCTACAACCACCATGGAAAACAGTATGGAGGTTCCTCAAAAAATTAAAAATATGGTCCAGCAATCCCACTTCTGGGTATACATCCAAAGGAAACAAAGTCATGATCTCAAAGACGTATTTGTAATCCCATGTTGACTGCAGCATTATTCACAATAACCAAGGTATGAGAATGACCTAAGTGTCCATCAATGGATGTATATAAAAGAAAAAGTGGTATGTATAATACACACAAACAATGGAATATTATCCAGCCTTTAAAAAGAGGGAAATCCTGACACCTGCATCAACATGGATGAACCTGGAAGGCATTATGCTATGTAAATCAGCCAGACCAAAAAAGATAAATACTAAATGGTATGTATCACTTATGTGTGGAATCTAAAAAAGTAAAACGTTGGGGCTTCCCTGGTGGCACAGTGGTTGAGAGTCCGCCTGCTGATGCAGGGGACACAGGTTCGTGTCCCGGTCCGGGAAGATCCCATATGCCCCCGAGCCTGCGCGTCTAGAGCCTGTGCTCCCCAACGGGAGAGGCCACAACAGTAAGAGGCCCGTGTACCACAAAAAAAATTAAAAAAAAAAAAAAAAGTCAAACTCATAGAAATAGAGAGGTTGTTGCCAGGAGCTGGCGGGTGGGAGAAATAGGAAGAGGTTGGTAAAAGAGTACAACTTTCTGTTATGACACGAATCAAGTCTGAGAGTCTAATATATGACATGACGACTCCAGTTGATAACACAGTATTGTATAATTGAAATTAGCTGAGAGAGTAGAACTTAAATGTTCTCACTAAAAAAAAAAAAGGTAAGTATGTATGGTTAACAGATGTGTTAATTACCTCTGTGGGGGAACGCTTTCACAACAGCATACAATGTCAAATTATGACATTATACTTTAAACATCTTACAGGTTTGTCAATTTTATGTCAATAACACTGAAAACATCCCCACTATCTCCTGGAGTTACAAGAAATAAAGGTTAGTAAACCCTGGGATTAAAAGAGTTATGAACAGCATATGTAACTGCTCACAGTTTGATAAGCCTTCTCTCTAAAATATGACCCCCTTCCAACCAGTGTGAAATAGGGTCTCCCAGGAGAAAGATTCTGCGACCCAGAGGAACACAGCAACATTGATCCCTAGGTGACCACGGCTGAGCACAGAAGCCAAAGTGAGCTGGCTTATAATGCCAGAAATTATAGATGATGGTAGGGATAGGGTTCCCCACAAGAGAAATTCGGCACATTCTGGACTACTTTGGACTATAGGTGCATTCTCTGTAAAGTGGGAATTACAATACCTGGTTTACTGATTGACCATCCATATTCATTAGGTACCTTCATTCCCCAACTACTTTATGTACATGCTGACTCACTTCTTTGGTCATTCATGAAACTCATCATCCATAAAATGGGGATAAGGCCCCATTGGCTAGGATGTCAAGGGAAGTAAATAGAAAACTATGTTATAAACCACATAGTCCAATGCCGACATAAAGTATATGTTTAATGGGTTTCCTCTCTCTTTCTTTCTTGGATGATCAGAAGTGTTGACTGGCCACCTGAAAGCAAGATTGTGAAGGCCGGTAAAAGGGGCTGTGTCTGGTCGATGCCCTGGATCCAACAAAAGACCAGGAGGGCATCTCAAAGTGCACCCCTTTTACATGCTGCATGCACCACCTCCCCCCTCAACCCAGGTAGAGGGGAACTGGGGCAAAGTCAGTAGATAAAGGAGCAGCAGAGAGCAGAAGGCCATAGAATGTTCCGGGACTAGAGGGATATGGGACCAACATTCTTGAAACTCCTCTTGGCACGAGAACTGTGGCCTCCTATGAGGGCCCAGGCAACACAACCTGTGCCAACCGGGCACTGGGACCAAAGAAGATACCAATATGATACAGGACTTGATAACTTTAGAAAAAGACAAGGCCTGTTCACGTTTTCACTCATTCAGCAGTCTCACACACATACACACAGACACACACTTCACTTTGGTGAGCGGCTCAGTTACTTGGTACAGAACAAAAGATTCGTGGAGGTGTTAAGTTCAAGGTACTGTTCTAGCCTTGCAGAATTGGGTGCAGGGAGAGGGTCAGGGGTAATGAGGAATCCTAACACACAATCCTTGCCCAACGAGCTTAGTCTCATGAGGAGGGTGAGACAAAGGACATGAGGAAAAACAGAAACAAACAAAAAATCTCAGGACTGGAAAATCTGACCTGAGGGGAACATTCAGAAACTGAATCATTGCAGATATGTGGGTTTTCCAAAGTGCTCAGTACTGTGTAAATTTCGGTCATGACCCATTAAACCCTCTCACCAAGCTACAAGTTTTGACCATGTTCCTGAGCCTTCAATTATTCGTCTCTACAACTGGAGGTTTTTCCTAGAAATAAACAACCAATGTGGTTTTACAGTAACTAGCTTTTGGGTTGTAACTAAGGTCTCTTCTAGACAATTCAGGAGTACTTTTTAAGTTCTAGCTCATACTGGCTTGTACCAGACTGAGGATTGTAGAAGACACAAATTAAGGAGCAGCCCCAATCTTTTCCTGCAAGAAGCTTACATTCAGTGGTGTCCTGAATCCCCTTTTACCTTCTGTGAGAACTATTTGCTAAATTATTAGACACTTTGTGAACTGGTTGTTAAATAGAGGTATAGTTGCTTGAATAATGGCCCTCCAAAAGATATCATGTCCTAATTCCTGAAGTCTGTGGATGTTAATTTATATGATAAAAAATAAAACAACTTTGCAGATGTGTTAAGGATCCTGAGATGGGAGGATATCCAGGTGGGCTCTACATGCAATCATATATAAACGCTTATGAGGAGTGCACAAGGAGATTTGATACACCCAGAAGAGGAGAAGGCAATGTGACCACCATGGCAGAAGAGGAGTGCAGAAGGAGATTTGATACACCCAGAAGAGGAGAAGGCAATGTGACCACCATGGCAGAAACTGGAGTGATGTGGCCACAAGCCAAGCAATGCCAGCAGCCACCAGAAGCTGGAAGAGGCAAGGATTAGATGACCCCTTAGAGCCCCCAGAGGGAGCGTGGTCCTGCTGACACCTTGACCTCAGCCCAGTGAAACTGATTCTGGACTACTGGCCTCCAAAACTGAGAGAGAATAAATTGTTGTTGATTTAAGCTCCTAAATTTGTGGTAATCTGTTTCAGCAGCCACAGGAAGCTAATACGGTGGGTGGCTTGAAATCAGCCATGATGGAGTATTTATACCACAGAAATTGGCAATGCTACAAATCAGGGCTTTTGGTTTCACAGAGCTGGTGCGCACTCACATTATAACTGGGTAGTTTGGCCTGAGATAAACAACTAGAGAACATGCTTCATGGCGTGACATGGCATGATGTACTATGATGTGATGTCATGTGACATCATACACCAGAAAATGCACTTAACTTGTGAACAGGATCTTCATTCTGATTCTTCCCCAAACAGATTCCATCTGTCCTCACATAGATCTCTTTACTTTTGTTTGTGGTTTCCTTCCTGAAAAATAAGAGCCTCAAAACAAACACATTCACTCTAGAAACATTTACTAAGCACCTACTGTGTACCAGAAGCAGCATTGGAGGCACAAAGATGAGCAAGACACGATGCCTGTCATTGAGGAGGGGCCGCTATTTGTGACATTAGATAGCTAAGTGACCAAAAAAATGCCTGTGTGAGGTAAAGGTCAAAGGCGCCTGCTAAGGTATCCCATCTCCGTGATGTTCACTCTTTCCGATCCCAGTGCCAAATCACTGAGATATTTTGTCACCGGGGAGTGGACCTCTCAGTGGGAGATGCTTTCCCAGACTAATCAAAGAGCTTTCTGAAAGGGGATACGTTGGAAAGTTTGTTTCTCTGTTGAACACATACCCAAGCTACTATCTCCGAGAAAAACTAAACTGGGCCAGGTACAAAATTGTATCCTAAGTACTGGCAGGTCTCATTTGTCAAACAAGAGGATGCCACCCACGGTGTCACTTATCACCAGAGACGCCTCTGCTCCACTGATACTATGGTAAGAGCAACGTGCGAACCACGGCTCGGATGGCCACCTGGGTCCCTATTCTCTGCATCTTCCCCCATTACTCCTCATAAACGTCCTCACCCACTCCTCTGCTTAAAGTTTTATGAAGACTTCAGACAATTTCCTCTGGTGGCATCTGAAGTTAACAGCCAGGGGTAGCTAATAGAAAACAATCTCACTTTCTCTAAGACAACACATCTCTGAATCCTTACCCTCCCCTCATCCCGCCACCCCAATAAACCCCTTGGACATTCTTTCAAGCTATAGTTTTTAGCAACAGCCAAGCAGAGTGAATATCCCATGACTTGTTTTTTATGGGAGAGGTACTGTAATTGCTATTACTGGGTGGTTTGCACAGGGTAACAAGTTTACTCCTCCAGGTATGGGACTATTTGCAGCAAAATCTTATCTATTCATTCATTTAAGAAATGCTTATTGAGGAATTCTATATGCCAAGGATTGAACTAGGTACTGGAGATTTAAGACAGGTAAAAAGCAACCCCTGCCTTCAGAAGGAGACTTACACAGAATCAGCAAGGTCACTGGTATTATGAGATAAAGATATCTGGTATTGTGGGGTCCAAAGGAGGTGGGAGTGAAGTACTCTGGAACAGGGATGCCCAACCACTGGGCCGTGGACCGGTACTGGTCCATGGCCTGTCAGGAACCGGGCCGCACAGCAGGAGGTGAGCAGGGGGACCAGCGAGCGAAGCTTCGTCTGCCGCTTCCCGTGGCTCACCATCACTTCCCGTCGCTCGCGTTAACGCCTGACCATCCACCCCGCTTCCCCCCACCCCCGTCCATGGAAAAAGTATCTTCTACGAAACCAGTCCCTGGTGCCAAAAAGGTTGGGGACTGCTGCTCTGGAGGACCAGGAACGGCTCCATAAATGATCAGGTGTATAGATTCTGGGAAGATGGAAACACTGATGGTATTGCTTTTGAATCTCCCCAAATTCCCCATAAAAGGAGACAGACTAGAATAACCAAACCCAAAACCCACAGACAAAATTACAACAAAACCCAAAAGAAGATGATGGGGACAAACAACTGGCAGCATCAGAAACATTACTGGGAACAGGACGTAAACACCGTCAATGAGCAGCTTACACTTAGAGAGACAGACAACTGAGGACACGTTCCATGCCACTTAAAGCGTTAAGTGCTATCGCCAGGGAAGAGGCCAAGGATGATCACACAAGTTCACTCTTAACTGCGTGGAAGTTTGTGATGTACCGGCCTGAGCCATTCTGGCTTCCAATGTTCCTTAGGGTGCTGTCAACAAATGACACTGAGAAACACGCACAGTCACGTTCATGCTCTCCAGTGGCAGCCCAGAGGGCAAAGGTCTCTGTGATTCGTGGGAGATTAGGTGGGGAATGAGACAATGCAGGGGAAGAAGACAGCAGCCCAGCTGTCATCTACGGACTGGACATCCTTTATCAAATGTCTTTAACCTCTTTAAGCCTTAACTGCTCATTAAAAATGGAGGCAGATATAGTAGGTACCTCACAGGGCTATTGTAAGGATTGAATGACAGTTCATTTAAATACTCATGTATCTTCATAAAAGCAACAGAAGTCACTGAATATTAGTGGACAAGGTTAAAATAAAGACATCTTCACAGATATTTAAGAAAAGTATAGGTAACTCTTCCCTAAAAGGTTAGAAAATTAATGTACACCCATGATTAGTAAATAATTAGCCTCTGTTTTTAAACCATGTAAATCACAATTCTCAAATCATTCCATTAGGATAACAGGAATGCTTCTGAATTCTATGAATCTGTATTTTTTTCCAGTAATGTAGAATTATGTTTATTCAGAAATACTTTCATATTCGCTAACTGTTAATTAAAAGTTTAAAATTTCAAAAGGGATACAACAAATGACGTGTCTTCGAAGCTACGTCAAACATGCGAGTTTTAAGAGTGACATTCACACAGTGTAATTTAGCCCCCATAAGTAAGTTTCTTATAATCAAATTATTACAATAGGAACACAAACATACCATATATTACTCTTTATATTTTTGTTTTACAGTATGTTCTTGTCAATGGGACACTTCAAAATGTTTAAACCTGACAGAAAAGCATTTTTTAAAAAAACATACCATGGAAGAAAAAAAAGCATGGGCAACACTCCTGTCCTCTACATGGTGTGGAGACGGGAAATATTACAGTAAAAAAACTCTTATTCCATTCTCCTGGGGAGCTCTTCCTGAATATTTGCACTTGGGTCTATTGTTCTTTAAACAATTTTAGATTCAAAATCAATTCTTTGTTCCCAAGTGAGAAACATGCTCACTTTCAATATTCATTTTCATTAATATTGTCTGAATTTTCCTCTTAAGGGGTTGGTTTCTGGGTCAGAGTTCGGCAGATACACACACTGTATAAAGGAAATCCTGCCTTACAGCTAACGACGCCCAGTTAGCGGTGACAATGATGAGTTAAACTGCTTTAGGAGTTCACATGGGAATCAGAACTATCCCTAGGATATTGTAATTTGGGGAAATAATCCTTGATTTGACATTTCGGAAGCTCTATGTTTTGGAGAAGCAGCCTCAAGAAGGAAGAAAGAGATGGCTGCTCAGCTAAATGGACCAGTTCGTCCCTCCTTACCTCTTCAGCTCCCACTGTGACAGGCGATGCCAGCCTGGCCTGGTCCTGCCCACTGGGATGGGCCTGAATGTGATTAATCTGTATTTTGATCTAGGATCATACAGTGGATTATGAAAGAATTTATTTAGGCTATTTTTGAGTTTAATAGATTTTAATTAATAAAACTGAATGGTTTTTAGCATGTTAAAAAAAAAAGTGGTCGGGCTTCGGTCGGAGCGCAGGGAGAGGACTGGCGGCGTGAACACAGCCTGCAGGGGGTTAGCGCACCACGGCTAGCCGGGAGGGAGTCTGGGAAAAGGTCTGGAGCTGCCAAAGAGGCAAGAGACTTCTTCTTCCCTCTTTGTTTCCTGGTGCGCGAGGAGAGGGGATTAAGAGCGCTGCTTAAAGGAGCTCCAGAGACGGCCGCGAGCCGCGGCTAAAAGCGCGGACCCCAGAGACGGGCATGAGACGCTAAGGCTGCTGCTGCCGCCACCAAGAAGCCTGTGTGCGAGCACAGGTCACTATCCACACCTCCCTTCCGGGGTGTGCAGCCCGCCACTGCCAGGGGCCCGTGATCCAGGGACAACTCCCCCGGGAGAACACACGGCGCGCCTCAGGCTGGTGCAACGTCACGCCGGCGTCTGCCGCCGCAGGCTCACTGCGCACTCCGTACCCCGCCCTTCCCCGCGGCAGGAGTGAGCCAGAGCCCCCGAAGCAGCTGCTCCTTTAACCCCATAGAGGCGGGGCCAAATACCGTCCGTTTTGTTGTTTTTACTTAAAAAATTTTTTTTCTTAATACTTATTGTTTTTATTATAATAACTTTATTTTATTTTACCTTACTTTATTTTATTTTATTTTATCCTCTTTCTTCCTTCCTTCCTTCCTTCCTTTCTTTCTTTCTTTCTTCTTTCTTTCTTTCTTTCTTTCTTTTTTTCTTCTTCCTTCCTTCCTTTCTTCCTTCCTTCCTTCCTTCCTTCCTTCCTTCCTTCCTTCCTTTCTTTCTTTCTTTCTTTCTTTCTTTCTTTCCCTCTTTCTTTCTACTCTTTCTCCCTTTTATTCTGAGCCATGTGGATAAAAGGCTCTTGGTGCTGCAGCCAGGAGTCAGTGCTGTGCCTCTGAGGTGGGAGAGACAACTACAGGACACTGGTCAACAAGAGACCTCCCAGCTCCACGTAATATCAAACGGCAAAAATCTCCCAGAGATCTCCATCTCAACACCAGCACCCAGCTTCACTCAACGCCCAGCAAGTTACAGTGCTGGACACCCTATGCCAAACAACTAGCAAGACAGGAACACAACCACACGCATCAGCACAGAGGCTGCCTGAAATCATAATAGTCCACAGACACCCCAAAACACACCACCAGATGTGGATCTGCCTACCAGAAACACAAGATCCAGCCTCATTCACCAGAACACAGCCACTAGTCACCTCCAACAGGAAGCCTACACAACCCACTGAACCAACTTTAGCCACTAGGGACAGAAACCAAAAACAACAGGAACTACGAACCTGCAGCCTACAAAAAGGAGACCCCAAACACAGTAAGATAAGCAAAATGAGAAGACAGAAAAACACACAGCAAAGGGGTGGGATAGGGAGGGTGGGAGGGAGACACAAGAGGGAGGAGATATGGGGATATATGTATATGTATAACTGATTCACTTTGTTATAAAGCAGAAACTAACACACCATTGTAAAGCAATTATACTCCAATAAAGTTGTTAAAAAAAAAGTGTGTGGAAGTCTTTGCACAGTAAAAACTGCTCCAAAATGCCCTTTCACTCATAGCCCGCAGCAGATTAGGTTATTGAACATATCCTCTCCCTCTTCCTCCATCTCCAAGCAAGGAGACACCTCTCTGCTGTTTGACTTTGGGCTTGTCCACACGACTTATTTTGGTAAAAGTGTTGTAACCAGACGTAGTGCAACCAAATTCGTGAACTAAGTTTGCACAGTGGCGCTCATGCCACTTCTTCACCTCTGCCACTGCCCTGGAAAGAGGTTCTCCCAACAGCTGCTGCCCCCGCCCGCCTGGCCCCAGAAGCCTCATACATGGAGCAGACCTGAGCTCACCCTGTATGGGAGCCATGCCCAGCACACTCCCAGCCAACCTACAGATGTATAGGCAACAATAAAGGATTGCTGTCTTACAACAATCAAGTTTTCACCTTCCTGCTCAGACTGACAGGTCCTAGGAAACTGACAGTACTCTAGAAAACATCCTGAGAAAATGTTTGCAATGCAATTCATAAGTGAAAAGAATGTTTTGGCCAAAAGGAGGAACTGATCTAAGGCAGCGGGTGGGGAGGGAGTGGTATCAGAATCACTAGGAAATTTCACATTACACATACCTGACCTGCTCAACATCCCCACTCCCCGCAACCTTGTGAGCCTGACCTCACTCCTGTGAATAAGGAGGGAAGTGGACAGAACACTGCATTCTGATAAGTCCTATTAAGAGCACACAATAGAGAAATATTTGTAAGTCAATGGGGATCAGCACAGCCAAGATGAAGCTCCTATTCTTCACAGGGTACTTTGTTCCCTCAACCACACAAACAAAACTAGGACCAGTGTATTCACAAGAGCAAGTGTTATAAAGTATGTAACTTCTGTAAGATATCTCGGTCTAGTCAGTATAATATTGTGTACGCACCAATTCGTTTAGTTTAAATTCCAAGACTGGCCAAGCCGACGATATGCTTGACGTGCAGCCCAGGGATGGTCAGCTGGCATTAAAATAAACAGCCACACTCCCTGAGTGGCTCCCACGCATCCTACTCTTTGGGTCAACATCAACAGTCTATACCTTGCTAATTAGCACAGGGTACATAAAAAAAAAACACCTGTGAGATTAGGGTCTTGTTAATTAGCATAATGAGTATTAGAAGTGCAATCTCCCTGAAGAAATGAAAGAGGCTGAAAATGTATAAACTGCTAAGATAGTTGAGCAACGCTCTCTGTTCTTACATGAACAAAGTATAAGAATCCAGCACAACCAGAAACATGGACAGGGCACGTAGGGCTTAATCTTCAAACAGACTCACAACCACTGATGGGATTAGGAAGATGACTGACTGCACAACATCCTGCCTTGTAATGTGGCCACGTCTGCCCGGAATGAGCGGTTTCATACAGAGAGGGGGCAGAGCACCTAAGAGGAGACAGAGCTTACAGAACAGATCTGTTCACTATTTTGTGCCTGCCTTGTTAATTAATGTTTGTCTAATAAATGTCTGCATGTGTGACAGGAAAAAGAAGTTATGATGTCTATGCTATACAAGAAAAAAAAGCCTTTTCTAATTTGGAAAAACATGGCTTTATAAAGAATGTAAATTATAGAACACTTAAAATTAAATATAAGTATGTTTAATTAGAGTCTACTGCAGTCTAAGGAGTCAATAAGTACAAATGTCTAAAATTAGATGTGTTTCTTTTTTTTTTTTTTTTGTGGTACGCGGGCTTCTCACTGTTGTGGCCTCTCCCGTTGCGGAGCACAGGCTCCGGACGCGCAGGCTCAGCGGCCATGGCTCACGGGCCCAGCCGCTCCGCGGCATGCGCAATCCTCCCAGACCGGGGCACGAACCCATGTCCCCTGCATCGGCAGGCGGACTCTCATCCACTGCGCCACCAGGGAAGCCCGGTGTGTTTCTTTTATAATTCTAAATAAGATGATGAAATATTAAAAGAATTTGTGCTTTAAAGTCATACAAATCCTGGTTCTTCCATCGACGAGCTGCAGATCTGCTGTGAACTTCAGCTTTCTCATTTGTAATACTCCTGTATCTTAAAGGAGAGCTGTATTGAATGGGATACTGCATTTTAATAATTACAGAGTACCAACTAAGAGTGCCTAGAGTAGAAGGTCTCGAGCATAGGAAGAAGCACTGTGCATTTTCAAAAGGTATTAGTTCCCTCTCTCCCCTCGCCCCCGATATATAGAAGTCACTAAAGAATCTAGAAATGTACAGTGGACACTACATATCTGCGGGTTCCACGTCATCTGCTGATTCAATCAACCACAGATAGAAATTCGCTGAATTCTCAGATGCAGAACGTGTGGATACCAAGGGCCTACCATACCAAGCCATTTTATATAAGGAACTTAGGCATCCAAGATTTTGGAATCCCCCGTGGATACCGAGGGACGACTGTATTCAGTATATACACAAAGATATAGTTAATGGAAGCACCGTCTCTTAAGGATGTAAAGACCGTTCATGATGGCAGCCTAGCTAAGTCCTTTCTCAGTACTGGTCTATGGAATGAAATGATGCTGGTCAGTTACAGCTGCAGGTGGTTGTAACCTTTTAATATCCTTACATGGAAAAGTAAAGACATCAACAATCACATGCCGACCTTTTACTTTTTAAAAACTATTCACTGAAATCCGAGTCGAGGAATCCCAGGTCTAGTCAAGTGATAGAGTTGGTGATAAAACTCCCAGTCTCCATGCTTCCTGCCAAGAGTACATTTCAGGCTCTGTCTGAGCTTTTTTGATGGGAAAAAAACACATTACTGAGGCAAAAACCCAGAGGAACTTTTCACCTTGTGACCATTTTTAAAGAAACAATGGTTTTTAGTGTAGAATCTAGGTTCTAAATCCTCCAAATGTGCTAGTTACTATAGAACTTAGGGAAGAAAAGTTTACACTTTAAAAAAATGAATATTCTCATGTTACAGATTTCCAATGTATCCTATTTATTTGGATCATACTCCTAGTACCACCTGGGTGACCCTGAGCAAGTTAAATCTCTATGTGACTCAGTGCTTCCCTTCCTGCCGTGGGAGCTGACAGGCTTTGTGACTGGGCCATACTGTGGAAAGAATGCTGCCTGCAGTCTGGTAACCTGGGCTCAGGTCCCAGCCCCACCCCTGAACTTTAGCTATGTCACTCAAAATGATGTGACTTTGGTAACTGCTCAATTCCTCTGAGCCTCAAGTCTCAGTGAAAGAAGAAGTTGATGGAGAGTGGGCCTAATATTTTTTCCTCCACAAATATTGCATAAGAATAAATTGGTTAAAAATAGCTACCTGCTAATTTTGGTCTATTCAATCTGGATAAACATTGCTTATGATGGCTCTCTTTGAATTCCATACAATTTTCTATGTGCCGATGCTCTGTTATGTATTTATTGATCTCTCACTGGATATAAGTAATTCACTGCCCATTTTTGAAGTGGTTCCATATTCCACTTGAATGAATTACTTATGGCATCATTTTTATGACTGCATTAGATTTAAATTCAAAGAACCAAGAAACAAGCCAACTGATGATGATAATTAAATCAACAACACAATACCAGGTTTTCATTTAATGTTTACTATGTGCCAGGCTTTGTAATAAGAATTTTACACCTATCATCTCATTTCATCCTCACAGGTAGCCAACGATAAAGGTTCTACCATCATCCCCATTTTATAGATAAGGAAAGCAAGGATTACAGAAGAGTTAAGTCATTTGACGAGGGTCACACAGCTAGTAAGTGATGCAGCTAAAAGCTGAAGCGAAGTGTGTCTGATCCTAGAGCCACGCTATTGTCTTTCTTTGTTTTACTTTGGGATTTTAGTTATTTTCTAACGAAGAAACAGATGAAGTTTCCACCGGTAAGTCGCTTCCTTCTTCTGAACTTTAGTTTTCTTACCTGTAAACTGACTATTTCAGGTAGAGGGAGATAAAAAGCAGCAAGGACAAAGACCCAAAAGGCAGTAGGGAATGTGGAACTCGAGGAGATAAAAGTCCAGCATTGTTGAAACAGAAAGAGAAAAGAGGAAAATGATTGGAGACACAAAGGAGCCAGAGGGAAAAGAGCTGTATAAGCTGTGGGAAAGGGTTCAGACTGTATTCTGAGGTCATGGAAAGACATTAATGGGTTTTAAACAGGGAATGACACGTGCAGATATACATTCTCAAAATACACAGAGGCAGTAAGTGGAAAATGAATTCCAGCGGTTAGAGAGCAGGCAGGAAGCAATCTGAAATCTGCAGTCATGGTGTGGTGGACAGCACTGAGAAGATGGTAACAGGATGGATGACCCTGATAGTGAAGAGAAATGTAAAAGATAGAATCAACAGGATGTAATGAGGCATCAGCTGTGGGAGATAACAGAGCAAAGAGTCAGGAGGATGTGCAGGATTCTGGCTTGTGCCACTGGGTGATATTGGCGCCATTTACTGAAACAGCAACACTGACAGAGAAAGGGTTGGAAAGGACAATGAATTCAGCCTTGGACAAACAGTTTGTATGACATCCACATGGAGATTATCAGTAAGCAAGCACTTGGAGCTCCAAACAAAGATCTGGGGCAAAAAACCAGAAATGTACAAGTTATTTCATATAGGTAGAAATGGGGGAAGATGAGATAGAGAGCATGGCATAAAAAAATGAAATGAAAGATATGGAACTAAGCTCTGAGGACGATGAAAGCCAGTAGGAGGGTGGGTAATGTGCGGGGTCGGGGAGGGGTATGAAGTGAACAGGCTACTCAGAAGCAATTTAAGAAAGCGTGAAATTCTTAGAAAACCAAGGGAGAGCCTTGAGGGGAGAGGCACAGCTGACAGCATCAAATGCCATTGAGAGTTCAAGCAAGTGAAGCCCTGAAGTGCATCCATTGAACCCAACAGTCTGGGAGGCACTGGTGACCTTGACAAAAGCAGTCTTGATAAAAGGGGCAGATGTGGAAGGCAGAGGGCATTTGGTTGATGAAGGGTTGGAGTGGGAAGGGGGTAGCAGACATCTCTGTTTACATGGGAAGTTTTACTACAAAAGAGAGAAAAGAGGTGACGTGGGGGAAATCTTTTTCCTCTGGTGATTAGGGCATACTGAAATGTCCAGGGACAATGGGATGGGGATGGAGCTAGCAGTAGAGACAGCAACATGGAGTGCAGGATGGAGAGGTGATAACTGATTCTGCGAAGTACCCAAGGGAGTGAGGATGATAGGATCCAGAGCTTAGGAAGAGGGCAGGCATGAACTTTAGATAGGAAGAAGGACTCCTCTTCTGATGTAACCAGAGGAATTAGACAAATGTACATCTAGTGTGACTTTCTGCAATGGCTGTGGGGAGCCACCAAAAAGCAGAGCCTGGGAAAAGTTATTTCCATTTGCAAAGATGTTTCAAACACAGGGGACTCTCTGTCAACAGTGGTTCTCAAAGTTGGCTTAGCTGTGGACCACCTGGGACGCCTTTAAAACCCCTGACCTCAGGTTACATGCCATACCAAAACTAAATCAGTATCTCTGAAGTGGGACACAAGCATCAGTAATTAGGAAACAACAACCACCCAAGAGATTCTAATGTGTAGTCAAGTTTGAGAACCAGTCATCTAGAGATAGTATGTGATTTAACATTTACCATTAAGAATGAATTATATATGTTTAGAACCCAAAAGAGCTTTAGAGAGCCTTCAGTTTTATCTTCTTCAAATCAAAGCACAGCAGCCAACTTATAAAGGAAACAGAATAGAAAACGTCTAAGCGCACTGCCCATAGAAAGGAAAAGCACAATTCCAATTAACATTTTGTTTAATTGCATAGGTTCGTATTTCTTATTGCGGGTCAGGGTCAAACAAGTTTGAAAAACAGTGACTTAAACTCCTTTCACTGATGAGAAAATTGAGGTTCAGATAGATTAAAAGCTTCCTTTAAAGTCAAACACATACATGCACACACAAAGCACAGCCACGAATGATGGCCAATTTCACACTAGAATCTAGTTTTCCTGACAACCACTTCAAGGGCACCTTTGATCCTCTGTTTCCTGTGTGTGTTGGTTTCCCTTCTCAGCAATATGGTAAACTCCCTGAGAGTGAGAATTATGTCTTCAATTCTTTAGGTTTTACCCACATAGGCCAATTTCTTTGTTTCCCACATCCTTTTTCTTTCCTGTGGGTTCAATTTCCTTCTTATTGAAGTAATTGTTTTAGCAAGGTTCTCTTATTCTTGATTTGAAAATCTGTTTGTTTTGGTCTCATTTTGAATAATTTAGTTTAAGGAGTCACAAACTGTAACGAGCATATAAAACACCTGGGGATCTTATGCAACAACTGACTATGATTCAGTCAGTCTGGGGTGGATCCTACAGTTCTCACTTGCTCCCAGGTGATTCCAGTACTGTTGTTCCTTGGATCACACTTTGGGTAGCAAGGGTTTAGCAGACTCAGAATTCAATGTTAACAGTTATTTCCCCCCAGGGGCTCTGAAGATATTGTACTGTGGTCTGACCTCTACTGTAGCTAATGCGAAATTCTATACCAGTCTAGTATTTGTTTTTAAGAATTGCCTGCTTAAAGGGAAGAACCTCATTCCCTTTGGTGACTTTAAATTTTTTTCTCGTTGTCTTTGGTGAAATGCACTAGATTTATGTTTATTTTTCCTACTGGAGACTTGGGATGCTTCTTCCATCTGAGGATTGAGTCTCTTGTCAATTCTGGAAAATTATCAAGTCATTGCTTCTTCCCTTATGGACTTATGGATCCTCCACTACATTCCAGCAGAAGAAGACACGCAATAAGCACCAAACATAAATAAGTAAGATGGTAACTTAAGAGTTGAAAGGTGCTATGGGAAAAAGAAAAAGTTGCTATTTGGGTGTGGACGAGTGCAATACCATATTTGATGGTCAGGGAACATGACATTTTAATGAAGATATGGAGGATGTCAAGGGGGAGAGTGTTCCAGACAGAGGGAAAAGCCAATACAAATCCTCTAGTGGAGGTGGTCTGGGGGTGGGGACCATGTAGGTACTAGCTTGTAGACCACGGTAGGAGGATTTTGGCTTCTACCTAGGATGGGATGAGGAGATATTGCAGGATTTTAAGGAGGAAGTGACATAAGCTGACCTATTTTCAAAGGATCACTATGACTGCCATGAAGGGGAGCTTCTTTTAGAAGCAAGGAGACAAGTTGAAAGTTTTCTTTCAATAATCTTTGTAAGAGATTACATAGGGATGTTAGCATGGGGTGTAACCATGATATTGGCATTGGAATTGGTGAGAAAAAAAACTGAGGTCAGGATGTTCCAACTATCAGCAGTCTTCTTGAAAGGTAGAGTCAACAAATTCCTAATGGCTTGCACGGGGAGAGAGAGAAAGATAAGAGAGGAACGACTCCAAAGTTTTTGGCTTAAGCAACCAAAAGGATGTAGTCATCAACTGAGATGGGGAAAGCTGTGGGGAGAGCAAGTTTAGGGAGTGAGGAGTGGCAAAGTCCAGAGTTCGGTCTTGGATGTGTTAAGTTTGAGATTTCTAGTAGACATCCAGGTGGAGATTTGAATAATCAATTTGATGAACATGAGTCTGAAGTCTGAGGGAGAGGATACGGACTGCCGACATTAATTTGGGAGTCCTTGGCATATATCAGCCTATGTTTGTGGTTGGTGACATCACCAATGAATAGAGACAGAGAGGAATAAAAGTTGGCTAAGGGTTAGTTTTAGAGCACACTTACTTGAAGAAGTCAAGAGGGACCAGCAAATGAAACCAGGAAGGAGTGACCAACCATATGGAAAGAGTTTGGTGTCCTGGAAACTATATGAATACAGCGTGTCAGAAAGGAGAAAGAAATCATTTGTGTCAAATGCTGCTGATTGGTTCACTAAGACTAAAACCGACACCTGACTACTAAATTTCTCACAGTGAAGGTCATATGAGAAATGGGTCATTAACTGTCCCACCTACAAAAGGGGAAACTGAAGTTCATGATGTGTAAGCGTTGGAGCCAGTACACAAGCCAAAGCTTCTTGGCTCTAAATCTCTCACCCAGTATAATCCTAGATGAGAATTCAAGGTCAAATTTTGTCTTTGATCTGACTTTACAGTCAAACTCCGTTGACAGATGGCTGAAGACTTTGTAGCTTTTAAAATATTGGGGGCCTGTAATTGAGGGAGTACAGAAGAAGTGGAAGACATTTCAATCCTCAAGAAGTTTAAATTTAACTTGCAAACTCAAGTTAAAAGCACTGAAGGCAGTGATGCACAGAAAAATGCTAAGTCATGCAAAGGATTAATCTCCAAAATTTATAGGCAGCTCATGCAGCTCAATAACAAAAAAACAAACAATCCAATCTAAAAATGGGCAGAAGACCTAAATAGACATTTCTCCAAAGAAGATATACAGATTGCCAACAAACATCTAAGAGCGCTTAGAGCAGCAGCAAGAAAAAAAATGCTTTAAAATAGGTTTGTAAAAATAAAAATCCACTAATGAAGTCAACATCCCTTAAATAAGATTTGCGTGATGGGTTCCTTTTAGATTGCATACCCCAAAAATTTCCACGTCCCTGTAACCAAATATTGAGCATGTTTTAGTCAGGCAATAACTGCTACTTTTCATTTTCTCTCCAGCTTTCAGAATGATGAAAATCAAATGTTCCATTTACAGTAAATCACTAACAAAAAATTTTTTTGGCTTTTTACATACCCCTCACACACATACACTATTTATCTTTTATGTTTATGCTACTGGTCCTCTTAAATCATAAGCTATCTCAAATCTACTTATAAGGAAAGTTGGAGGGAAAGAGTATAAAAATGTAAGTAAAAGAATCTGGAAATTTGGACCTGATTATTATGTAAATACTACGGAATATCTGAGACCACTAAGAGGTCTGTGGGCACCAGCAAAACAAGGAATAAAGCTGGGAGGCAACCTAGATGTCCATAGACAGAGGAATGGATGAAGAAGATATGATGCATATGTACGGTGGAGTATCGCTCAGCCATACAAAGGAATGAAACTGTGTCATCTGTGGAGATGTGGATGGACCTACAGACTGTCAGACAGAGTGAGGTGAGTCAGAAAGAGAAAAGCAAATATCGTACATTAATGCATATATGAGGAGTCTAGAAAATGGTATAGATGATCTTGTTTGCAAAGCAGAGATAGAAACACAGACGTGGAGAACGGATGTATGGATACTGGGGTGGGGGGCGATGGATTGGAGGATTGGGACTGACATATACACAGCTGTGTATAAAATAGATAACTAATGAGGGCCTGCTGTGTAGGGCAGGGAGCTCTACTCGGTGCTCTGTGGTGACCTAAATGGGAAGGAAATCCGAAAAAGAGGGGATATATGTATATGTATGGCTGGTTCACTTTGCTGTACAGCAGAAGCTGATACAGCAGTATGAAGCAACTGTATTCCAATTAAAAAAAAAACGTAACATGACAGATGTTGCTTCACGGGGAACTTCCCCACATAAAAGATATTTAACAGAGGGAGTAGGTGATGTGTGAGATTTTCACACTGAGAAGTCTGCCAGTATTTAAAATATTAATCTAATTGCCAGTTTCCATCTAATGGAGAAAATGTTTCAATATAACTGCTCGATTGCCATGCAGATTACTGAAATAACTGTAATCTATAGAAAGCCACAGCTTTTAGCTTCATTTTCATCCACGACACCCTATTTTCTCCTCCTTATAGTAAACAACACAACACAATAGTTTTAACAAGTAACACAAAAAAAATACACATTCCAAGTTTTTTTTAGCTGTGGACACAAATAAATAATCATACAAGTTCAGAAGTTAACATGAGGGCTTAACGTGAGTATGATGAGGGCTTCCCTGGTGGCACAGTGGTTGAGAGTCCGCCTGCCGATGCGGGGGACGTGGGTTCGTGCCCCGGTCCGGGAAGACCCCACATGCCGCGGAGCGGCTGGGCCCGTGAGCCATGGCCGCTGGGCCTACGCGTCCGGAGCCTGTGCTCCGCAGCGGGAGAGGCCCGCGTACCGCAAAAAAAAAAAAATCTGTGATGAATGCTTAGCAGTTTAAGAGTTAAGAGACTGGAGTCAGGAATATAAAAATACCTTGGTTTTAATAGACCCTCATATTTACTTCAATAGTCTTTATTTCAAAAGTGCAAACATAAAATGTAGCTTTCTGACACAAATGCACCCTAGCACCTATACCCAGAAAGGTCATTTAAAAAAAAACAAAATTTTTAACAGCTTTATTGAGGTATGACTTCCCCAATTTTAAGTGTACACTTTAGTAATTTTTATTAAATTATGGAGTTATGCAACTATCTCATAAGCCAGTTCTAAAACATTGGAATATCTCTCCATTTATTGAGATTTTCTCTAATTTCTCTTAGCTGTGCTCTATAGCTTTTAGTGTTCAGATATATTGCACTGCTTTTGTTAAATGTATTGCTAAGTATCTTATTGTGAATGAAATTGATTTCTTAATTTCAGTTTTGGGTTGTTTATTGCTTGTACACAGAAATGTAACTAATAATTGCATAATAAGCTGTATCTTGCAATGTTATAAAATTCTTTAATCCATAATTAAAGAAAGTTTACTTACAAAAAAAAAAAAAACAAGGAATATAATATCACAGTCCAGGAACTCTGCTCTGAAATTGAGGGATTTGGTCACTAAAGGATCTGCCCTTCTCTTGCTGCACTTCCAGCCTCTAGACATGGAATCAAGCCAGAACTGTCCTTACTTGACTCCACAGCAGTCTCTGGGGACAACGGGCTAGCTATCTCTTAGTCAGGGTCCGTCATTTTTATGTCCACATACTCACCACCCCCATCCTGCTTCGTAGCTAAATTAAGTCCTGGTCACTCCCTCTGCTCCTTGGCCCACCTCTTTGCTGGGCTCTCTCCAATATCTCACCCGCCCTTTAGTTACAGCTGTTTGCTATAGGGGATGATATAGAAACAACATCCGCCTTGGAGTCAACTCCTTGAATACCAGTCTTGGCCCTGCCACTTTCTAGCACCATGACCTTGTTCTCTAAGCCTCAGTTTCCTCATCTCAACAAACAACAAATTTGGAGCTAATGGCATATGTTCTGCCAACTCGCAGGGTAAAATCACACTCGATAACAGGATGCAAAAGCACTTTAAAAGCAGAATGGTCAGAACTAGAGCTTCCCAAACTTTAAGTTGCTTCAAAATCCCCCAGGGAATTTGTATAAAGGGGAAAGACAAATAATATGCATGACAAATAAGGAAAATGTATAGTTTGTTAGAAGATAAGAAGGACAAAGGTGAAATTCAAAACACGGCAGGGGACTACAAGGGAAGGGTATTTTAACTAGGGTGGTCAGAGTAAGATTCATGAGAAGGTGAGGTCTGAAAAAAGACTTAAGGAGGTGGAAGCCATGCAGCTTTCTGTGGGGGGAAATGTGATCAGGGAGAAGAAATGGGAAGGGCAAAGGCCCTATGGGGAGGGTGCACAGGCTGTGTTCAAGGAGCAGCAAGAAGACCAGAGTGAAACGTAAAAGGATGCAAGAAAAACAGCAAGGAAATGGGGCCACACCCTCCAGACCCCATAAACCACGTTAAGGACTTGGGCTTTTACTCTGAGTGAGATGGGGGCCACTGGAGGAGTGCTGAGAAGTGACTTGGGTTTTGAGTGGATCATCTGGCTGCAGTTCTGAGAACCAGCATGTAGCAAGGGTCAGAGCGGAAGCTGAGAGACCAGTTAGGAGGCTATAATGGACCAAGGTGTCCTGGACCAAAATGGTTCCATTGGAGGAACAGAAAGTGGCTGGAAGCTAGACCTATGCTGAATAGCCAGTAAGATTTACAGATGAATTTGGGGTGTGAGAGGAACAGAGAATGAAGTCAGAGATGACTCAAAGCATAGGGGAGCCATTAGCTCAGATGGGAAGATTTGAGTAGTGCAGGTTTTGGTAGGAGGATGAGAAGCTCAGTTTTAGACAAGTTACTATCTTTATCTCAAGCAAGCATACAGAAAAAGGCACATATCTTAAATGGACAGCCCAGAGAATTTGTACACAAGGAATATACCAGGGTAGTCACCACCAAGATCAAAAAACAGAATATTTTTGCTAACACAGAAGCTTTCATCATATCCCCCCTTGTCACCGCTCACCCCAAAGGTAACTGTTATTCTGACATCCATCACCATAGATTAGTTTTGCCTGGTTTTGAACTCCATATAAATGAAATCAAAGAATAAGAACTCTTGTGCCTGGCTTTTTTCATTTGATGTTAAATTTGTCAGAAGCATCCACATTGTTAAGTATAGCAATGGTTTGTCTTTTTTATTCTTGTATATTATTCCATTGCTTGCATACACAACAACGTATATATCCACTCATTGTTGATGTATATGAGGTTCGTCTCTAGACTGAGACTATTACTGATACAACTGTTGGGAACATTCTTGTACTATGTACCTTTTCTTGCACATATATATGCATTTCTTTGGGTCCATATCTGTATGTACATATATGCTGCTTCCTCTCACTTGGAACCCAGCCACCATGCTATGAGGAAGCCCAGGAAGCTGCATAAAAAGACTCATGTGAAGAAGAATTAAGTTCCCTAGCCAACAACCCCAGCTGAACTCTCAAGGGACAGCCAGCACCAACCTGCAGGTCATGTGAGTCATCTACAGATCATGCCAAACAAATTCCTAATGTTGTGTATTAATTTAAGTTCCCAGCAGCAATATTTAAGAGTTCGTATCGTTCTACTTGCCCACCAATGGCTATAAAGTGTGTTTGTTTGTTCATTTTAGCCAACTGATTGATGTGTAGCGGTATCCTGCAATTTTAACTTGTATTTCTCTGATAACAAATGTTATTGAGCACACTTTCATGCCATTGGTAATGCTAATATCCCTTATTCACAAACTACTTGTTCAAGTGTTTTGCCAATCTTTTAATTAGATTTTTTTCAGTGGATTAAAGATGACAAAATGTGTTGTAACCATCCCACACACAGTGAGAGATGGAATATACTTCTCTATCCCCCTGAATCTGCACAGGGCCATTCAATATTTTTCTCAACAGGATATAGCGGAAGTGATGCAGTGCCAGTTCTGGGCCTACCCTTGGAAAGGGCTGACGGCTACTATGTCCTCTCTCTTGGAACCTAGCCACCATGCTGTGAGGAAGCTCAAGAAGCCATGCAGAAAGACCCATATGGAGGAGAATTAAAGTCTCTGGCAAACAGCCCCCTCTGAATTCCCACGCGACAGCCAGCACCACTTTGCAAGCCTAGGAGTGATCTATTTTGCAGATGGATCTCCCAGCCCCAATCACTTGATGCCACATGGAGCAGAGACGTGTCTCCACTGAATCCTGCCTGAGTTGCAAAATTGTGAGTAAATTAAACATTCCTTTTTAAGCCACTAATATTTTAGGTCATTTGTTATGCAGCAGACAATAAGTAAAATGACTTTCTGTCTTTTCCTATTAATTTTTAGGAAATTATGCTGTATATAAATCTCATGTTGTATGTATGTTCTGCAAATATCTTCTTCCAGTCTGTGGCTTGCTCTTTCCTTCTCCTAATGATGTCTTTTGATGAACAGAAGTTCGTAATTATAATGAAGTTCAATTTATCAACCTCTTCCTTTATCTCAGTGCTTTCAGTGTTCTATTAAAGGAATCATTCCTTCCCCCAACATTATGAATATATTCTCTTATGTTATCATCAAGAAGTTTTATGGTTTTCCCTTTCATCTTAAAACCTAAACTTCATCTGGAACTGACATTTCTTATGGTGTAAGACATGGGTTGAGATTCACTTTTTTTCCACATGGATATCAACTTCACCAGCACCAATTATCAAAAGGGCCATGGTTTTCCTGCACTTCAGTATCACCTGTGTCCTAAACCAAGTGATTGCATATGTGATACTCTACTTCTGGGCTTTCTCTTCTGTTCCATATGGACAAGTTAAATTTAAGTTTTCTATTAAATCATCAAGTACAGAGGTCAATTAAGCAGTTAGATATATGAGTCTGAATTTCAAGGAAGAGGTACACAATGAAGATATAAATTTGGGGATCACACATGCATAGGTTTCTTTAAAGCCATGAAACTGGATAAAATCACCAAGAAAATATAAGAGGGGAGAGGTGAGGTCCAAGGACTGAGCCCTAGGACTCTCCAACATTAAAAGGCTGGGAAAAAGATAAAGAACCAGCAGAATGGAGAAGGAAGTATACAAAAAACAAAGTGAAGAAAGTTTTTCCAGGAGGACAAAATAATCAACTGTGTCAATGATGCTGGTAAGTCAAGAAAATCAGGACTGAGATTTACCATCAGCTTTATCAATGTGGAGACCATTGGGACAGACCAGAGAAACTGATAAGACACTCCTTGAAAGGAGGAGTGATAGAGGCAAATGCCTTGGTCGAGTTCAGGAAAGAATGGGAAATGGGAGACACAGGTGACTTCAGGTTCCTGGAAAATAACTCAGGCAAGCATCATATTGTTTAAGCTATCTGCCTATTGGAGGACGTGCATGTCTCAAAATGACCTTGATTAGTGAAGGCAGGTGAAATGGCAGGGGGATTAAAAAAAGGTATTAAAAAAAGAGGAGAAAGGGGAGTTATATCTGTGTGTGCACCAAAGAAAGCATGGTGAGGATGTAACCAGGAGGAGGCCCCTCACTGGGAACCCGACTGCGCTGGCACCATCAGCTTGGATTTGTAGCCTCTAGAACTGGGAGAAATAAATGTTTGTTATTTAAGCTGCCCAGTGTAAGATATGCTGTTGTAGCAGCCTGAACTGCCTGAGACAGCACCTTTATCATTAACTTGGGCACACGGGTCCAAGAGGCCTGTGACCCTCAAATTCACTCCAGTGGCTATCATTCAGGCCCCAGGGAAATGCTTCTCCTGCCTCCTTTCCTTGAAACTAAAGACTACCCGTGACCAAACATGAAGGCTTGAGGTCTGCTGCTGTCAGTGTCAGAAAAACACACTGCCTCACAGTGCGAGGAGCATTCGCAGAGCAGGAATGCCAGGAGACAACCTAGGTTAAATCCAACTTGCTGGGCTTCCCTGGTGGCGCAGTGCTTAAGAATCCGCCTGCCAATGCAGGGTACATGGGTTCGAGCCCTGGTCCGGGAAGATCCCACATGCTGGGCAGCAGCTAAGCCCATGAGCCACAACTACTGAGCCTGTGCTCTAGAGCCTGCGAGCCACAACTACTGAGCCCGCATGCCACAATTACTGAGCCCACATGCCACAAGTTCTGAAGCCCGCACACCTAGAGGCCATGCTCCGCATAAAGAGAAGCCACCACAATGAGAAATACATGCACCACAACAAAGTGTAGGCCCTGCTCACCACAACTAGAGAAAGCCTGCACACAGCAACGAAGACCCAACACAGCCAAAAATAAATAAATAAAATAAATAAAATTATTAAAAAAAAAATCCAACTTGCCACATACTTGGTGTCTACTCTTGTGCAGTTGAACATCACTGGAAAAACGCACACAGCAATGTGGCTCACAGGATCTTGGTGCTCCGGCCGGGTGTCAGGCCTGAGCCTCTGAGGTGGGAGAGCCAAGTTCAGGACACTGGACCACCAGAGACCTCCTAGCCCCAAATAATGTCAATTGGCAAGAGCTCTCCCAGAGATCTCCGTCTCAACACTAAGACCCAGCTCCACTCAACAACCAGCAAGCACCAGTGCTGGAACAGCCCATGCCAAACAACAAGCAAGTCAGGAACACAACAGCACCCATTGGCAGAGAGGCTGCCTAAAATCATAATAAGGTCACAGACATCCCAAAACACACCACTGGACACAGTCCTGCCCACCAGAAAGACAAGATCCAGCCTCATCCACCAGGACACAAGCACCAGTCTCCTCGACCAGGAAGCCTACACAACCCACTGAACCAACCTTACCCACTGGGGCCAGACACGAAAAACAACAGGAAATATGAACCTGCAACCTGCAAAAAGGAGACCTCAAACACAGTAAGTTAAGAAAAATGAGAAGACAGAGAAATATGCAGCAGATAAAGGACCAAGGTAAAAACCCACCAGAACTAACAAATGAAGAGGAAATACGCAGTCTACCTGAAAAAGAATTCAGAATAATGATAGTAAAGGTGATCCATAATCTTGGAAATAGAATGGAGACAATACAAAAAACGTTTAACAAGGGCCTAGAAGAACTAAAGAGAAAAAAAACAATGATGAACAACACAATAAATAAAATTAAAAATTCTCTAGAAGGAATCAATAGCAGAATAACTGAGGCAGAAGAATGGATAAGTGACCTGGAAGTTAAAATAGTGGAAATAACTACCACAGAGCAGAATAAAGAAAAAAGAATGAAAAGAATTGAGGACAGTCTCTGAGACCTCTGGGACAACATTAAATGCACCAACAGTCAAATTATAGGGGTTCCAGAAGAAGAAAAAAAGAAAGGGACTGAGAAAATATTTGAAGAGATTATAGTTGAAAACTTCCCTAATATGGGAAAGGAAATGGTCAATCAAGTCCAGGAAGCAAAGAGAGTCTCATACAGGATAAATCCAAGGAGAAGCATGCCAAGATACATATTAATCAAACTATCAAAAAATAAACACAAAGAAAACATATTAAAAGCAGCAAGGGAAAAGCAACAAATAACATAAAAGGGAATCCCCATAAGGTTAACAGCTGATCGTTCAGCAGAAACTCTGCAAGCCAGAAGGGACTGGCAGGACATATTTAAAGTGATGAAAGGGAAAAACCTACAACCAAGATTACTCTACCCAGCAAGAATCTCATTCAGATTCGACGGAGAAATTAAAACCTTCACAGACAAGCAAAAGCTAAGAGAATTCAGCACCACCAAACCGGCTTTACAACAAATGCTAAAGGAACTTCTCTAGGCAGGAAACACAAGAGAAGGAAAAGATCTACAAAAACAACCCAGAACAATTAAGAAAATGGTAATGGGAACATATATATTGAAAATTACCTTAAATGTAAATGGATTAAATGCTCCAACCAAAAGACACAGACCGGCTGAATGGATACAAAAACCATATGATAACCTCAATAGATGCAGAAAAAGCTTTTGACAAAATTCAACACCCATTTATGATAAAAACTCTCCAGAAAGTAGGCATAGAGGGAACTTACCTCAACATAATAAAGGCCATATATGAGAAACCCACAGCCAACATTGTTCTCAATCATGAAAAAATGAAACCATTTCCTCTAAGATCAGGAACAAGACAAGGTTGCCCACTCTCACCACTATTATTCAACATAGTTTTGGAAGTTTTAGCCACAGCAATCAGAGAAGAAAAGGAAATAAAAGGAATCCAAATTGGAAAAGAAGTAAAGCTGTCACTGTTTGCAAATGACATGATACTATACATCAAGAATCCTAAAGATGCTAACAGAAAACTACTAGAGCTAATCAATGAAATTGGTAAAGTAGCAGGATACAAAATTGATGCACAGAAATCTCTTGCATTCCTATACACTAATGATGAAAAATCTGAAAGAGAATTAAGGAAACACTCCCACTTACCACTGCAACAAAAAGAATAAAATACCCAGAAATAAACCTACCTAAGGAGATAAAAGACCTGTATGCAGAAAACTATAAGACACTGAAGAAAGAAATTAAAGATGATACAAACAGATGGAGAGACATACCATGTTCTTGGATTGGAAAAATCAACGTTGTGAAAATGATTATACTACCCAAAGCAATCTATGCATTCAATGTAATCCCTATCAAACTACCAATGGATTTTTCACAGAACTAGAGCAAAAAATTGCACAATCTGTATGGAAACACAAAAGACCCCAAATAGCAAAAGCAATCTTGAGAAAGAAAAACGTAGCTGGAGAAATCAGGCTCCCTGACTTCAGACTGTACTACAAAGCTAGACTAATCAAGACAGTATGGTACTGGCACAAAAACAGAAATATAGATCAATGGAACAGGATAGAAAGCCCAGAGATAAACCCAAGCACATATGGTCACCTTATCTTTGATAAAGGAGGCAAGAATACACAATGGAGAAAAGACAGCCTCTTCAATAAGTGGTGCTGGGAAAACTGGACAGTTACATGTATAAGAATGAAATTAGAACACTCCTTAACACCATACACAAAAATAAATTCAAACTGGATTAAAGACCTAAATGTAAGGCCAGACACTATAAAACTCTTAGAGAAACACATAGGAAGAATACTCTTTGATATAAATCACAGCTAGATCCTTTTTGACCCACCTCCTAGAGAAATGGAAATAAAAACAAAAAAAAAAACAAATGGGACCTAATAAAACTCAAAAGTTTTTGCACAGCAAAGAAAACCGTAAGAAAGATGAAAAGACAGCCCTCAGAATGGGAAAATATTTGCAAACAAAGCAACTGATGAAGGATTAATCTCCAAAATATACAAGCAGTTCATGCAGCTCAATATCAAAAAAAATAAACAACGCAATCCAAAAATGGGCAGAAGACCTAACTAGAAGTTTCTCCAAAGAAGATATACAGATTGCTAACAAACACATGAAAGGATGCTCAACATCAGTAATCATTAGAGAAATGCAAATCAAAACTACAATGAGGTATCACCTCACACCACTCAGAATGGCCATCATCAAAAAATCGACAAACAATAAATGCTAGAAAGGGTGTGGCGAAAAGGGAACCCTGTTTCACTGTAGGTGGGAATGTAAATTGATACAGCCACCATGGAGAACAGTATGGACATTCCATAAAAAACTAAAAATAGAACCACCCTATGACCCAGCAATCCCACTTCTGAGCATATACCCTGAAAAAACCATAATTCAAAAAGAGTCATGTACCACAATGTTCATTGCAGCACAATGTTCATTGCAGCCAGGACATGGAAGCAACCTAAATGTCCATCGACAGATGAATGGATAAAGAAGATGTGGCATATATATACCATGGAATATTTCTCAGCCATAAAAATAAATGAAATTGAGTTATTTGTAGTGAGGTGGATGGACCTAGAGTCTGTCATTCGGAGTGCAGTAAGTCAGAAAGAGAAAAACAAATACCGTATGCTAACACACACACACACATACACACACACACACACACATATATAATCTAAAGAAAAAAAAAGGTTCTGAAAAACCTAGGGGCAGGACAGGAATAAAGACGCAGACTTAGAGAATGGACTTGAGGACATGGGGAGGGAGAAGGGTAAGTAGGGATGAAGTGAGAGAGTGGCATGGACATATATACACTACCAAATGTAAAATAGATAGCTAGTGGGAAGTAGCTGCATAGCACAGGGAGATCAGCTCGGTGCTTTTTGACCACCTGGGAGGTGGGATAGGGAGGGTAGGAGGGAGACGGCAGAGGGAGGGGATATGGGGATACACGTATATACGTATAGCTGATTCACTTTGATATACAGCAGCAACTAACACAATAATGTAAAGCAATTATACTCCAATAAAGATGTTTTAAAAAAAAATGAACGGGAAATGGGTATTTAGAGATAGTGAGTTTTGTTTTAAATGTTGTAAAAAGAAGTTTTTCTGTCAATGAGGAGCAGAGAAATGGGTGGCTAACTGAAAGCTGGGTCAAGAGTAAGGATTTTTTTGTTTGTGATTGCTCTTAAATATGAGATAAATAACAGCAGGATGGTATGGTGGAAGGGAAATTAATGTGCAGGAAAGATAATTCGCCATTACACATCGGTATCAATTACTTTTGGAAGTTAGCATCTCTTTGCTTGTGTGGCCTTATGTAACCAGGGAGATCAGAACACAGGTGAGGAAGTTTTTGGAGGATCATAGGGAACAAGCTTCGGTGGGGCATTAAACTCAGAGACTTTGCACAATGAGGGAAGGCAGATATCCTGGGGTCCTGTCAGATGAAGGACAGGAAAAGGGATGGTCCTGAAAGTTTGAAAAGACACACTTTACCCAGATCACAAATGTCTCTAGGTCGTGTCCTAATTCCAATCTCCTCTAAGTATCTAGAAAGGATTCATCTAAATTTCTTATGATGTTACCAAAGACTCCTCTTTCTTCTTTTTCTTTTGATAGCTTCTGTGAACCAGTACCCGTCACTTCATTTACCAATAAACCCACAGCTAACCTCATGCTCAATGGTGAAAAGCTGAAAGCATTTCCCCTAAGACCAGGAACAAGACAAGGATGCTCAGTTTCTCCACTTTTATTCAATGTAGTACTGAAGTCCTAGCTACAGCAATCAGACAAGAAAAAGAAATAAAAGGAATCCAAATTGGAAAAGGAGAAGTAAAACTGTCACTGAAGATGACATGATACTATACATAGAAAATCCTAAAGATGTTACCAGAAAACTACTAAAGCTTATCAGTGAATTTGGTAAAGCTGCAGGATACAAAATTAATATACAGAAATCTGTTGCATTTCTATACACTAACAATGAACTATCAGAAAGAGAAATTAAGGGAATAGTCCCTTTTACAATTACATTAAAAAGAATAAAATACCTAAGAACAAACCTAAGGAGGTAAAAGACCTATTACTCAGAAAACTGTAAGATGCTGATGAAAGAAACTGATGACAACACAAACAGATGGAAAGTTTACCATGTTCATGGATTGGAATAATCAATACTGATAAAATAACTGTACTACCCAAGGTGATCTACAGATTCAGTACAATCCCTGTCAAAATGACAATGGCATTTTTTACAGAACTAGAACAAATAATTTTAAAATTTGTATGGAAACACAAAAGACCCCAAATAGACAAAAGAGTCTTGAGAAAGAAGAACAGAGCTGGAGGTATAATGCTCCCTGACTTCAGACTACACTACAAAGCTATGGTAATCAAAACAGCATGGTACTAACACAAAAGCAGACACATAGATCAACAGAATAGGATAGAGAAACCAGAAATAAATCCACACACTTATGGTCAATTAATCTATGACAAAGGAGGCAAGAATATGCAATACAGCAAAGACAGTCTCTTTAATAAGTGGTGCCGGGAAAACTGGACAGCTACATCTAAAACAATGAAATTAGAATATTTCCTCACACCATATATAAAAATTCACTCAAAATTGATTAAAGACCAGAAACCATAAAACTCCTAGAAGAAAACATAGGCAGAACAGTCTGTGACATAAATCATAACAATATTTTAGGGGGAATCAGTGTCCTAAGGTAAAGGAAACAAAAGCAAACATAAGTAAATGGGACCTAATTAAACATAAAAATTTTTGCACAGCAAAGGAAAACATCAACCTATCAAAATGATAAGACAACCTACTGAATTAGAGAAAACATTTGCAAATTATAAGATTGATATAGGTTAATATCCAAAGTATACAAACAGCTCATACAACTCAATATCAAAAAACAAATAACTTGATTAAAAAATGGGTAAAAGACCTGAATAGACATTTTCTCAAAGAAAACATACAGCTAGCCAATAGGCACACGAAAAAAAGCTCCAATTGCTAATCCTCAGAAAAATGAAAATCAAAACCACAATGAAATATCACCTCACACCTGTCAGAATGGCTGTCATCAAAAAGACCACAAATAACAAATGTTGGTGAGGATGTGGAGAAAAGGGAACCCTTGTACACTGTTGGTGGCAATGTAAGTTGCAGCCACTGTGGAAAACAGTATGAAAGTTCCTCAAAAAACTAAAAATAGAACTACCATATGAACCAGGAATTCCACTCCTGGGTATATCTCCAAAGAAAAGGAAATCACTGATTCAAAAAGATATGTGCACCCCAAAGATCACAGCAGCATTATTTACAATTGCCAAGACATGGAAGCAACCTAAGTGTCCATAATGAATGGAGACACACACACACACAATGGAACACTACTCAGCCATAAAAAGGAATGAAATTTTGCCCTTTGCAACAACATGGATGGACCTGAAGGGTATTACGCTTAGTGAAATAAGTTAGAGAAAGACAAATACTCTATGTTATCACTTCTACATGGAACCCAAAGAATAAAACAAATGAATGAATATAACAAAAAAGAAGCAGACTCACAGATATAAAGAATGAACTAGTGGTTACTAGTGAGGAAAGTGAAGGGGGGGAGGGGCAATTTAGGAGTAGGGGATTAAGAGGTACAAACTACTATGTATAAAATAAGTGAGCTACAAGGATATGTTGTACAACACAGGGACCATAGCCAATATTTTATAACTATAAGTGGAGTACAATCTATAAATGTTTTGAATCACTATGTATACCAGAGACTAATATTGTAAATAACTATACCTCAATTTTAAAAACCCTTAAAAATAATAAATAAATAAATAAAATGGGGGGGGGGAGAAAAGATATCTGCACCTCCGTGCTCACTTCTGCATTATTTACAATAGCCAAGATATGGAAACAGCTAAGTGTCCATCAATGGATGAATGGATAAAGAAGTTGTGGTATATATAGATACAATTGAATATTATTCGGCCATAAAAAAGGAATTCCTGCCATTTGTGACAACACGTATGAACCTTGAGGCATTACGCTCAATGAAATATGTCAACAGAAAAAAAGACAAATACTATACGATCTCTCTCATACTTGGAATATTAAAACAAAACAACAACAAAATAACCTAACTCATAGGTATAGAGAACAGATTGGTGGTTGCCAGAGGAGAGGGGTGAGGAATGGACAAAATGGGTGAAGGTGGTCAAAAGATACAAACTTAAACAAACAAAAAAAAAAGGTGAGTCAAAATGCAAGTTCAAAGCATGTGAAACTCAGAAGGAAACCTGGACTACAAAGTATGATGTTGAATAAACAAGTAAGAAACCCTGATCTGGAAACCTACAGGTGGTAATTAGTCTGTGTTTTACAGGAGGGGCTAACTTGAACTTCACTGGAAACTGCCCTGCACTAGAATCAGAAGAACCACATTTGGTTACTAATTCATTCATACCTTCAATTTATCATTTTTTCAGTCAAGAAATATTTATGATACTGCAGAATGGAATTTCCTCCGCCCTCCTCGGTCCTCCCTCTCTAAGCCCTGAGTATTCAAGGAGCTCGAGCTCCTGCATTTTCCATTAAACATCCTAATAGGAGTTCTTTACCTTTTTTATACAGAAAATAGCAAACATTACAAAAATAGAATCATATAATAAACCTCCATATACTCATCACCTACTTTCAGCAATTAGCAATTCGTGGACAATGTCTTTTAATCTATACTTCACCCATTCCCCCACCCCATGCCCTGGATTATTTTGTGGCAAATCTCTGACATCAGATAATTAAATCAGAAAATACTTTAGTATGTGCCTCCAAAAATATAGATTTAAAAAATATATACACATATAACTATGCCACTATCATGCCTAAAGAAATGAACCATAATTCTTTTAATTGTATCAGATATTCAGTCAGTATTTAGATATTCCTGATTGTCTCACTAATTTTTTTAAATGTGTAACTTTTTCTCCTCCTACTTTTTTTTCATTTACTTTTACATCATGCAAATCATCCCATAGTACGATACAGAGATATTTAAGCAAGGCTTTTCTTTTTTATTAATTTTATTTATTTATTTATTTTTGGCTGAGGTAAGTCTTCCTTGCTGCACACGGGCTTTCTCTAGTTGCGGTGAGTAGGGTCTACTCTTCGTTGCGGTGCGCGGGCTTCTCACTGAGGTGGCTTCTCTTATTGTGAAGCATGGGCTCTAGGTGTGCGGGCTTCAGTAGTTGTGGCATACATGCTCAGTAGCTGTGGCTTGTAGGCTCTAGAGCACAGGCTCAGTAGTTGTGGCACATGGGCTTGGCTGCTCCGTGGCACATGGGATCCTCCTGGACAAGGGCTCGAACCCGTGTCCCCTGCACTGGCAGGAAGATTCTTAACCACTGAGCCACAGAGGCTTTTACTTGTGAAAAGAAAACTGTATCAGCAAGATAGGGATTTACTTGTCCTGTAGATACTCCACTCAAAAGAACCTGAGAGACCCAAGTACTTCCCACACGAAGCACTGAGGAGCCATCCCAGAATGGTGTCATCAGTGTTGTATATACTTCCTATTCTTGACCTGGATGGGCAGGGTAGAGGGGCAGAAAAGAGAAGAGGAGGGAGCACAGAGAGAAAGAAGTACTCACATAGAGCTAAAAGTTGACCAGCTGGGAAGGGAAAAGGAAGAGTCACCATTCTCTGGCCACCATTTTGTATTTGTGATTATCTAGTAGTAATTTCACTTCCTTTCTGTTAATGGATTACACATTCAGGTCCCTTAAGATGTTGTTGGCCATAGTGGGCTGATATTTACTTAGGCGTCTCTGGCATTGGCTAACTGTGACCTTGGGAAAATACTTTTATTTCTCTGGGTCTCAACTGTATCATCTATACATTCTGAGACTTTTCAAATGCTAACATTCTGTGCTTTCTTTCAAAAAATTTGAAACAAAATAATTGAAATTGCCATAATTGTTGGTGATATTTATAAAATAAAAAAATCAGGGCTTCACTCCTCAGGGGGAACTTCACTCTTTGAAACCAACAGCAGTAAATTTAAGTTAAATACAGAGGAGACTGTTAACAATCTAGGTGTTATCACGTTGGAATAGATTGAAAGAGTCACATGGATTGTTCGCTTCTAAGAATGCTTAATGTGTGGCCCGTCTGGAAACTCTTAGAGAACAGCTTTATACATACAAGCTTTAAAAATGTATTCAGTAGATCATGTTCGGCATTTGCACAAGATCTTAAGACAACTGCAAAATACTTAATGGGTAGAGGAGATAATAAACTGCTATGTAGTCAACAGAACTAAAGCCAGTGTCAGCTGAGAGAGGAAATTTCAGTTTGATTGTGGGGTTGGGTTTTTTTTATTACTGAACTATAAATTTTTATTGCTAAATTATAAAGAAAACTTGGGAAATTATAGCTTAGGAAAATAATATCAGGTGATTATAATACCAGTAATGACCACTGATGACACTCCTGTAGCTTTAGTAATATCTATGGTCTTTATAATTTTAAATTTTGACTCATATCATGTTATTTCTCACATTTAACAATATTATGAATTCTTTTCTTCATCATCAAATAATCACCCAAGATTCTGAGAATGGCTACATAATTTTCTATTGTATGAAGATACTCTGATTGTTTGAGCATTTCCCTATCATTGGGCATTTGGTATGTTTTCGATTTATGTTTTTTTGTTATTATGACCAATGCTTTTGCAAATATTCTGGTAGCTGAGTTTTAGAGGATACTCTGGAAATAAAATCCTAGAAATGGAATCGTTAGGTCATACTTCATACAAAATTTCATTTTGATCTGTATTTACACACTGCCCTCTGAACACTGGTACCATAATCCATTCCAAGCAGCCGTACATGGGTGTACCCTCTCCCCTACCACTGTCAGTACTCATTAACTTTAAAGTAATTGAAATCTGATGGGCAGCAAATACATTTTACTTTAAATTTTAAATTAAAAAAGAGTCATTCCTGTGGCTTAGCTACTCCAACCCATATTTTACACAAATCCATCAAAGTGCTTCCTTCCTTTCTCTAGCTTTGAACTTCCTCTGCAGATCCTAATTACCCACCTTCACTCCTTCAAAAGCTTTACTGAAGAGTTTTCAATACAGTAATGGATCTCTGCCAACCAAGTCATTGATCACTAAACTTCATCTCTTCCTTTAAAATTGCTGGATTTGTGATTTGCCAAAACTGTCTACTCTCTGTTTAGACTAAGATAGTAACACATGTTATTTTGATTAAGATTTGGGGGTCCTCAAGTCGTGTTCCGTTTCGTTTTTACGAATGTTTCTTTATGATATTACTTCTAAATAACTATTATATTTTTCCTTCATCCCTAGTCCCCTCTCTATTCTTAGAATCTACACTTATCATCATGGAATAGTCCATCTTCCACAGTTACAGACCTCCTACAAGTCTTTTTCAGGGCAGTCTGGGGAAATGCCTTAAACCCTGATCACTTTCATTTTAATGCCTGGAAAATAAAAAGCCACAGGGTGCTCCATGTGGTCTCTAACCCTTCTCTCTCAGTGGCAAACCTCATCCTGGGGACATACAACTGCCTACTTGAACACCCAGAACACAGAAGCACTGCTCTGGGAGGTAGATGCGAGTCCTAGCTTTGGTTGTGTGATGTTACTCACTATTCCTCTGGGCCTCAGTTTTTCTCATTGGAAAATGAGGGAATTGGGTTATATGCCCTATAAGACCCCTTTCATCTCTATGGTCTTCTCCAAAAGTCCCTAAGTTCCCAATGAAAAGGGAATTTCTAGACATCAGTAATTAAGAAATGTCACTGCACGGCAGTTCAACTCAATCAAGAAAAACACAAAGGCCTCCTCCAGACTGCCCATAATATTTACCACCCTATGTATTGTGGTACTTAATGATATTTGATTAACATCTTCTTCTCCCCAGGTAGTCAGCTCAATTACCTTCAGGGGCCAAACTGGTAATATAAGTGAGTGAAGCGTGCTGGCTTTTATTCTTTCAAAATTGGCACGTGCTTTATACTTAGATACAGGAATGGTCTTCACCTTCACAAAGAATTATGCTTTCTCCCATTTTCCTGATACATTTAACACAATTGGTCTATCTTTTGTTTCTCTCTCTGTTTTATACAGCTATGCACGAGAAGAACAGTATCATTCAACAATGAGAAAACAAAAGGACAAAAACAACGATAAATGGTGACTGCCCCACCTCAGCCTTAGTGTCAGGGGAAATACAGGAAGTGGTGGGGCGAGCAGTGAATTTGACAGGAGTCAACTAACCACTAGGGGAGAGAAGAACACTCAGCCCTCATTGACTCTGGCCTCGCTGGCATGCGGGCCTATTCTTATAAGATCTTCTGGTCTTTTGAGTAACAGGAACTTCGCATTATCAGATAGAAACTCCTGACGTTTTACCTGCTAGCTCTGGTTGATTACAGTACTAGGCAAGCCAGATAAAATATGTCATATGTCTTTGTACAGTCAGTTTAGACTTACCCTGTTGAAAAAAAAATTAGAGAGAACCATCTGATGAGACAAAGGTGTCATTTTAGGATCAAAAAGTGAGAGTGAATTGGGGCAGAAAGGGAGAAGCATGAAGAAAACCAACCTCTAAAGTTTGAAATTAAAGATCCCAAAGCCTAAGTGGGTCACGAGGCAACTCACCCACTGAAGAGAACCTCTTCCTTCTAAATCACAATAGACAACAATGACAAGAACTAAGATATACCAAGAACTATATTCCAGATACTGTGCTAAGTCTTTACATAGTTAATTTCACCTGAACTTCAAATTCAAACAGTTTCAAGTGCATGACCCAGGACTCAAACCCAAGACCATGCTCTTAACTTCTATGCTCTACCCCATGAAGCCCCCCGGCCAGAGGAAGGGAGCAATGTGGGATAACTTGTGGGTTTGTAGGAGCCCCACTGAAGAGCGACGGATCTCAAACAGCCCTTGAAGGTAGCCTCCTTTCTCCAGTAACGTTCGTTTTAGCAGAGAAAATGGCCCCTAAGTTTACAGTTTTGAAGCTTCAATGAGGCAATTCAGTCCACATAAAAATAAAAAACAAATGAACAATAAGAATGTAAACCTGTCTGAAAAAATAGGTTCCCCCATTCTAAATCAGTCAGTCTTCATCCGGAGCAGAGGGGAAGCAGAAGAGCGCCCTGCTTGTTGCCAAAGGAGAGGAGCCGGTCAGCTGGCTGTTGTTAAAGTAATTAAACAAGGAGGCCATTAGACTGAAGGGGCTCCAGTGCCGTGGTGGTCCATATAAGCAAACCAAAACCTAATCCTGTAAATGCCTCAAGGTTATGACATTGAAACTTCAGGATAACCAATCTCAATCAGTCAACTAGGCTTTAAGCTACAGCCAATCAAATAATTTCCTTTCTTTGCTTCCACACCTTCTCTGTATAAGTCTTTCCCCTGGTTCCTGTCAGCAGAGAACTCCTATCCACTTCCGGTTTGGTGCTACTTGCTTCCACCAATTTTTGCTCAAATAAACTCTTCCAAATTGTTTTTCTGCATAACTGAGGGTTTTATTTTACCTCAGCTTTCCTTTGTCTCTATAATACTTTTGATTCATATCCTTTTTTATTTCTTTTTTAATTGAAATATAGTTGATGTACAATATTATGTTCGTTTCAGGTGTACTACATAATGATTTGACCTGTGCATACATTATGAAACGATCACCATGATAAGTCTAGTAACCATCAGTCTCCATACAGAGTTATTACAATATTATTGGCCATATTCCTCATGTTGTATATTAGATCTTTGTGACTTATTTACTGTATAACTGGAGGTCTGTAACTCTTAATCCCCTCACCTATTTCCGTCAGCCCCCCAAGGAGCTCCTCTCTTCTGGCAATCACCCATTAGTTCTCTGCTTCTATGAGTCTGTTTTTATTTTGTTTTAAACTCTTCCAAATTTTAATATGCCTCAGTATATCCTTCAGCACTCTGAAGAACGGCTGTCTAGGGACAGGCCATCAGTTCAGGAGTACAAATGTGAAGGAAAGGTCCTGCTATGGTATTTGTGGCTAAGCCTGCCTGTCTGTTCGCCAATCCCATTTCCTCTTTCTGGCCACACAAGACAGCCTCACTTCCCAGCGCCCCTTTCTCTGTAAAGTTATGCAGTCATGGCTAGGATGACACTTCCTGATCTGGCCCCTAAAATCTCCTAGGAGATCCTCAGCTCACAGACCTTGATAGCTTTTCAGCAGGTGGGAAGTAAAGGACTCCAACATGGCAAAGCCACGCGATGAAGGAAGCTAGGTTCCCTGAGTCATCACTGGAAGGGGAGCCATTTTTTGGAGGACAGCCATACAGAAGAGATGTTGACCCAGACTGGGCAATGATGTGATTAAGAAACAAAACTTATTGTGATTAGCCACAAAGATTTGGGAGCTATGTGTTAAAGTAGCTGGCAAGCATATCCTAATAGAGTTCCCAAGAAAACTAGAGTGATTTCATCTAAGCCTAACCAAGGATCCAGTGTGCACAAGCTTTTCTGCCCTTCAAATGATCAAAGTTCTTACTCTTGATGAGGTCCCCAGAAATGACCCCACAAAACCTGCTGAAAATACCCTTACCTGTGTAAAGAGTCAAGTCACCTACTGAAATTCCAGACAAGCCCTCCTTGGGATACCTACAGATGCACTGTGGACCCAAATTGTTCAGGGAGGGAAACTGGGCTGGCTGGTATGCCATTTCACTGGACAGGAGTTTTAGTCAGTGGCCAAACTTTGATGACCTTCAACTGATAAAGCAATGAATGTGGCAGAAGCTTTTGCCAAGAGGGAAGTTTATACATCCAGGATTTGTATTTTAGATGCCACACAAAACCAAAAGCGTTGTTTTTAAAAAAGCACACAAGGCTCTTAACTAGTTGCATACAACTATTTAATCAAGATGCAGTACTTTAAAAAAGAAAAATCAGATGATTTCCGATGGGTAATTCTAAATGTAGGGGGTTTGCTCAGCAAATTATGATTGAGAAAGAAGTAATAATTGATTACATGAAAACTGTTTGGAAGTGAGAGAGAAAGTTGGACCAAACTACAAGCAATTCTTCCCCATACGAGTCCTTGCTCAACCCTTCTATAGAGAAATCGCTGGAAGCACTTCTGTCATGCGGGTCCTCAATTATGTAAGCTGAAGAGTACGCTCCGATCTAGAATCAGGCTTGGTCTAGAGAATGAGGCTGAACCAGGTCACATCTGCAAATTGGATTTAGAAAATGTCACATGGAACAGAACCCTCCCTGGCCACAGCTGAATAGGCTGGATGTATCATTTGACGCAGTGGTCTGATTGCAGTTGGGTGAAGGGGAAGTATTAAAAAATAAAAACCTCCCTCCAAAAGAGAAAGGAGATGAGAACATATGATATTTTCACCTGTGTATTCCTAGATATCTGTTGGTGATAAGAGAGACAGTTCCAAGTGAAGTCAAGAAATAGATTGGTTTTTCCACTTTTTTTCTAAAAGTTTTTATTCAATTTGTGCCTATTGATAAGGTCCACAATAGTGTGCTCAGAAAAGAAGAGCTCTCCTTCCTGAGCCATGGAACTGAAACTTTTTTTGTAATGGCAGTCTACCTGGAGGGGGCAAAAGATTCACTGCTCACCTAACTCACCAATGTTGTTTTAATTGTTAATGGAAAAAAATGTGATAACAGTACTAGCAGATTTGGGGGAGATTATACACATCGGTTTGAACAACAGGGTATGGGTGGTTCAATTTGCACCTCAGTATATACACACATATACATTTACGTACATATATACGCCTTATAGTCTAATTGTTTGAAAACATATGTCAAAAATATTCTTGATAAAATGTGTACCACTACACATTATTTGATTAACTATATAGCAAATAACAAACTAAATTAATAAGTGCAATCTGTAATTTAAAAATCAAGAATAATAGCAAATACAAAAAGCTAAGTACCACCCTGGTTAGAAGCTTCTGTCCCAAAACTACAGAACTGCAGCCACCTACGTGTTTGGAGGGCAGTGGGCCCCCTGCTGCATTGCCAAGCATTACAGGGCCACCGGGTTTCTTAGTAAAATACTGAATTAGAGTCCATTATAAGCTCCAGTAATGCACTAATTTGAGTTCATGAATACTAAAACTTAACAACCCTTAATAACACACGATCAGTTGCTATTAAATAGCTCTCAGTCCTGCACAAAAATTAAAGTCGATGGAATTGTATGCATCACCCCCCTCATAAAGACCTGGCCCTTTCTCAGCTCATCGGGAGGCTGTTCAAGGCTGGCAAGGGGGCCTGGGGCAGCACTTTCAGGAACAACCTTGATGAAACCCCCCCAATCCTGACCACCATCGACCAAGATCAGGTCTCATAGGGAGGCAGGAGCAGGGGAAGGTCAGTCTTCTTTACATCGAAGAAATGGATGAAAAGATACAGCTAGAACCTTGTACTTGTAGCTCAGGAAGATTCTATTTGTTAGTCAATCCACAATAATAAAACGTAAGACCCAAATGTTTTTCTACTTTATTTCTTTAGCAGTAGTCAGGAGAAGTTATAGCTTAAGGATAAGAGCTGAGTTCTGAAGTCACAATGGAAAAGCAAATGTAGCTTTTCTACATCTTAGCTGTGTGAAATTAGGCAAATAAGTTAATTTTTCTAGGCTTTAGTTTCCTCATCCATAAAGTAGAAATAATAATAATAGTCTCTACATCTAGGGTTCTTATAAGGATTAAATGATACAAATTCAAGGGTTGGTAAACTCTGGTCCATGAGCCAAACGCAGCCCACCTGTTTTTGTCAATAAAGTTTTATTGGAGCACAGTCACGCTGGCTCATATATGTATTGCCTATGGCTGCTTTCACACTGCAACAGGAAAACTGAGGAACTGTGACAGAGACTGCACGGCACACAAAGACTAAAAAATTTGCTATCCACCCTTCACCCCAAAAATGTGCTCTCCTCTAACAGAATCCATGTACATCATTTTGCACCACTCCTGGCAAATACACATTTAGCTATTGTTTTATGTTTAGGTTTTTGCATTCTGTTACTTACAAAAATTAACTTGTGAATTCTAAGGAGATACGAAGAAGAAGAGAACAGTCAAAAACAAAAACTAGATTCTTGCACCGGGACCTCAGAACACTTGACTTCAAGGAAAAGTCACCCAGACATATAAACGTATAAAATGGTTAAAAACAGAGTTGCATCTGCTAACCCCAAACTCCCAATCTATCCCTCCCCCCAACCCCCTGTCTTGGCAACCACAAGTCTGTTCTCTATGTCTGTGAGTCTGTTTCTGTTTCGTAAATAAGTTCATTTGTGTCACATGTTAGATTCCACACATAAGTGATAGCATATGGTATTTGTCTTTCTCTTTCTGACTTACTTCACATAGGATGATAATCTCTAAGTCCATCCATGTTGCTGCAAATGGCATTATTTCATTCTTAATGGAAAAAAATATAAAAAAGAATGTGTGTGTGTGTATATATACATATGAAACTGAATCACTTAGCAGTATATCAGAAATTAACACAACATTCTAAGTCAACTATACTTCAATAAAAAAATTAAAAGTTAAATAAAACAGAGCTGCTTTGATTGAAGCCATGGTGGGGGGCCTGGAAAAATATTATATCATACATATATAATTATGTAGGCACTCCTTTTGTAGGTTCTACTCCTGTAGAACCTACAAAAATTAATTGAAAATACAAAGTCCAAAGTCTAAATACCAGATGGCTTTTTCTTTGATTCTCTTGTGCATTTTTATTCTCATCTATTACTCTAGAAAGGCACAATAGCAATTAATAGCAATAGCATAAGGTAACTAAATCCCTGATATCCCTCCTAGAATACATGGAGATGAATCAATGGATTCTTAAGTCACTCTGGCTGCATAAAAGTTTTTTGCTTACCTCCTATTTTCTACTCTATGCATTTCCAACGGAACTACTTTGCAAGAAAAGACATGGGCAGATGTTAGACTTGCTTGACAACTCCTGAGCGTGGACTCGGGAGGAAATCTTGACATCTCAGGCAGGATCTTTATTCTGCACAGTCAGGAGGCTGCATTTCTGATACCAAGCAAGTAAGCACTAGAAGATGATGATGCAGAAGAAGGCTGGGTACCCAGAAGGCCAGGAAAACAGCCCCGGGCTAGGAGGACCTGGAAAATGTAACCAAAAAGCTATTCTTCAAAGCCAGTGGTGAACAACATTCAACCCCTTCTTGGGGGAATGCACCTGCTATACTTGGCAAGCTGTTGGGAACAGATGAGGCAGCCAGCCAAAGTCAAGTCACTCACAAGAACATGGTGTTTTTGTAATGTTTGGAACACAGACTTCAGCTTGATAAGCCTAAACTGGCTTTCTATATAGCAGGACTGCATGCAGCTCATTATATTCAAGGCAAGATCGAGTTCCTCATAACACATTCTATATTCACTCCCAGACCAAGTCAAGATTTAAGATGAGGATGAAGTCTCTGCAGGCTAAGAATGTCAAGTGAGGGCTTCTCCAGTGGCACAGTGGTTAAGAATCTGCCTACCAATGCAGGGGACACGGGTTTGAGCCCTGGTCCGGGAAGATCCCACATTCTGCAGAGCAACTAAGCCCGTGTGCCACTACTGAGCCTGCTCTCTAGAGACCGTGAGCCACAACTATTGAGCTTGTGCACCAAAACTACCGAAGCCCGCATACCTAGAAACCGTGTTCCACAACAAGAGAAGCCACCGCAATGAGAAGCCCACATGCCGCCAACTAGAGAAAGCTCACGCGCAGCTACGAAAACCCAACCCAGACAAAAATAAATAAATAAAATAGATAAATGTTTAAAAAATAAATAAATAAAATTCTTCAAAAAAAAAAAAAAGAATGTCAAATGAACAAACTAATGAACAACAAATGTGAAACTTTTTCCAGGAGATCAAGGACTGTGAAAAGAAAAATATCTGATCCCAAGGTCAGAGTGGTAGGTAGACATCAAAAATGGTCCCAGCCCCCTTCAGAAGTGCACAGCTTCTCCCAGTTATTCAATGGAACACTAATCTAGTGGCTGCTGTAAAGGGATTTTGATGACATGATTAAGGTCCCAAATCAGTTGACCTTAAAATACAGAGATTATCAGAGGGGCCATGATATAATCACATGAGCCCTTTGAAAGTTTGTTCTGGCTTGTCACAGGGGAAGAAATCAGAGATGGGAAGCATGAGAGAATTTGATGTGTCACTGCTAGCTTGAAGACAAGAGGGGGGCCATGTGACAAGGAATGCAGGTAGATTCTAGGAGCTGGTAGCGTCTCTGGCTTACAGCCAGCAAGTACCACAGTCCTACAACCACAAGGAACTGAGCTTAGAGACAGACTTTTCCCCAGAGCATCTAGATGAAAACTCAGCCAACAAAACACCTTGATTTCAGACGTGTATTACTCTCAGCAGAGAACCCAGCCAAGCTCTGCCAGGTTTCTCACCTCTGAGTTAATAAATAGTTGTTGTTCCAAAGCCACAAAGTTTGTGACAATTTGCTTTAGTAATAGAAACCTAATGCCTCAGAAAATTTCCTTTGAGCCTCACTCCCCTTCACTCATAGGCAAACTGCTCTGTTTGTGATTGACATGTATACTTGAATTTCTATAGGTTTCTTAAAATATATATATATATATATATATGAATATATATATATTCATTCTTGTTTTATATATGTAGCTTAATTTATATCAATGGTATTGTGCCCTGTATGCCATGCTATTAATTTTTTTACAAGACCTATCTTGTTAAGATCTATCCATGTTGCTGTGGGTATATCTAGTGAGTTCCTTCCAACTGCTGTGAAGTATGTATTCCATAGTATGTATCCACTACATTTTTATTAATGCATTCTTCTAAATTGGCCTTCAATTCCCTGGTACCAAAACCAGCACTATGATAAGCATCCCTCGTAAATGTTTCCTCATGATCTTGTCTAAGAATTCCTCCAGAGTACATACCAAGGAATAGGATAAATAGGTCATAGGATATATGATAGTTAATTTACCTGTGCATTATCAGATCACTCTCTCAAATGTTACACTAGGCTACTCCCCTGACAGTGCAAGGGTTCCTGTTTTCTATCTATCTCTTCCAAGATTTGACATTACCAACTTCCTAATCTTTGTCAATCTCCAAGGAATAAAGTGTTACCTAGTTCATTTAATTTGCATTTCTCTGAATCAGTGATTTTGAGTGTTACTTCATATATGTATTAACAATTTGGATTTCCCCTCTTGTGAATTTCCTGCTCATATTCTTTGCAAATTTTTTATGTTTCCCATCTTTTTCTAGATTTGATTTGCTATTGATTCTAGAAATTGATTTCTAGAAAGTTCTTGTATCTTTTGGAGACCAGATTCTTCTGGTATCTCCCAATGTAATACTTTCCTGTTGACTCAGAAATTCTCCATTTTATATAAGCACATTCATCAACGCTTTGCTTTATAGCTTGTGCTTTATTGGAATCCTTATTAAGAAATATTTCCCACCATTAAGACACTAAAATAGTATCCAGTATTTTCTTCTCTTGACTTCATATTTTTACCTTTCACATTTCAGTCCTTAATCTACCTAGAGTCCAGATTTGTGAGACTCTAGTTTTACTCTTCTCCATATTGTAAGCCAGTTTTCTTAGCACCATCTGCTCCACAATACCCTGGGTAAAAGTAAGATGAGAAATGCAGATGTCGGTGGGGGTGGAAAGCCAAAGTCATCCCACCATCCTCTGGAGTAGGGCATGATACAGTGACTCAAGATGTTGGTGGTGGGAAGAGATAAAGGGAAGGGTCCATCCCAGGAGATACTCTCCTGAACATCCTATCTGGCCCATGTGTTATAATTACTAATCTCTGATTTATCTTCTTCTATTGAGAACTAGAGTTCCCTTCCACTTGGGGGGTGGTAGAGAAAGGGTCATGCTGACATATACCATGTAAGCCTTGGTTACATCAGCAGCTGGCATTACCCACGCTGCACTGGATGTGTTCCATTCCATCTTCAAATCTTTTTCACCACAAAGTTGATGAAGGCCCAATAAGATAAACAAATGGTATAGTTCCTTAGGCCAGAGATGAGAGAAGAACCCATTAAAAGGACCACACTTGTAAGCTGCACCTCCCCAAGCTCGCCCTCCCTAAACGTTACAAGACGGAAGACTCTCTGGCCAAGTAGAGGACTTGGTCTCAGAGATCAGGCGTCCTGACCTGCCTGGTTAAAAAGGCCTTCACAAGACACATCTTTCATAATATACTTTAAACTCACTGCTCTTTTTTAAAGCTTTGTGGGAAAGTTTTTCATTCCTCTTCTCTTCTCATTCAGCCAGGGTATTCCCTCCCCACCTTTCCAAAGAGCACACAACTGACTTTCTGCTTTATCTGTTTCCCTCAATTTCTAATTCTGCCTGGAAGTTCAGAAGTGATTTCCCAGGAACTACATGGAAAGAGCATCTGACCCCTGGCCTTTGAGCTGCCCCTGCCTTCTTTAATCCCCCTGGGCTTTAATAATTAGTTCCTCTCGAGGCCTCTCTATTCCCTTGAACTCATTCCCTGGAAACAGTTCCCCTATACAGCTGTGAGCAGATTCCACTGAGTTAACCAACCACAGTCAGCAAGCACAAAGCCTTATGGAAGGGCCCTTTCCAGCCCCACTAATGTCAACCAGCTCTCTTTAATTTCATGGAATTCAGCCTTGCTTTACTGAGGAATCCATTTGGCACCATAGATGGAAAGTCCTGGCCCTTCCCAGGCCAACAGCTTCAAGGCTCCTCGGTGGCACTCAGAGAGCCCTCTCCACTACCTTCTTGGTCAGCCTCTACCTCTGACCCAATAAAATGTTAGCACCCTAAACCCTAACATTATGAAGGAAGGTGGGCAAGATATCCCAGACTAGAAAGAGGCCAAGGTCATTGGATATAAATCAAAATCGGGAAGAGGATGCAGCAGCCATTTCTGGCTACACTATGGGAATGGGGATTTGATGGATTAAAGGAGAAGAAAGGATGGGACAACTGTGGGGCGAAGGGGAAGGATCTATGAGGAAGGCAGACCTGAGTGAAACTGCCCAACTAGAGGGGTAGAGGGGAGGAGTGATACGAAGAGACTAGTGGCAAAATGGGTTAGGACAACCGGAATGCAAATTTGATCTGCATCACAATTTGACATAAGGCCAGTCTAATTACATGATAATATTTATTTTCAAAAAAGAAGATAATCAGAAAATGGTCACCCCACCAAGAAACTAGTTGATTGATACAGAACAAAGAAAGATCTAGGGGCAGGGGGTCCTAACAACTTCAAAGCCACTTATTAAAGAATTCTGCCTTTTCACCAGTTTCCGTTAAGAAAAAGACCACACTGTAACTGTTGACAGTTGCTGACTTGATGCCTCTGGTTCCTGATTTAATTCCATTTTCAAAATGATTTCCATCATAATATGTGACAGACTCTTGCCTTATGAAATACACAAACATGCACACACACGTAACAGAACACACCCAGAATCCGAATGGAAAAAAATAATAATTGCAATAATAATAAGAGAAAACGATAGAGAATATTTATGACATTCAAGACACTCTTTTAAGCACATGTCATGTGTTAACTCATTGAATCCACACCCTATAAAATAGTTACTATTTACATTCCCATATATCGAGGCAGATGGAGATTGAATATCTCGTCTAAGATCATACAGTGAGAAGGGGACAGAACTGGGATTCCAATCCATGCACTCTGGCTCCACAATCTATCACTAAAACCACTCTGTTACACAGCCTCTTCTATAATGGTGATTTATCTGCCCGGCAGAAATAAACAGTGACCTTAAGTTAAGCTTCATTGTGAAAGATTCCTCACTAATAGCTGCTAAGGGCAAATATTTTGCTTGACTTATTGCATCTTAAGTAACTAACAGCAACATGGGTTCCAATCGAAGGGCACTCTTTCCATCTTCTGTCTTGGTGGTCCTCACCCTGGATGATTTCTCACCTCCTCAAACCACATGGGAGACAGCTCTTCCAAGCCAAGAGCTTGCCTCCATCTGCACTCCCTTGTACTGCTTAATTACTGACAGAATGCTAGGCCCAAATTAACCTGGCTCCCTCATTATCTTCTTTTCATTCTGGCTACTCTCCCAAATACTAGCCCACCTACCTTCCCAGGAAACAAAATATATTGCCATGGCAAATGAATAGGTCTCCAAGATGAAGACTCCAGGTGGCAGAGACAGTCACGAAAGCCCTGCCCCAAAGCCAAGGCCACTGTGGGAGCTAGAAGCAGGCGGGTCCTCTCAAGTACCTCCTGACACCCAGGGAGAGTCCTGCCAGGAATGATAAGGTAAGAAGTGTTCCCTATCAGGAGACAGGGGGTTCACAGGATTCCTGAAGGGGAGCTGGTACCAAGCATAGCTCCCCGCCTTTTGAAGAATGCAGCCATTTCCACCGGTTTCAGGTGATCACCAAGACCACCATTCGTGACCTGTTGCTAAAATTATCTGGAAAATTTCGAATGGAAGAAGGGGAAAGAATATCTGCCATTTACTTTCTAGAGGCAAAATCTGGAAGTCTGTGCGAGGGCGTGTAGACTGGTGTTTAGGGTAATTAAAGAGGAAATGAGATCTTTTATCCATTTCTAAGTCGTACCACTGACTCGTGTGAGCTTCATCAAAATCTGAAAGCTTTCCATGCCTCAGCTTCCTCAGTTGCACTATACGACGGTCCCACTTGATGGTGTGTTTTGCAAAGAGAGTGAACTAATAAATAAATGAACATTTTGTGAGAAAAAAAAAAAAAAAAAAAAACCTATGGACGTGGGCACCGTACACCCATTTAAAGTTACAGCCTGAAAACTGAAAATAATCAATGTAGTTGGAATTTTCACAAACGCAAAACCGAATTTCCTTTTCTTGTTTCAATTGAGTTCCATTCAACTGACATGCAGGCAAATGCATTATGCATTAAAAACTTTACAACATGTAATGTGGACAGTTTCTCCCACTTGGTACGGTGCATGCTCAGAGAGGGAATTTCCACTCAGCATTGGATGGGTGGTGGTGTCTTCCCTTGGTACATTTTGAGTTGGGAACAATGATTCAATGTCTGCTTATTTGGAATGACTGTTTATAAAAGAGCTGGATTTCCCCTTCTTTAAATATAACCCATATGAGTTTTCCCATATAAACCCATATTTTGCCTCCACTTAAATCAGTCTAAATATAAGGCTCACTCTGTCTGACTCTCACTTGTGTATCAGAGACAACCATGGGAGTCAGGGGCCAGACTAAAAGGGTGGGCTGCATGCAAAAAGGCCCCTCGGTTATTTCTCCATCCTTTGGAGAAACTTTTCTTCTTCCTTTTTCTTTAGCTTCAAGTCAATACAGTCCTCTTATTAGCACAGACTCCAGGAACATACTTGTTTCTCTCTAATAAGAGATCTTCCAGGAGTACAATGGCTATGAATAAGTCACCATGAATAAAAGTAGGAGATGTGAGCCACTGTCCCCATCGTTTTATAAAGGCACAGGAATTAGTGTGGAATGATAAGGATGAATAACGAAGGTGGGGATGTGATGGCGGAGGAGAGGAAATAAAATTTCTGTTCGAAAAAAACTTTGTTTTGAAAAGTTCCAAGTGTGCCTCAGGCCACAGAGCGGTACTTGCTTTTTTAGTTCTGAAGTCGCTATACAAATTGGCTTCATCGGACTTAAGGTCATAAAGACGTAGACATAGAGAATGGACTTGAGGACACGGTGGGTGAGAGGAGGAAGCTGGGGCGAAGTGAGAGTAGTGTGGACATGTATACACTACCGAATGTAAAATAGCTAGTGGGAAGCGGCCGCCTATCACAGGGAGGTCAGCTCAGTGCTTTGTGACCACCTAGAGGGGTGGGATAGGGAGGGTGGGACGCAGATGCAAGAGGGAGGGGATATGGGGACATATGTATGCATATGGCTGATTCGCTTTGGTGTACAACAGAAACTAACACAGTACTGTGAAGCAATTATACTCCAATAAAGATGTTAAAAAAAAAAAAAAGAAAGTGGCGGGATGAGGGGCGAATTTCATTTTTCTCTTTAGTATTTTTATAAATGCTTCAAATATTCTACAGTAAGATGTGTTACTTTTATATTTAGAAAAAACAATGAAGGTTATTTTTAAAACAAGTTCTTCACATTCTTGAGAAACGGAAAGGCTTTCCTGCAAAGCTGCCTCCTTAACACTGAGCTGACTGCCAGGTATGTGTCAGGGAATGACTTACCCCTCACGTGGGAACCCATGACCGGCTATGAACCCTTGGCTTGCGTTCCAGAGGGTCCGGGCCTGCCCTTCTCCACAAAACTCCACTGCAGGAGTCAGAAGGGCAAAGCCCATCCACCAAAGTCAGATCCACCACTCTTAACCCCCCTGACCTCACACACGCACATTTCACCCAAGTTCCCTGGGCAGATAGGAATTTAGGACAGATGTCACCAGTTCCTTGGAGGGTTAGGACACTGTGTTCCAACTGTGAGACACACATGCTGCTGTTGGCCAAGAATGCAACTTTCAAATGTCTGCTTAAAAATACATATTTAGGGGCTTCCCTGGTGGCGCAGTGGTTGAGAGTCCGCCTGCCGATGCAGGGGACACGGGTTCGTGCCCCGGTCCGGGATTACAAGTAAAAGGATCAGAGCCCAAGCCTGTCTCCAGAGCCCCATTCATATCCACCCACTCAGGAACATAAGCTCCACAAAGACAGGTCCCCAGTGGGGTTCATAAGGAGTATCTGTTGAATAATGAAAGAAGACCAAATAGCTTGCCCCCCCACACACACAAATTTGTATCATTTAGAGAACCGACAGTGCCCGGTAAGAATCTGTCAAATATTATCTCTAGTCTTTACACTAATTTTGCGAAATCAGTATTATTATTCCCATTTTGGAACTGATATAACTGAGGCTTGGAGAAATTAAGTCTGTGCAACATTCTCAGGACTGAAAAATACAGCAGCATAGGATTTTCCCACACCTGTAGAGAATTTACGGTCAAATTGAGGAAAACATCCATCCATTTATCTATCTACCTACCTACCCATCACCTATCACCTACCTGTCTATCATCTAGCTAGGCAGTTTATGCTGAGACCCAAATGCAAGACATGTGCTGCAGAACCTAAGTACAGACATAAATATTGCTGGTTTTGTTTGTGTTTTCTTGAAATCTACACCCCCTGTACATTATCACAAAGCATTCCTCCAACTGAGAAAGCCGAGCAAACGTGAGTGCCGAATCTGGAAACCACTTGGCCACACCTGCTGTGGTCCGGTTGGGTGGAGGCAGAAGGCTGTTCACCAGCCACAAGACCCACTCAGCCTGAGGGGCAGGTGGTCCAATTTGAAATGTCTTGAAAGCAGTCAGGCAGCCGCTCCACCCCTAGAAAATGTCCCTCCCTTCAACCCTCACTTTCTCCAATGGGTGATTCACTCCCTGCGCTGGCGCCAGCCTTCTCCAAATATCCTCTTTGAAAATGCAAATCCCCAAGTGGAGTAGCACATTAAAATTCTGGGAGGGGAAGATAAAAGTCAGGACAACCAGGGAGGCTGGAAACAAATTCATTCATTCAACAAATCTTTAATATTCACTAGATATTAAGGATATAACAGAGAGCATATGTGAACAAGACAAGGATTCCTCCCCTGGTCTTGGGGGAACTTCCATTCTAGTTGGGGCGAGGGGGAGACAGACAATAGGTTTCAGGCAATGAAGAAGCAAAAATTACATTCCCTGCTGGGAAAGAGAGCAATGCGGAAATGGAGCAGCGAATAATAAGGCGGGGCAGTGCTCAGCTGAGTCTCAAAGGAGGTGATATGTGAGCAAGTGAAGAACTGAAGGGCCAGAAGGAACCAGATGCAGGTAAAGGATGTTCTGGCCAAAGACAGCAGCACGTGCACAGGGCCGGGGGGTGGGAGGAAGAGGTTGAGGCATCCCCAAAACATCAAAGGCGGGCAGGGTGGCTGCAGCCCTGAGAAGCAGTGTGCAGAATGGGCAGAACAGAGCCTGCAGAGAGAGGTCATGCTCGGCCCCTGCAGCAGTGGGGATTTTAGGCCAAGAACAGTGGGGAACCACAAGTCCAGTTTATGTCTTTAAAAGGTCTCTCTAGCTGTTCTGTGTAGAATGACTCATACAGAGGTAATGAGACCAGCTGGGGTCGGGGAGGGGGTGGATAGAGCGAGAGTGGACATGGGGAAAAGGGAAGGACTTGAACTATACTTTGGAGCCAGAATCAACGGGGCTAAGGATGGCTCCAGCTGTGGTGATGGACAGGGGAGGGGAGATCCCAGTCCCCTTGCATTAGGCCAAAAATGAATGATAAGAAAGTCACACAAGGGCTCTGCTCACCACACCCACACAAATAAACAAATTCTTTTGGCCACTGACCACCTGGGCCCACCAAGAAGTTCTTGAAAAGCATCCATTTCTTGTAGGAATCTGACCCCGTAGGGCATGTCTTTGTTTCCAGATGAATGGGATTCCTGGGTTGAGGTACAAATATTTCCCACTACCTTCCCAGAGTCTGAAGATGCTCTCCTGCTTGGCGCTCCTTAGAGGGTATTATTATTTTGTGAAAGAAAGTTTTAAAGAATGCGTGGAGTATGATAATAACACAGCTAAGGAGACAGATCCAGGACTGTGGCTATCGGACTCAATCACTGCATTGTCAGTACACACTTCCTACACCCAGAACACTGCTGAGAGGGAATTATTGAAAGAAACCTCACTTAAAACTTTTTACCAGAGAAACAGATTTCCTACTGAGCAAGACCTGCCTTTCAGAAAACTTATTAAGAAGTTTAAAAGCTGTAGACAATAGAGAGTATGATATAAAAACTATTACTTACTAAGAACACGGAAATGCCGCAACTCAATTAGATCCGTACTTGTGGTTCAGCTTAACATCTCTCATTTTTTTAAAGAATCGTCATGAAAAATCACATTGCATTTTAGTTACTCTCCACAACATCGCCACAGAAATGCTCACATAGAAATTCCCCCGAAGCCTCATGTGGACTCACACGGGTGTCTAGACTTCCATGATGAGCAAAGACTACACAAATTTAGAAGATATGAAGCAATGGAGTCATCTTTTGAGAGTCTGAAGGATTAAAGATGTTCAAGCACAGGAATTGTGTCAACTACATTGTTTCTTAGACCCCATCCACCAGACTCAACGGAGTCAAAGGATGAAAAAGAAAAATTTTTAACTAGAAAATGACAGCATCAGAGGAGAAGGCAAGAAAAGAAAAGGGAAGCAGGATGCAAGCAACGAGAATTGTGGAGAACAAAGGTATTAGAGGAGGAGAAGAAATTGTGGGGAGGAGGGAGGGAGAAAGGAAGAAGCAGAAGCGGGGGGAAAGATGGAGAGGGGATGAGGGCACAGAAATGTGTAGGACGAAAGAGGAGAGAAGAAGAGCTTACCACAGAACACGGAAGGTCATTTCCTAAGAGATGTGTCCCTAAACCAGACGATTGAATGACACACTTGGAAAGATAGCAGTGGTTACGGTAACTTCCTCTTCTTCTGACTGAAAAACACTTGGACTCAGAATGTGCCAATGCTGACGTTAACCTGAAGAGCTACCCCAACTCTGAGTCCAACCTCCCTCAACTGCAGTTCCCTCATCTATAAGGTGAAGCTCCTAAAACAGGTCTTTTCAAACCTGACTCTTCTGTGATTTAAAAAAAGGCAGAACGGTGCCGAGACTAAGACCACAGGAACAGGAAGTCAGCTGCTTCAGTCTCCTCTCGATGTGTGCCCTTTAGAAAGCCACTCAACTTACTTGTGCCTCAGTTTCCTTGCCTAGAAAAGGGAGGTGATGCTAATATTTATCTGTAGGGTTCTAGCGAAGACTGAGTCAGAATGGAGCCTGGTCAGAAGACTGAGCTGTCTATTGGCAGAGATCTTTTATTCCAAATTCCAAGTATCCACTAATCCATACGGGGGGTGTGGGCTAACCATGTTTTAGATCAGAAGTTTGCTGCCTGCTCCTGTTAGACGTTTTACAGTCACTCTAATTGGCATGTGCCCTTCCCAAGTCTACACATTATTGAGTCACACTGAGGCAAGGTGCTTCCCTTTCTTTAGAGGCTCCCAAGCCAGTCTCCCTGATGTGTGGTTGGTCCCCTGGCTCCAACCTTGGGAGGGAACAAGAGGATGGATGTCTGCACTCCATGCTGAGGGAAGCAGAATGGACAGGGGGGTTCCTTGCTTGGTTCCTACTGAGGTCAAGCTTCTCACCTACTAGGTTTGACTATCTGGCTACTTCAAACCCCCTTCTGCAAATACTGTGCTCTCCCACCCCTACCTCCACCGTCTTGCTCATTCAGAAAGGTTGTATAAAGCTCTTTACTGAAACACAAGCAGTAAAAACATAATTTAGCCCTGCTCCCCTGCTTTTGTCCACCCTTTTATGTTCACTATAAATAAACCACAGTATTTTGCTTGGTACTTTCATGAAATGGGAAGAAGAAAAACTCTCCTGCATTTCTTTTTCTTTTCTTTCTTTCTTTTTTTTTTTTTTTTTTTCATTACGCGGGCCTCTTACTAGGTGGCCTCTCCCGTTGCGGAGCACAGGCTCCGGACGCGCAGGCTCAGTGGCCATGGCTCACGGGCCCAGCCGCTCCGCGGCATGCGGGATCTTCCGGGACCGGGGCAGGAACCCGTGTCCCCTGCATCGGCAGGCGGACTCTCAACCACTGCGCCACCAGGGGAGCCCCTCTCCTATATTTCAATAGGGTCGAATAAAGTGACTAGCTGTGAGGGAGAGAGATAATACAAAACAAAGATGGCTTTGGCATTCAAGAATTCAAAGCTATTTTCCTAAATGTATTTTGATGAAAAGATGATTTTTTTCTAAGCAAACCTCTAATTCCCCATTCACTGACATTCCTGTATAGATCCTAAGTGGGTGGCATCTGCAGAAAGATGCCAAACTTTGATGAAGGAGTAAGTGCCCTGGAAAGGTGTTACTTAACGTATTTTCTCTAAAGCTTTGCAAAAGCAGTGAGGTCCAGGTCCGGGACTCAAAAGATTAGCATGGCCTCTTTTATTCCTTTTCTTTCTTCACCTCTGTCTTTATAAGAGCTTAATTTAAGGCATAACAATGCTCATACCCTAGGGTCCCACTGCAGTGTTCAAATTCCTCTCCCCTCACTAGCTGTGAACTGGCAGGTTTCCTACCCTCTCCCTTGCCTCAGTTTCTTCACCCCACCTTTGAACTGATCACGGTTCAGTGTGGCATTTTCAGAGCTCAGGACCAGGGACCCAACAGCCTGGGTTTAATCACCGCTCAGCTGCTTACTAAATGCAGAAACTCAAGCAACTGACTTAACTTCTCTGTGCCGCGGTTTTTTCTTCTCAAGAGCGGAGATTATCATAGTACCACCTCGTAGATTTGTGGTTAAGGTTAAATGAAATAAAGAGGTAGAATAGTGCCTGACACACACAGTCAAGTGTTCAAGGTAGTAATAGTCCTAGTAGTAGCAATCACAGTATCAGCTCTCTGCCCAAGACCCCAGGAATGCAGTGGCCTTCCTGCAGCCCTGGTCCTGTGCACACTGAGACTCTGGATCCCCAAGGCCAACCAGCAGAGGTAGAAACGATCTTCAGCCCGCAGACGCAGCCTCTGTCCAGTTTCTGATCCAGCCAGTGGGGCCTCAAGCCCCCAGCTACCAAGGCCTGTGGTTTAATGCAGAGGTTCATGAGGCTAGAAACGTCCATGTCTGCTAATCTGAGCTGCCTCCACGCCCAGTCCTGGCATGCTCGCCCAGTCTTTATGGCTGGCCTTCAGCACAGTCTCTTGGTTCATAGGCCAGCACTGGATTTTCACGGGGAACTCCAGACTACTCAGCCAGGCCCTGATACCCACAGCCCTTATCAGTTCTGACCAGGGTTCAGAGGCTCCGGGCACTGCTGGAGCTCCTTCACTTCCGGTCCTCCAACCTCACACTCTCTGCGTCTTCTCCCACCTTCACTTCCACCCTCCCTGTGTTAGCAGAAGGGATCAGACGCTGGTGTCTGGCATCTCCGTGGCCACTGGCAGGCTGGCTGCACCCCAAGCCCTTGTCCTGAACATGCTCTGCCTGCCCTTGTACATCCTTGCACCTCAGCTGCGCCCCGTGAGCAGGGAGCCATACATCACCTGCAAGAAGGAGTAGCTGGCCAGCCTCGTGGGCGCCACACTGGCTTCCAGCCTAACCTGCCGCTGCACGCCCAAGGGCGCGCGGAGGAGGGAGGTCTGGAGCCTTCTTGAGCCCCGCCCCTACCAGGCCAAGCAGCTCTTTGTCCTCGAAATCTAAGCGAAGATGAGGCAGGGGGAGACCTTGGTCCAGGCTGGGGACAGCCCCCAAGTGGCCGCATGTCCCTCAGGGGCCAAGTTTCCACGGGAGCTGGAGCTGTGGAGAGAGGGGCTTAGCCACGAGCAGCGGCTGGACCGCATCCTCCAGAGGCGGGCCCTGGAGGAGTTACCTGAGACGGACTTCTGCCGTTGTGCTGACATCATGAAAGCTGCAGCCCCGAGGGCAGGGCACGCGGCCCCGAAACCTACGCCGGCCGATCTGCATAGGGGCTCTGCGCACGCGCTCTGCGCATGGGCACTGCAGAGCGTAGGAGGGACGTCGGGTTCACTTTCAGGCGGGCATCTCCAAGGCAGTGCGATGCGACCTGCACATTAGCGACCTGCTGCAGCCCCCGGCCCAGGCCAGACGCCCCCGAGCTCCACACCAGACACTCCCATCCACGCCTGACACCCCTGATCCATGCCCGATGCCCCATGTCCACGCCCAATACCCCGGCATTGCTTTTTCTCGGCTAGAAAATGTACAAAAACACAGACACCCTCAAAAAGTCATTATAAAAATCACACCTTTAAAAAGTAAAAAAAAAATTAAAAATTCCCAGCCAAGGCAAAGTCGTCTTCTCACTGTGCTCTGAGTCTTGGACCCCGTTATTTCCTCAGGGTCCATGTTTCATCAGCTGTCCTCTCTCTGTATGGTCAACCTCTGGCTCCTGGTGCCTTCTCTCAAGTCTCTCCCAACTTCCAAAAAGAAAAGTCAGTTCACACATAACCCTTTCTTTCTCTCTATCCATTGACGTGTATTTTTCTTTCCTTCAGGAAGAGTTGCCTACAGTTGGAGATTCATTTCCTCCTATTCACTGTTCTGTGTAATACATTGTGGTTTCTGCTCTCCCCACATCACTGTTCATGCTCACCAGGACATTCCAGACCCTGACGCCTCTTCATTTTCCTCTTACCCCACCCCCTTCCTGACTCCTTAATCTTCTTACACACCTGGATACCCAGGTGAAGAGAATTAACAACATGCATGCATCAGATAATCCTGTCATGCCCCTTCAACCATCTCTCAGCAATGCTTCTTAATTGCCAGAACAAAAGAATTATGATTTTACTTTGTTAGGACATCTAGGGATATAGGCCCAATAGCTAATTGGATAGGTTCATGTGTAAGTCACAACAGAGAGAAAATATTGTACAATCCTAAGCACAGAAGTGTAACGTGTTCTCCTCGTGCCCTTTCCATCTCCATCTCCCTTTACTGATTGCCATTCTTCCTTTTTAATGCTTACATAAATTTAAGGGTGCTTTACTTAAGGATATATTTCAAGTTATACAGCTGAATCGATGGTCAAATAAAATTCACTTTGGGGATGGCTCCTGTGTAAGTAAACTTACAGGGTTGTACCTACCCACAAAGGGAGGGTTAACAAAAGTATGTCTTCATCTCATAAAAGCTTTTTAGAGCAAAAGGAATTTACAACAGGAGTTGTCCACACTGCGATTTTTAAACAGACCTTTCACACTGAAACTAGCATAAAACGTACTTCATATCCACAGTGCTTCATAAAGAACTATTGAGAAAACTCCAGGGGCAGCTGGAAAAACACAGGGAAATAGAAAGCAGGCATGGTGCCAGGACCTGGGGCAGCTAAGCCCTGTAACATTTGGTGGAGAGGCCCTGCAGATGACACATATAAGGATAGAAGACCCCAAGATACCAAGACAGCGGGCCTAACACCAAGAGCCAGGGTAACAGTGAGGTGTGAACGCTAAGGATGGAAGCAAAGGCCAGGACAGCTACCAAAGGCACAGCCACACTTGGTGGGCACACAAGAAATACCAAGGAAAAACTGGGAATCTGTGAGCAACCCAGCATGGGGTCACAGAATATCTGAACTGGAAAGGTATTTGGTGATCACCGAAACAAACATGGTCAAATTACAGACAAGGTGCCCTTCTCTCTCCTTACTCTGTCTCTACTCTTCTCTTCCTGAACAATTCAGTTCTAAAGCCCTTAAGTAGGTCCGAGTAAAGTAGGCACCTGCAGGGCTGGGGTAAGGAGGTTGGAGGTGCAGGGAGAGCTGCGGTGGAGCAGAGCAGAATGTCGTTGCCTGAGGAGAGTGAAAAGGATACCTGCACAGGAGGGATGCATAATGCATCCCTGTTGATGGAGAAGTGGTACAGGGCTGAGTGTCAGAGCCTAAACAAAATGAGGTGACAGCCCCGCAGGGAGACAGCCTAGCTAGGAAAGCGAAGTCCAGTGGGTTGGCATGAGGGTCAGGGCCCAAGCAGGGTGAGGAGGGCACTCACATGAGGCATCTCGGGGTAGCCAGCATAGAATGGAGGAGGCCAGTTCAGGTAACAAGGGCATCTACAGAAGAAAGCAGGCGGCCGTAGCAACGAGAGCAATGCGATGCTGGTTATAAAGAGGGGGACTGATCAAGTGAGAAAACATGCAAAGAATAACGGGAACCAGTTCTGTCATTGTCAGAGAAGATAGTTTTACAAATTTGGAAAGAGAGAAAACTAGAAGAAATCCTATTGTTGGACTAGAATTGAAGGTATTGATGTAAATTCATAATTTTCTATATGTATAGACAGATTAATAACTATAGATGTGACTGTGTGTTTTGATTTACGTACATGTATGCGTGTGGACATACATATTCCATTGAGTGGGCCTGGAACAGCAACGCCCAATAGCAGTGAGCACATCTATTGCCTAGATCTTTGCTGCTACATACCGCTCTTCAGGAGAGGGAGAACAAGTTCCCTGACGAAATGACTGATTGCAGGGCTGGGAAAGTACAAGGTGAGCCTAGAACATCTTACTGTACCCCCAAAACAACAGAGTGCTCAAATAGTGATGGGTCAAGTCAAAAGGACACAGAAGCCAGATTGAAGGACTTCCATTGACCAGACTGAGACAACTGAGCATCACAGTAAATAATGATTTATTAGTATGGACACAAGTTCATACTAATATAAATAAATGAATGGATAAAACGAAAGGCTATGACAAAGAGAATGTTTGCACAGTTTCAAAATTTTCTTTTCCCCCTAAATATTTATTGATTAGAGAGAGTAAAAAGACTTTCTCTCTGCTTTCCAGCCACACCCCTTTCTTGCAGTTCCTCCAAGGGGCTTCCTTTGCTCCTTCCGGCCCCACGGCCGGTACACATGTTCCAGAAATGCTGTCTTCCACCTTTTTCTCCTATTTGTCCTTCAAACTCAGATTAAAAATTATCTTCTCATGGAAGCCTTCTCCAAAATCCCAGACCTCACTGCGTCCCTTTTTATATGCTCCTATAGCATTCACAGCACTTATGAACATCCGAATTATATGTTTACAATTAGTTATCTAATATCTAATGCCAACAGCTAAGCACAATGACATCATTCTGATACTGTGGACATCTATTAATGGTAGCAGTAAGATGCTATTTGCACTTCTCCATGTAAGCGTTCGCTGTGGAATGTTCCCAAGGTGGACATTGACAAAATGCACAGAAGACCTATAGAGAATAGTCAAGGGGTCCCTTACTGCACCTAGCTGTCAGATCCAACTCCTTGAAGCAAGCTACAATCACAGGCTTAAAATGTAGATCTTCTGGCTCCAAGTTCAGAGCTTGGCCCTACTATGCCACAAGGCTCCAGCTCTGGTCTGGACATTCCACGGTGCCTAACTTACACACAACTTCTGCTCTCCACAGAGACATTGAGATTTTAAAAGTCTACAGTAAGAATTGTCTTCCTGGGCTTCCCTGGTGGCGCAGTGGTTGAGAGTCTGCCTGCCGATGCAGGGGACACGGGTTCGTGCCCCGGTCTGGGAAGATCCCACGTGCCGTGGAGCAGCTGGGCCCGTGAGCCATGGCCGCTGAGCCTGAGCGTCTGGAGCCTGTGCTCCGCAACGGGAGAGGCCACGGCAGTGAGAGGCCCACGTACCACTAAAAAAAAAAAAAAGAATTGTCTTCCTTTTTAAGCAATTGATAGCTTATACTATTCAACCTTTAAAGGAAGTATACAAACGGCCAACAGGTATATGAAAAGATGCTCAACATCACTAATCATCAGGGAAAAGCAAATCAAAACCACCATGAGATACCACCTCATGCCCATCATAATGGCTGTTATCAAAAAAAAAAAAAAAAACAAGCTAACAAGGTTGGGGAGAATGTGGAGAAACTGGAACACTTATACGCTGTTGCTGTTGGTGGGAATGGGAAACTGTGCCACTGCTCTGGAAAATAGTATGGCTATTCCTCAAAGAACTTAAAAGTAGAACTACCATATGACCCAGCAATCAGACTTCTGGGTAGGTATCCAAAAGGAATGAAATCAGGATCTCAAAGAGATACCTTCACTCCCGCATGCACTGCAGCATTATTCACAAAAGCAAAAACATGGAAATAACCCAAATGTTCATAAATGGATAATAGACAAAGAAAATGTGATATATATGTATATATATATATAGAGAGAGAGAGAGAGACACACACATACATGCACACACACACACACACACCACCACCACCATGGAATAATATTCAGCCTTTAAAAAGAAGGAAATCCTACCATTTGGGACGACATGGATGGACCCTGCGTGGTAAACGATCGTATGTTAGTGATCGTAAGCACCTTGGCCACAGACGGTCACATTGTCCGTGGTCCTGAGCTCATGAGATCATGGAAATTGTTCAGCCTTCATTTCACAGACAAGGAAGCTGGAAGCTTGAGGAATTAAGGGACTTGCCTCAGAGCTCCTGAGAGCCAGGAGCAGTCAGACATAAAGTACAGGTTTTTCAACTCCAAGTCCAATGTTTTTTTTTTTGGTTTTTTTTTTGCGGTACACGGGCCTCTCACTGTTGTGGCCTCTCCCGTTGAGGAGCACAGGCTCCGGACGCACAGGCTCAGCGGCCATGGCTCACGGGCCCAGCCGCTCAGCGTCATGTGGGATCTTCCCGGACCGGGGCACGAACCCGTGTCCCCTGCATCGGCAGGTGGACTCTCAACCACTGCACCACCAGGGAAGCCCCCAATGTTTTTGATTAATAAAATACTCTTCTTAAACCTACATCACAGTGGACTGGACTAGAGATTGAATTAAAAGGGAAGAAAAGCCCACTTGTCAAACTTGCATCTCTTTATTAAAACAGTTGAATGGAAACAGAATTAATTATTAAAAGACTGAGTCATTTCCAGAGGAAGAATGTAAAGCATTTATCAGTAGATCTCAAATCCTTTCCTGTTCATTTGGCAAGGCAAATGCCATCACAACCTTCCAGAGAGAAAAGAATACCCAGTCAGAAGAGAAACTAGATGAGTGCCTTCTATCCATCCTCCAAGATCAGACGTGCCCTTCGCTCCAGTGCAATTTCAAACAAATGATGGTCAAGGATGTTTTACGTCTTCAGCTGTAACAGTCGCTGTGATTTCATCCATCTTCTGAACCACAGCTTCAGATAAAAGTTGCTTTCTGTAGACATTCTCTATTACCTCTCTCCCTCCCTCCCCTCCCCGCCCCACACACACAGTCTGCTCCTCTACCTGCAATAAACACCAATTTGTCTGGAAACTCTGCTATAAGCAGCTCATTTCCAATGTTCTTTCTCTATCAAGTTATATAGAGGTTGGAAAAGAGGTAAGAAATTTATAAATTATATAAGTTAAATAAATTATGTTGTATGTTATATGAGTTAAATGTATATGTTTAAAATTATATATAATGTAAACATATAAAATATATAAATTATTTTCAAAGCTAAATATATACATAAGTTTCAGAAGTTAAATAAGCCTTATTCAATGAACAGCTCAACCTCATGCGTTCCTTCTGCAGATGTGCTTTAAAAAATTGTAAAAATAACTAAAATACAGCAAAAGCAAGAAAGAGAAAGGAAAGCCAAAGAGAAAGCCCAGAAAACTCACAACCGGGGAGGGTCGGGAGATTGGTCATTAAGAGACAAGCCGAGAATGTTGGAGGATCGGAAAGAGAGAAGTTCAGTGGTAAACTTAAAAAAAAATTTTTTTTTAATTTGCTAGAAGAAAGGAAGCCTGCTTGGAAGGAAAGTAGTGCTATCTGATGACCCAGTTAGAGACTGGAAGCTGTGCATTTTTTAATTGTGTGACTCATTCTTTGGGGCCAAAACAGAAATCAAGTGAGGAAAAAATTTCCAGAGAAAAATCTGTCTGTAAACAGGGTGGCGGGTGGTCAGGGGAGGGTGGATTGGTGAAGGGGAGAGTCAATGACATGAAATGGGACCGTTTAGTATGAACTTTTGTAACTGATAAATCTCTTTCTCAGAATAGCTTACTGTCATCCCAGCCAACTTCACTGCAGAACCAAGAAGGAATTACAGTGAGAATGTGTGGTCCGGAAGTCAAAGAAGCTGGGTCTGGAAGGAAGCACCTTTTTAAGTGAACTCCTGGATTATCTCAAGCAGGGAAATCAACAAATCCAGTAACACACACCATTGCGGAATCTCAGAAGTTCATTTTCTAATGGTTTGTTTAGAGGAAGATTTTCAGTTTTTGACTATTTGTAAAGCCTTAAAAGCAAATAACCAGGTATAATCTATGAAGAAGGCAAACAAGACAGCTGTGATGTTAACAAATGGTTACAGACAAGTGGAAAGAGAAACATATGCACACTTTCTCTAAGTTCCCAATGTATTTAGTCAAGGATATAGAACTTAATGGAAGTAAGGTGACCAGGCCCAGGAGCAGAGGTCGTGTCTCCTGTCCCTGTGGTCTAAGGGGTGCACTGCTGTGAGTGGCCCTCTCTGCATGGATAGTGTCCTCCCAGAGCTGAGAAGGGAGCCCCATTCTTGCTTTGCCTTTTATACCTAGACTTTCACAAACATTCTGGAAAATGCCACACTTATAATCTCTTAAGGGAATATTTATAAACATCAAGGTCTCTTCATTCTTAACCCAAACTTACCATCAACAAGGCTCCATTCCTTCGGGGAGGGGACGAAAGTCTAAACAGTATCAGTTGTTATTGTCTCTCCCAGCCTTCCAGGGCCCAGAAAGCTTGTCTCTTCTCAACAGTATAGATGAAGACACAGAAACAAGAGATTGCTACTTAGCGCAGGTACCAGAGAGATGAGAAGGAAAGAGCCTGAGAACCACCAGAAGTTGTCCTGGTAAGAGCTGCCATGCCAAAGACACGGGCTCTAACATAACAGAACACGGCAGAGGACAGAAGAGCAGCAAAGGATGACAATGGGTACACCTGACCACTATAACCCGTCTTATTTGGCTCCCAAGGTCACATGTACCTTCTCAGTCTTTTTCTGGGTCACATTATCTAAGATTCCTCTTCCATCCTTTTACTCATCGACACCGATTAGAATAAGCAGCATCCCCCGCCCACTGCTTCTATGCATCATTGGGCATTTGGGCAAACAATTTGCCAAAAGGATGCAATATGTAAAAGACTGAACTCAAATAGAATTAGGGAAGCTGGGTTTGATGGGTCAGCGCCTGTCAAATTTTAATGCACATACAAATCCCATGGGGATCTTGTTAACATTTAGGCTCTGATTCAGCAGATGAGAGGGGTGGGATCTGAGAACCTGCATTTCTAGCAGGCTCCCAGATGGTGCCCATTCTGCTGGTCCATGGGCCACACATTTAGCTGCAAGGACCCAGTCCACTCAAATAAGAGACCCAAAGGGGCAAAGGATCCCATCTAAGGTTACACCGTTAGTAAGTATCGTGCTTGGACTTGAACTCAGTTCCTGTGACTCCCAAGTCCAGTGGGACTGCTCCATGTGAAAAGTATGCTATCTCCCCAAACTTGGCTGTGTCTCTCTGACATGGGTTATATGGTGGTTAAAATTAAATCAGTCCTATCACCCTGAAAGATCATCTCCAAAAGTCAAGTTAAAACGTTATTTTCAATTACAAAACCTAAAACCCAGGCCTCCTGTTTTCTCATTTTTCAACGTTCTTATTAACATCTGTCAGTCAATGGAGACATTTTTTAAAAGAACCAGATCTTTCTGAAAGCTGATATTTAAGCTCCCCTGACCTATGATTCATGCTGGATCAAAAAAGAAGAGAAATATTAATATATGAACATCTAGTGAGAAATTCTGGACACCTAATCTTCAGTCTCTGTAATGAAAACAGAAATGAGATTCAAAGTAGAGTCTCCAGAGAAGAGAAGAGTAACGTCTCCATGCTGCACTTGTGTGGACCCGTAAGCCAAGTAATTAGCCTGATAATAAACAGAACATCCAGCCTCTCATTTCCCATCACAGCTGAGGGTCATTCCTCTCCTGGACCATAGGGAGGATCCCTGATTCACAATCAGTGCTTCTTGAACTGCTGATTCTTCAGGTCTCTCTCTCGCTTTCAATCTGTCAAGCTGGGAACTCACAAAATGAACCTGATGAATTGAAAAATAAGCAGAAAGACAAAAAGGGAGAGAAGAAGTGAGGAGAGGAATCTCCCGCCTGCTAGAGGCCCCGTTCCAAAGTCTAATGTCTGAGTAAGCATGGGTCTTACCAGGCAACCCCCAAAGGTCAGGGATCATGGAGAATTCCTCGGTCTGGGAGCAAAGTTAGGAGATACACAGAGCGTTTCTTTCCCTCCCCCTGGCAAGGAGCAACAAACTCTGACACACAGGCACCTCGCAACTCAAATGAGCGCTTTCTGCAAATAAGCCACCAAGTTCCACATCGGGAAGCAAGGCAAGAAGCCACGCTAAGAAAGTTTTCCCACACAGCTCTGCCAGCGGGTTTCATTCCTCAGCTACATCACCCCAAGCTTCAGCTGAGTTCAAGAACAAGAGGGCAGAAACGGCTGCATTTTTTGATTGTATGTTAGGAACCAGCAGGGCTTTCCATCTGGGCCGAGAACTCAACAGCACTCGAGGGAGTGACATGGTATAAAGTGTATCCCTCTCATTAGAGGCACCATCATAAAGCAGAGACTTTTAAATGTCACTTATCTCATTTGTAGCATTCACATGGCAAAACGCAGACAACACTTAAGTCTTACATTTTTGGACATCGGAACCTAACAAAATTTAAACTGTTAAAATTATCGGAACAGCCCATCCTAGCAAAAACTGATACCTTGCTGGTTAGAAGCTGGAAAACGATTCCAAAGTTCCATACTGTCCTGCATCCGAAGATTGAATTTCTTTTCAGAGTATCCCTTCCATTTGTTCTGGTGACAAAGATTAAAATTCTATTCCCTTCAGTGTGAAGTTGGCTAAGCAAAGAAAGAAAAGGATGCCTTCAAACATGACTCTTGGGTATATATTTCAGCAGAAATGTTTCACTGCAGTTTCGGGCATCTGTATGGGAGCAGTGTTTTTTCTCTACACATATTTATAGAAACTGAGCCTTTATGTATCAATAATTGTTTCTTCTTGAGAAGACCCCCTCCCTTGTGTTCCAGCTCAAGCAGGTGTTCACTAGAGATCGGTAGCAAAGACCCCCGAGTTTCAGGAAATAGACCAGACTTGTTCTTCACCTTGAAGCAAAAGGGAGATTGGGAAAGGCACTCGGTCAGGACTTGCAGCTCAGTGGAAAAGGATCTGTTATTAATGCACACACACCCCATCTCTCCACACTGTTATTTTAAACTGAATACCTTAGGCTTTGGGGAACACACTGGCCGTGGATTGTTGTGTTCTCCTGTGATTGTCGCTTGGGGTCCACAGAGCCAAGTCCTATGGGAAAGGGGCTCCAGGGCTACCGCAGCAGCACACATTCGTGCAAATTGCAAGAGGGGGCAATGGCAGGGGAGGCAGATGACATTTTAACAGATGCCCCCTCCAGACAGATGAATTTTAAAAGGCACCGCATCTAAGTAGACAAAGTACAATCCTTGTACTCTTTGAGCACAAGGATTATAAAAATACCCCTTTTCCTCCTGGAGCCCGGACATGGTTCGGCTGGCAGAGCCTGAGATGGATTTCAGCCCCAACTGGTCCCCTGGATGGGGTACCTCTGTAGGGTTTGTAACGCAAAAACTGCCTGGTGGGACGCAGCACATTTAGGTTAGGCATCCCTCTGAAGAAAGTAGATATTCCTTGAAAGGAACTCCTGGAAAGGAGAACTAGAAACAAAGATGGGCCTCAAGCTAGGGAAATTTCCTCCTTTCCCAGCAGCCTCATGATTGGACCCAGGCCTCGGGAGAGAACTATGTTTAGGTGCATCCCTTACCCTGGAGATTGCTGTAGGGTGATTCTTGCTACACAGTGAAAGCCCAAGTGCTTGGTTAGGGATGCTCTTGAAGTTCAGCCTAGGCTCTAAGCACAGCCAAGGTGAGTAGCAGTTTTAGGTTATTATTTGTGTTGTACTTCTCTTCCTTTGACATGCAAACCTTCAAAGAAATCTTGCTGAAAATTATAGTTTGGACTCTGATGTGTTTTACAGAACAAAGAAAAGGCCTGAATGAGATGCAGAAGAGGATAGCAAAGTTGATTGCGGTGTCCCCTTGCCAAAGTCAACATGATGGCGGCAGTCACCATGCTTGTAGAGTGATAGACCCAGGAGGATCTTGTAGCAGAGGTAACATCACCCAGCCATGATGGGGAGCCAGCACCCTGGGAACCCATCAGAAGTGGCTCAGGGAACATTTAAGCAGACTGCATTCTGGAGTTCAATAGATGGCATTCAAGCCATTGCTTGGGTAGCTGAGGAATTATAATCTCATTGTGAAGCCACAGACTGGGAGGGTCTACAGAAACTTGGAGCAGTATAAAGGCTAAATACTGAAATAAGCACATCCATTCAACCACTATTTACTGAGTGTTTATTATGAAACATAGCTTAACATGTGCAAACAAGACAGGGTGAGAGGAAGAAAAGTTAAGCAAAAAAGAGAAGAAAGTATCAGGTATTGTAGGTTTTTTAAAAAATAAAATAGGCAATGCGATAGAATACCGGAGGAGTGTAGACTTTGTGTAGTCAGGGAATACCACAAGCTGGGACCTGAAAGACAGAAGAAGAAGAAGGAGCAGCTATGTAGAAATCCGAGGGAAGAGTGTTGTAGGCAGAAGAAACCGTCCATGCAAAGACAATGAAGCCAGAGTGTGCCTGATACTTTGAAAAACAGAGAGAAGGTCAGTGTGGCTAGAGGACTCTGCAGGAGGGCAACATGGTGGGAGAGGGGTGCAGGGAGGTGGGCCCCCCAGATCAGAGGGAGCTTTGGAAGCCAGGGCAAGTTATTTGGATTTTCTTGAGGGAGGGAGGACCAAGCATCGTGGACTTAAAACCAGTAGGAGATTTTAAGCAGAAGAATGCACTGCTCTATAAATGTGTTTAGAAATCCAGTCTTGTCACTCTGCGAGTAATAGCTTGTAGGGAGTTAAGGGAAGAAGCAGAGGAGCCGCTTGGGAGGTCAATGCAATGTTCCAGAGGAGAGAGAATGGTGACTAGGACTAGGGCACGGTTTCTCAGCCTCGGAACAATTGACGTTTTGGACCATGTAATCCTTTGTTGTGGGGCTGTTCTGTGCATTACAGGAAGTTTACTAGCATCCTTGGCCTCACTAGATGCCAGCCGCAATCCTCCCCTCCCCCAGTGGTGACAACCCAAAATGTCTCCAGACATTGCTAAATGTCACTTGGCGGGCACAACCAGCCCTGCTGAGAATTTCTGGACTAGGGGGTTAGCTGTGGAAGTGACAAGAGTGGTAAATTCTGAATATATTGATATTTTGAAGGAAGAGCTGATAGGACTTGCTGATAAGAATAGATAGAGAGTGTGAGAAAAAGAGATGAGTCAATGATAGAATAATTCCATGGGTTTTTGACCTGGGCAACAGGGAAAATGGAGTTACCATGTACAGCAATGGGGAAGAATGTGGGAGCAGGGAATTGAGGGTGTCGCTTTGAACATCTTAAATTTGAGATTCCTGTTAGGCATGTGGAAATGGCAGATAGACTGTTGAAGTTCCAAGAAATGTCAGAGTTAGATATACAAATGTAGTAGTTAGTCACATACATATACAGAGATAGAGATAGAGGATATAGATGATAGATAGACAAATAATTCGATGATTAGATTGATAGATATAATGAAGATACATAGATAGAGAGAGAGAGAGATAGACAGATAGATTGCAAAGGGCATGTTGGAATGAAAACAGTCACTAAAAAGAAGGTTCTTGCCACAACTTTCCAGATACGTTGCACATTTAAAAGCTTGTAAAAAGGCAGTCAAATTAAAAGGGCACTGAAGTCCTTCAGACTGAAAAGAAATCATAGATCATAGTACTGAGGAATAGAAACTTATGTTACACCAGGACACTCTTCTCCAAGCATGCCCTAAATCGATGAGCCAAGTCTCATCTATGAATAAAATGTGGTCATCCCACCAGCCCCCGTCTTTCCGTGATGGGGAGACAGTGAGGCTCAGCACAGAAGAAATTGCTATCATTCTACCAGACTAATTTAGAATCAGGAAACTTTCCAAAACAGAATATTTCAAGAATTAATATGACCGAAGAAACCAGGGGAACAAATTTGCAAAAATGCTTCACTATTTTTTTTTCCCAAATAAATTATCTGACCCAGAGGGGAAAAAAAGGCAACTGTTGGGGTCTATTTAAGAGACTCATTCTCTAACCACACTAACTACCCTATGGGTGGGGTAGGTCTGATGCCCCACAAGGACAGCCCACCCAATGGGTGATATTATAAGGGTGATGGGCTGGAAGATTTCCTGTGAGAAATGCCATCAGAGTGGAATTTAGAATTCCTCCCCAGAAGGCTGTATAACTCTCACCCTGGGAAAGAGGGAGGACCAAGCATCGTGGACCTTTTAGTTCCACCAGTCAACCTAGATAGGTCTCATGTGCAGAATTGGAAGAGACCTACCATGTTCATGGATTAGAAGACTAATGTAGTAAATGTCAATTTCCCCAAATTAATATATAGGTTTAATATAATTCCTGTCAAAAAAAATCTCAGCAATTTTTTATTGTCAGATGATTCAAAAATTTATATGGAAAGGAAAAGAAGTTAGAATTACTAAAACAATTCTGAAAAAGAAGAAAAAAATGGGAGCGATCAGTCTACTTGATTTCAATACTGATTTTAAAGCAATAGTAATGAAGCCATAGGAATGAAAATTCTATTGGTAGACTAGAACATAAAACTCAGAAACTCATGGAAATATGTCCAACTGATTTTTGACAAGTGCAGAAGCAATTCAATAGAGGGAAGGTAGCCTTTTAAAATATGGTGCTAGAGCAATCAGACATCCATAGGCAAAAAAAGAGAAGAAAAAGGAGGAAGGAAGGAAGGATGGAAGGGAGGGAGGGAGGGAGGGAAGGAGAGAGGAAGAAAGGGAATGAACCTTTACCTAAGTCTCACACTTCAAACAAAAATTAACTCAAAATGATCATGAACTTAAATATAAAATGGAAACATAAGGAGAGAATGGAGGCAGGAAGGAAATGAGTGTGCCTAAAAGGACAACACGAGTGATTGTTTTGATGGTAATGTTGGACATCTTGACTGTATCAATGTCAGATCCTGTCTATGATATTATATAGTAATTTTGCAAGATGTTACCACTGGGGGGGAAGGGGACCTGTATAGGTTCTCACAACGGCATATGAAACCACAACTATCTCAACATAAAAAGTTTAACTCTAAAAAAAACTAAAAATAACACCTTTTCAAAATTTTAATCCATAGTATTTTTTTACTGACTCAAGTACGCAGTCTAGATAGTGCGTGCCTAGCCCACGCCCTTTGGTGGAAGTGGGGTACTCCATGAAGAGGCAGAACCCCAGCCCTGTATCACACGTAAGTGTGGAGTCTAACACCTTGCGCTATCCTCCCAGTCCAGAAATCTAAACTGAAATACGAATGGCAAACTAGCCTGCAACACATCCTGTAGGGCCCTTGATAACAGCAAATCCAGCACCATCCCAGGGTTCTCACAGGTAACAACTCCCACTGCGGATGAATTCCGAATCTAATTGATTAAAGAATACAGTTTCTCTATCAAAGAACATAGACTAAAACAAATCAACTAAACTGTTCAGAAGAAACAAATTCCATAACTTCAAAGTTTATACAACTGTTGAGGGGAAAAGATGGTGAAAATGGTGAAGACGACAGAGAGAAAGTTGCTGAGCCAACTTTCAGATGGGGACTGACCCGGTCTGAAAGCAGCTTCCAAGAGGATGGGTACCAGAGCCGTGTGAGAGGATATTAACTGGAGGAAGGAGGTCATCCCACATCTTGTCATGGGTGACCTTTCTTGGGTCTTCAGTTTGTAACCATCTGAGTCTTCTCCAAGGGAGACTAGATGAACCTCAAATTATAGAAAACTCCAAGAGAACACAGCCTCCAACATTAGGACGAGCCCATCTGAAGCAAAGAATATGCCAGCCCTGAGCCATACGAACAAGAAGCAAATGTCCTGCTCCACACAAGAGGGTTTCCTGCCTCAGAAAGCCTTCCCCAAAGCCACGTCTGTCCCTAAGAGTGCTGGAAGGCTTAGAGGCAGCATATCCTAAGCCTGCCATCCTGTGAATCTGAGTGTGGGGTCGTCCCTGGGTGAAAAGGAAAACAAATATCCTGGAGATCAGGCCCCAGACAACTGGCCAGGAGAAATCAGACGCAAGTCCAACCACTACCTTCTGACTAGAACCACTGTAGAGGAGCACTGTGAAATGATGGCACATTAGCAAATGAGCTTGAAGCCAGCCAACTTGTGTGCTCACAAAAGAAACTCATTTGGCTTTCGGTGCCTTTTTTATAATCATCCATTAATTGTCCAATTATGTGTGAAAAGATCCAAAATAATCCCAGTGGACTGGTTCTCCTGGAAAAACATCATTCAGTGATTTAGATCTAAAACTTTCCATCATCTTGGCCACCACATAAGTCTATTAGTTCACATTCGTTTCTTTGTGCCCCTGTGCTTAGCATGAATCTGAAATCTGAATCTGAAAATGGCCACATGGTGGATCTTGCAGCTGTCTGGGGCCATTAGAAATTGCAAAGCTCCCAGTATTCTATTCCCAAGCCTGGAATAATGCTAAACAGTATGCAATTTCCCTTAGAGAAAACAAGATGGAAGTAGGGAGAAATTGAGGGCAATGGTCCTCAACCCTGGCTGCATGCTAGAATCACCTGGGGTGAGCGGCTACTTTAGAGCAATATTGGCTAATACTGCTAATTAATACCCACTCGCACTAATCCAGTGATTGGCAACACCTAATGCACATCGGAATCTCCTAGAGAGCTTTTAAAAATACTGATGCCTGGGCTCCACCCCCACTGACCAGTCAAATCAGAGCATCTGGAAGATGGGGTTGTGGCATGGGTACCTTTTTAAAGCTCCTTAGGTACTACTATACAGCACAGGGAATAACTATTCAGTAACTTGTAATAACCTATAATGAAAAGTAATCTGAAATATATATATACACATATATATATATAACTGAATCACTTTGCCGTACACCTGAAATTAACACAGTATTGTAAATCAACTATATTTCAATTAAAAAAAAAAAGCCTTAGTTCATCTAATGTTCAGCCTGGGTTAAGAATGACTGCCCTACATATACCCTGAGAAAACCAAAATTCAAAAAGAGTCATGTACCAAAATGTTCATTGCAGCTCTATTTACAATAGCCCGGAGATGGAAACCTAAGCGCCCATCATCAGATGAATGGATAAAGAAGATGTGGCACATATACACAATGGAATATTACTCAGCCTTAAAAAGAAATGAAATTGAGCTATTTGTAATGAGATGGATAGACCTAGAGTCTGTCATACAGAGTGAAGTAAGTCAGAAAGAAAAAGACAAATACCGTATGCTAACACATATATATGGAATTTAAGGGAAAAAAAATGTCATGAAGAACCTAGGGGTAAGACAGGAATAAAGATGCAGACCTACTAGAGAACGGACTTGAGGATATGGGGAGGGGGAAGGGTGAGTTTTGACAGGGCGAGAGAGAGTCATGGACATATACACACTAACAAACGTAGTAAGGTAGATAGCTAGGGGGAAGCAGCCGCAAGGCACAGGGATATTAGCTCGGTGCTTTGTGACAGCCTGGAGGGGTGGGATGGGGAGAGTGGGAGGGAGGGAGACGCGAGAGGGAAAACATATGGGAACATATGTATATGTATAGCTGATTCACTTTGTTATAAAGCAGAAACTAACACACCATTGTAAAGCAATTATACCCCAATAAAGATGTTTTTAAAAAAAATTAAAAAAAAAATAAAAAAAAGAATGACTGCCCTAGTCCAGGCCTTTAGGGAGCATCAGAATCTCCTGAAGAGGTCATTAAATCAAAGGTTTCAAAGAAAGCAGTTAACAGACACCAAAAGTAGATTTGAGGCTCCCACGGAGGAGGGGAGATGGGAGGATTGGAGAGTGACTGCTAAGGGGTTTCTTTGGGGGCTAATGAGAATGTTCTAAAATCTATTGTGGTGATGGCTGCAGAACCCTGTGAATAAATTTAAAGCCATTGGATTGTATACTTTAAGTGGGTAAATTGTACGTATGTGAATTACATCTCAGTAAAGCTGTTAAAACACACTCACATAGGTTTCTGCCCACCCCCAGAGATTCTGATGCACTGGTTCTGAAGTGGAGCCCATGAATCTGCCTTTTTAATGAAATCCCAGGTGATGTTGATTCTGTGAAGTCACAGATCAAACTGCTCTAGGCCACAGAAAGGCAATGGCATTTAAACTTTCTAGGATTTTATGAGCACGATAACAGTTTATGAATGGTTAATGGTTAATGACTATATGTGGGTTCCCCCATCAGTGTTCTCTGGAGCAGTGTGGCTTTTGCATGTTTGTTTTGTGGATCACTTCACTCCTATGTGCCTGTCCTTCTAGAACAAGGGCTCTTTCTTCTGTTACCCTAGTCGTAGAGGATCAGGTGACACTGATGCTTCCAGGGTTGTCTCATAGAAATGAAAGCAGAAATTGCAAAGGGAAAATGTCATATGAACCCAGAGGAAACCCAGAGGATTAGGACCACGGAGCCAGGAGATATCCCCTGGTTCAACCAAGCACTGTATGAGACCCTGGGAGAAGAAGAAAAGAATAGGGCATCTTTTTTTATTTTGTGTCATTTATGAAATGATAAATAGCTACATATGAAAATCTAGATTTACCAAAAAAAGGCAAAGCAAGACTTTCCACTTATCGTACAAAACGATTCATCCCCAGAGGTCCTTCAAAATATTGAACTTTCTTGGTACCTTTACACTGATGTACAATGTTTTACATTAATTTTCCCACAGTTTTCAAGCAAAGCCAAACTAGACAGGTGCAGGATAAACAGACTCTTAAATTATGAAGAGCAGGATTCTCATCAAACTGGCAGTAAGGATGGGAGGATTTGAGATGAGCACTTCCTCTAGGAATATGAATGCCACTAGCGGGGTTGCCCGGCAAAACAACCCCGGTCAGGCTTCCCTGGTGGCGCAGTGGTTAAGAATCCACCTGCCAACACAGGGGACACGGGTTTGAACCCTGGTCCAGGAAGATCCCACATGCCGCAGAGCAGCTAAGCCAAGGCGCCACAACTACTGAGCCTGTGCTCTAGAGCCCGCGAGCCACAACTACTGAGCCCATGTGCCCCAACTACTGAAGCCCACATGCCTAGAGCCCGTGCCTCACAACAAAAGAAGCCACCGCAATGAGAAGCCCAAGCACCGCCACGAAGAGGAGCCCCCGCTCGTCACAACTAGAGAAAACCCGCGTGCAGCAACAAAGACCCAACGCAGCCAAAAATAAACAAACAAATAAATTAATTAATAAATTTATATATATAAAAAAAAAGCCCAGGTACAGGTGCCAAGGCCGATGCCCAAGTCTCTGCCACAACTGTCCCCAGGACTCCGGAGGCTTTCCGCCCGCAGTCAGTCCCTAAGTACCCTTGGTTAGCGCTGCCCCCTACTCCAGCATGACCAGACCTCAACATAAGTCCTAGGCATTGTTCGCCATGCAGCTGCCAGTGGGGCTGTCACTGTTGTCGCTGCTAGAAGTAAGGGGGAACAAAGGGACCACTTTTTTTTTAAGGTTTAAATTTTGAAAAACAAGCTTGGTCACATTTTGAGAGGCAGCACAGAACAGTTGAAAGACTCGGGCTCAAATCAACAAGAGCACAGTAAAGATATTCAACATCTCCAAACTGCGTCATCTGTTAAAACATAGCTAAACTGGTGGCGGGGTGGGGGGCATTGCAGAGAGGACAATGTGCATAAATCACGTAATAGGCCACAGATTCCAGGGTCTGGCATGTCAGAAATATTAATAATAGCGGCCAATATTCATTATCTATTATTTACTAAACACTCTTCTAAGATTTATATATATATGAATTCATTTAATTCTCACAGTACTCTATTACAGGGGTCAGCAAACTTTTTCTGCAAAGACCAGATGGCAAATATCTGGGGCCTCGTGGCCCCATACAGTCTCTATCCTGACCACTCAGCTCTGCTGTTGCAGCTCAAAAGCAGCCGTAGACAATATAAACACATGGGCATATCTGTGTTTCAATAAAGTTTTATTTATAGAAACAAGAGGTGGTCCAGATTTGGCCTGTGGGCTGTAGTTTGCCAATCCCTGCTCTGTGAGTTGGGTGCTATCATTATCTCCATTTTACAGAGGAGAAAACGGAGGCACAAAGGAATCAACTGACAGCCCAAGGGCCCACGTGAGATCTGATTATAAACTACCCACAGTCAACAATTAGATCATAGCAGCTGCTGCCATCACCATCCCATCTGTAAGTCTCGCACTCAGGAGGGGCTGGCCAGCCAGTCAGTCACCAGCACGCTCAGAGCTGCCTCGGAGGTTGAAGACCCAACTCCAATCCCCTCCTCTCCTTGCCCTGATATTCCTGGTTGAAGTTCTTCCTGGACCCTCAATGTCCTTATTCCCCGTACCACCCAGACTGATTTTAATTTTATGCATTATCTCCCCAGCCTGTTTGGAAGCCCGGACCATGCACACCACAAGTGCTCAATTCCTATGTGCTAAATGCATCTACGAACCCACTGGCAGTGGGTGTGCAGGCCACGAGAGTCAGGGACTGAGGGCAGAGAAGTAAGGGGACTCACCAGTCCATGGCAGGCACTGAGGGCTGCAGTCCCAACCCTGGTGCCTTGCTGCAGAACTGTGCCCCTGAGATGGCAGGGGGGACCCGAGGAAGCCTCCATCTTCACATGGGAGAGGTTCCCATATCTCCTCTCCACGATGTAGCTTTTGGAAAGTAATCCCTGATTGACCGTCAAGTTAAAAAACAGGTCCTTCTCCTCATGGGAAATTCTATAGTACACCCGGTCCTCTGGGCCATCCAAATCTCTCTTCCTCCTGCTGCTGGTGACAGGATGGTGCAAGCCATAAGATAGAAAATGTCCGCTTGCGTCGACTTGGACAGGAGCCACCACGTGGTATTCTGGCAGGGCCTTGACAAAATGCTCTGGAAAAAAAGGAGACGCAGAATAAGCCTAAGAGATCCCTGCTGAGTCTGTGGCAAGACAAATACACCTTGTTTGGAACTTAGATTTTACCCTGTTGATTGCAAAATCCCACTGTTGAAGTGTAGAGATCGTTTCCACCATACAAACACCATCAATATCAAATTCCCCGAACAACACAAATTTACCTGGGGCTGTCTCGTAGATGACAGGTGGCTCTCTCTGAGCTGACACCAAGACATAGCTCTGGATGTCAGATGTTTTACTGGAGACAAACTAAGACAAGAATTAACTCATGAGGAATATGGTTAGGAAAGGGGCAAGATCATTATGACAAACAGGAACATTTCAGGTCTAGAGTTCATTAATACAAATCACAGGGCTTCACATAAGGAGCGTAAATGCCTCTGGAATTTCCAGTTAAGTCATGTTGGAGGACAACTGCAAAAGCACAGCGAACCCATCATGTACACTCTGACAAACCTTGCACGGTTACAGCACAAGTGTTCTGTAATGTAGCAATGAGTACTTAAAAGAACGTGGGTGTTTCTTTTTTATTTTTATAAAATATACAACATAAAATGGTAAGGGAATGTATTAGGATCAGAGGCATGGGGTCAAAATAGGAAAATTGCCACTTTAGAAATGCAAGACACGCACACTTCTTCCTTCCTTCCACACACGAGAACACAGACACCTTTTGACTTCCTCAAATTGAAATCTCCACCACTGCCTCTTCATTCTCCTGTTTGAGAATAACAAGGAATCTAACTAGTAAGGAGTAAGCATCAGGCTCTGGATTACAGACTACTTAAAGCAAACCATTAACCACTTACGCAGATAAACGAATCTTTTGCTTCAGGCAGGGAAGGAAGGAAAGAAGAAAACAAAAGGGGAAGGAGAGGGAGAAGGAGAGAGAAAGAGGAAAAAAATTCTACTTTTTTCTACTTTTCTATTTCCACCTCCCAGCTGTACCTCTTGCACTTTGTAACTTGCGTTACTTTGTTCAAGTTACCTCCCCAACTACAATGTCTTTCACACTCTCTATCAAAATCTTATGTTTAACATAATCTTATGCTTATTTTTTAAAGTCCCAACTCAAATTCTCCCTCTTCTTTCTCCTAATGTCCTTGCTTAAAGTTCTTTCTCCCTCCCCTGAACCCCCATGTTCTTACTTTCTGTAGCTCCCAGAACAGCCCAATTTTACAAAGCCTTTTGTTTATTATATTATTTATTCCCAAACCCTTTAGAGGCCAGAATCTTGCACATCACAGGTACCCAATTCATTTGTGTGGATGTAGCAGTGAACACATGTGTAGCTGGCTAAACAAAAGAACTGGACTTGATAGGCTACAATTACAAAAGAGTTATTTTCCAGACAACTGCCTTCAAACACACTTGTCGTTCATCTGTGCCTTGGATGAAATATAGGACAGACAACATCAAAAAACAACCCAGTTAAAAAAACGGGCAGAGGACCTGAACAGACATTTTTCCAAAGGAGTCATACAGATGGCCAACAGGCACATTAAAAGATGCTCAACATCACTAATCATTGGGGAAATGCAAATCAAAACTATAATGAGATATCACCTCACACCTGTCAGAATGGCTACCATTAAAAAGACAACAAATAACAACTGTTGGCAAGGATGTAGAGAAAAGGCAACCCTGGTACACTGTTGGGGGGAATGTAAGTTGCTGCAGACCCTATGGGAAACAGTATGGCAGTTCCTCAAAAAACTAAAAATAGAACTACCATATGATCCAGCAATTCCACTTCTCGGTATTTCTCCAAAGAAAACAAAAGCACTAATTCGAAAACATATATGCACCCCAATGTTCATAGCAGCATTATCTACAACAGCCAAGATATGGAAGCAACTTAAGTGTCTATCAATAGATGAATGGATAAGGAAGATGTGACATATACATACAATGGAATATTACTCAGCCATAAAATATTACTAGGCATAAAAAAGAATGAAATCTCACATTTGTGACAACATGGATGAACCTAGAAGGTATAATACTAAGTGAAATAAGAGAAAGATAAATACCCTATGATCTCACTTATATATGGTATCTAAAAAACAAAACAAATGAACAAACATAACAAAACAGAACAGACTCATAGATACAGAGAATAAACAGGTGGTTGCCAAAGGGGAAGGGGTAGGGGGATGAGTGAAATAGATGAGGGAGATTAAGAGGTACAAACTTCCAGTTACCAAATGAGTTATGGGGATGAAATATACAGTGTGGGGAATATAGTCAATAATATTGTCATGGTGAAACCTTCAAGATGACAGAGGAGTAAGACATGGAAATCACCTTCCTTCCTACAAATACATCTACATGTGGAACAACTCCTACAGAACACCTACTGAACGCTGGCAGAAGACCTCAGACTTCCCAAAAGGCAAGAAACTCCCCACATACCTGGGTAGGGCAAAAGAAAAAACAGACAAAAGAATTGGGACGGGACCTGCACTTCTGGGAAGGAGCTGTGAAAGAGGAAAAGTTTCCACACGCTAGGAAGCCCCTTCGAGGGCGGAGACAGTGGGGGTGGCAGAGGGAGGAAGCTTCAGAGCCACGGAGGACAGCGCAACAATGGGGGTGCAGAGGGCAAAGTGGAGAGATTCCCGCACAGAGGATCGGTGCTGACCAGAAGTCACCAGCCCGAGAGGCTTGTCTGCTCACCCGCCGGCATGGGCGGGGGCTGGGAGCTGAGGCTTGGGCTTCGGAGGCCAGATCCCAGAGAGAGGACTGGGGTTGGCTGTGTGAACACAGCCTGAAGGGGCTAGTGCGCCACGGCTAGCTGGGAGGAAGTCCGGGAAAAAGTCTGGAGCTGCTGAAGAGGCAACAGACCATTGTTTTAGGGTGCGCGAGGAGAGGGGATTCAGAGCACCGCCTAAACAAGCTCCAGAGGCTGGTGCGATCTGTGGCTATCAGCGCAGACCCCAGAGACAGGCATGAAACGCTAAGGCTGCTGCTGAAGCCACCAAGAAGCCTGTGTGCAAGCATAGGTCACTGTCCGCACCTCCCCTCCTGGGAGCCTGTGCAGCCCGCCACTGCCAGGGTCCCGTGATGCAGGGAAAACCTCCCAGGGAGAACACATGGCACACTTCAGGCTGTTGCAATGTCATGCTAGTCTCTGCTGCCACAGGCTCACCCCACATCTGTACCCTTCCCTCCCCCGGGCCTGAGTGAGCCAGAGCCCCCTAATCAGCTGCTTCGTTAACCCCATCCTGTCTGGTAGAAGAACAGATGCCCTCAGGTAATCTCCACAGTCAACTTGATGCACGCGGCATCTGTGGAATACCTGAATAGACAATGAAACATCCCAAAATTGAGGAGGTGGACTTTGGGAGCAACTGTAGACTTGGCGTTTGCTTTCTGCATCAAATTTGTTTCTGGATTTATGTTTCACTTAGTTTAGTATTTAGAGCTTATTATCATTGGTAGGTTTGTTTATTGATTAGGTTGCTCTCTTCCTTTTTTCTTTTTTAGTATAGATATATAATTTTTCCCCTTTTTCTCTTTTTCTGACTGTGTATGTGTAAGTTTCTTGGTGTGATTTTGTCTGTATAGCTTTGCTTTTACCATTTGTCCTAGGGTTCTGTCTGTCCTTTTGTTTTTTTAAATATAGTTTCTATTGCTTATTATCTATGGTGGATTTGTTTTTTTTTTGGTTTGGTGTTCTGTTCATTCTTTACTTTTTTCTGTTTATTACTTTAAAAATATTTTTTTAATTTTTAATAATTAAAAAATTTTTATTATAATTATTTCATTTTATTTTTTTCTTTCTTTATTTTCTTCTCACTTTTTTTCTGAGCCGTATGGCTGACAAAGTGTTGGTGTTCCAGCCGAGTGTCAAGCCTGTGCCCCTGATGTGGGAGAGCTGAGTTGCAGACATTGGTCAACCAGAGACCTCCTGGATCCATGTAACATCAAACAGAAAAAGCTCTCCCAGACATGTCTATCTCAATGCTAAGATCCACCTCCACTCAACAACCAGCAAGCTACAGTGCTGGACACCCTAGCTAGACATGACAAACAACTAGCAAGACAGGAACACAACACCACCCATTAGCAGAAAGGCTGCCTAAAATCATAATAAGGTCACAGACACCCCAAAACACCACCGAATGTGGTCCTGCAAGAAAGACAATATCCAGCCTCATCCACCAGAGCACAGCCACCAGTCCCCTCCAACAGGAAGCCTATGCAACCCACTGAACCAACCTTACCCCCTGCGGCAGACACCAAAAACAACGGGAGCTATGAACCTGCAGCCTGTGAAAAGGAGACCCCAAACACAGTAAGTTAAGCAAAATGAGAAAACAGAGAAATATGCAGCAGATGAAGGAACAAGGTAAAAAGCCACCAGAACAAACAAATGAAGAGGAAATAGGTAGTCTACCTGAAAAGGACTTCAGAGTAATGGTAGTAAAGATGATCCAAAATCTGGGAAACAGAATGGAGAAAACACAAGAAACGTTTAACAAGGACCTAGAAAACTAAAGAGCAAACAAACAATGATGAAGAACACAACAAATGAAATTAAAAATTCTCTAGAAGGAATCAATAGCAGAATAACTGAGGCAGAAGAACGGATAAGTGACCTGGAAGATAAAAGAGTGGAAATAACTACCGCAGAGCAGATTAAAGAAAAAAGAATGAAAAGAATTGAGGACAGTCTCAGAGACCTCTGGGACAACATTAAACACAACAATATTCGAATTATAGGGGTCCCAGAAGACGAAGAGAAAAAGAAAGGGACTGAGAAAATATCTGAAGAGATTATAGTTGAAAACTTCCTTAATATGGGAAAGGAAATACTCAACCAAGTCCAGAAAGTGCAGAGAATCCCATACAGGATAAATCCAAGGAGAAGCATGCCAGGACACATATTAATTAAACTATCAAAAATTAAATACAAAGAAAAAATATTAAAAGCAGCAAGGGAAAAACAACAAATACCATACAACAGAATCCCCATAAGGTTAACAGCTTATGTTTCACCAGAAACTCTGCAAGCCAGAAGGGAGTGAAAGGACATATTTAAAGTAGTGAAAGGGAAAAACTACAACCAAGATTACTCTACCCAGAAAGGATCTCATTCAGATATGACAGAGAAAGTAAAATCTTTACAGACAAGCAAAAGTGAGAATTCAGCACCACCAAACCAGCTTAACAACAAAAGCTAAAGGAACCTCTCTAGGCAGGAAACACAAGAGAAGGAAAAGACCTACAATAACAAATCCAAAACAATTAAGAAAATGGTAATAGGAACATACATACTGATAACTACCTTAAATGTAAATGGATTAAATGCTCCAACCAAAAGACATAGACTGGCTGAATGGATACAAAAACAAGACCCATATATATGCTGTCTGCAAGAGACCCACTTCAGACTTAGGGACACATACAGACTGAAAGTGAGGGGATGGAAAAAAGTTATGCCATGCAAATGCAAGTCAAAAGAAAGCTGGACTAGCAAGTCTCCTATCAGACAAAATAGACTTTAAAAGAAAGACTATTGCAAGAGACAAAGAAGGACACTACATAATGATCACGGGATCAATCCAAGAAGAAGATATGACAATTGGAAATATTTATGCACCCACAAAAGGAGCACCTCAACATATAAGGCAAATGCTAAGAGCCATAAAAAGGGAAATAGACAGTAACACAAGAATAGTTGGGGACTCTAACACCCCACTTTCAGCAATGGACAGATCATCCAAAATGAAAATAAATAAGGATACACAAGCTCTAAATGATATATGAAACAAGATGGACTTAATTGATATGTATAGAACATTCCATCCAAAAACAAGAGAATACACTTTCTTGTCAAGTGCTCATGCAGCATTCTCCAGGATAGATCATACCTTGGGTCACAAATCAAGCCTTGGTAAATTTAAGAAAATTGAAATCGTCTCAAGTATCTTTTCTGACCACAACGCTATAAGACTAGATATCAATTACAGGAAAAAAATCTATAAAAAATACAAACACACGGAGGCTAAACAATATGCTACTTAATAACCAAGAAATCACTGAAGAAATCAAAGAGGAAATCAAAAAATACCTAGAAATGAATGACAATGAAAACACAATGACACAAAACCTATGCGATGCAGCAAAAGCAGTTCTAAGAGGGAAGTTTATAGCAATACAATCCTACTTCAAGAAGCAAGAAACAGTTCAAATAAACAACTTAACCTTACACCTAAAGCAATTAGAGAAAAAAGAACAAAAACCCCCCAAAGTTAGCAGAAGGAAAGAAATCATAAAGAGCAGATCAGAAATAAATGAAAAAGAAATGAAGGAAACAATAGCAAAGATCAATAAAACTAAAAGCTGGTTCTTTAAGAAGATAAAGAAAATTGATAAACGATTAGCCAGACTCATCAAGAAAAAAACAGAGAAGACTCAATTTAATAGAAGTAGAAATGAAAAAGGAGAAGTAATAATGGACACTGAAGAAATAAAAAGGATCATGAGAGATTACTACAAGCAACTATATGCCAATAAAATGGACAACCTGGAAGAAATGGACAAATTCTTAGAAAAGTACAACCTTCCAAGACTGAACAAGGAACAAATAGCAAATATAAACAGACCAACCACAAAAACACTGAAATTGAGACTGTGATTAAAATCTTCCAACAAACAAAAGCCCAGGACAGATAGCTTCACAGGCAAATTCTATCAAACATTTAGAGAAGAGCTAACACCAATCCTTCTCAAACTCTTCCAAATTACAGCAGAGGGAGGAACACTCCCAATCTCATTCTATGAGACCACCATCACCCTGATACCCAAACCAGACAAAGATGTCACAAAAAAAGAAAACTACAGGTCAATATCACTGATGAACATAGATGCAAAATCCTCAACAAAATACTAACAAACAGAATTCAACAGCACATCAAAAGGATCATACACCATGATCAAGTTGGATTTATCCCAGGAAGGCAAGGATGCTTCAGTATACACAAATCAATCAACATGATACATCATATTAACAAATTGAAGGATAAAAACCATATGATCTTCTCAATAGATGCAGAAAAACCTTTTGACCAAATTCAACACCCATTTATGCTAAAAACCCTCTAGAAAGTAGGCATAGAGGGAACTTACCTCAACATAACAAAGGCCATATATGACAAACCCATAGCCAACATCATTCTCAATGGTGAAAAAATGAAACCATTTCCTCTAAGATCAGGAACAAGACAAGGTTGCCCACTCTCACCACTATTATTCAACATAGTTTTGGAGGTTTTAGCCATAGCAATCAGAGAAGAAAAAGAAATGAAAGGAATCCAAATCAGAAAAGAAGAAGTAAAGCTGTCACTGTTTGCAGATGACATGATACTATATGTAAAGAATCCTAAAGATGCTACCAGAAAACTACTAGATCTAATCAATGAATTTGGCAAAGTAGCAGGATACAAAACTAATGCACAGAAATCTCTTTCATTCCTATACACTAACGATGAAAAATCTGAAAGAGAAATTAAGGAAACACTCCCATTTACCACTTCAACAAAAAGAATAAAATACCTAGGAATAAACCTATGTAAGGAGACAAAAGACCTGTATGCAGAAAACTATAAGACACTGATGTAAGAAATTAAAGATGATAAAAACAGATGGAGAGATATACCATGTTCTTGGATTGGAAGAATCAACATTGTGAAAATGACTATACTACCCAAAGCAATCTATGAATTCAATGCAATCACTATCAAGCTACCAATGGCATTTTTCACAGAAGTAGAACAAAAAATTTCACAATTTTTATGGAAACACAGAGGGTCCCAAATAGCCAAGGCAACTTTGAGAAAGAAAAACGGAGTTAGAGGAATCAGGCTCCCAGACTCAGACTATACTACAAATCTACAGTGATCAAAACAGTATGATATTGCCACAAAAACAGAAATATAGATCAATGGAACAGGATAGAAAGCCCAGAGATAAACCCACACACATGCGGTCACCTTATCTTTGATAATGGAGGCAAGAATATACAATGGAGAAAAGACAGCCTCTTCAATAAGTGGTGCTCGGAAAACTGAACAGCTACATGTAAAAGAATGAAATTAGAACACTCCCTAACACCATACACAAAAGTAAACTCAAAATGGATTAAAGACCTAAATGTAAGGCCAGAGACTATAAAACTCTTAGAGGAAAACATAGGCAGAACACTCTCTAACATAAATCACAGCAAGATCTTTTTTGACCCACCTCCTAGAGAAATGGAAATAAAAACAAAAATAAACAAATGGGACCTAATGAAACTTAAAAGTTTTTGTACAGCAAAGGAAACCATAAACAAGATGAAAAGACAACCCTCAGAATGGGAGAAAACTATTTGCCAATGAAGCAACTGACAAAGGATTAATCTCCAAAATTTACAGGCAGCCCATGCAGCTCAATATGAAGGAAAAAAACAATGCAATCCAAAAATGGGCAGAAGACATAAATAGACATTTCTCCAAAGAAGATATACGGATTGCCAAGAAACACATGAAAGGATGCTCAACATCACTAATCATTAGAGAAATGCAAATCAAAACTACAATGAGGTATCACCTCACACTGGTCAAAATGGCCATCATCAAAAAATCTACAAACAGTAAGTGCTGGAGAGGGTGTGGAGAAAAGGGAACCCTCTTGCACTGTTGGTGGGAATGTAAATTGATACAGCCACTATGGAGAACAGTATGGAGGTTCCTTAAGAAACTAAAAATAGAACTAGCATATGACCCAGCAATCCCACTACTGGGCATATACCCTGAGAAAACCATAATTCAAAAAGAGTCACGTACCACAATGTTCATTTCAGCTCTCTTTGCAATAGCCAGGACATGAATGCAACCAAAGTGTCCATTGACAGATGAATGGATAAAGATGTGGCACATATATGCGATGGAATATTACTCAGCCATAAAAAAGAAATGAAATTGAGTTTTTTGTAGTGAGATGGATGGACCTAGTGTCTGTCATACAGAGTGAAGTAAGTCAGAAAGAGAAAAACAAATACCGTATGCTAATACATATATATGGAAAACAAAAAAAAAAAAGGTTTTGAAGAACCTAGGAGCAGGACAGCAATAAAGATGCAGACGTAGAGAATGGACTTGAGGACACAGGGAGGGGGAATGGTAAGCTGGGACAAAGTGAGAGAGTGGCATATACATATACATACTACCAGATGTAAAATAGATAGCTAGTGGGAAGCAGCTGCACAGCACATGGAGATCAGCTCAGTGCTTTGTGACCACCTAGCGGGGTGGGATAGGGAGGTTGGGAGGGAGTTGCAAGAGGGAGGAGATATGGGGATATATGTATACATACAGATCATTCACTTTGTTATAAAGCAGAAACTGACACCATTGTAAAGCAATTATATTCCAAAAAAGGTTCTAAAAAAAAAAAGATATAGAATGGCTGAATGGATAGAAACAATGAATAAATAAATAAATAAACAAATAAATAAAGAGAAAATTTAAAATACCTTGAGACAAATAAAAATGGGAATACAATAAACCAAAAATCTATGGGATGCAGCAAACACCATTCTAAGAAGGAAATTTCTAGTAATACAGTCCTACCTCAAGAAACAAGAAAAAATCTCAAATAAATTATCTAACTTTGCACCTAAAGAAACTAGAGAAAGAAGAACAAATGAAGCCCAAAGTTAGTAGTAGAAATAAAGTAATAAAGATCAGAGAGGAGATAAATGAAATAAAGACTAAAAAGACAATACAAAGAACAATGAAACTAAGAGCTAGTTCTTTGAAAAGACAAAAATGACAACCATTTTGCTAGACTTGCTAAGAGAAGAGTCATAGCTCAAATAAATAAAATTAGAAAAGAAAGAGGGGAAATTACAACTGATATCAAGGAAATACAAAGTAACATAAGACTATTATAAACAATTTAACAACAACAAATTGCATAACCTGGAAGAAGTGGATACATTCCTAGAAATACACAATCTTCTAAGACTGAATCATGAAGAAATTTTTTAAAATACTGATTGATTATTTGGAAGGAGGTTGAGTCAGAAAAAAATAAAACTCCCACAAAAAAAAAAAAAAAGTCCAGGTGAGTTCTACCGAACATTTAAAGAATTAATAATTACACTTCTCAAACTATTTTATAAAACTGAAGAAGAGGGAATGCTCTCAAACTCATTTTACAAATCCGGCATTACCCTAATACCAATCCTAGACCAAGAGACCACACACATTCATACACACACCAATAACACAGATGAACATAAATGCAAAAATCCAAAACAAAATATTAACAAGCTGAATTTAACAATACATTAAAAGGATCATACACCATGATCAAAGGGGATTTATTCCAGCAATGCAAGCATGGTCAACATCTTCAAATCCATCAACATGATACAGCACACTAACAAAATAAAAGACAAAAATCACATGCTTGTATTAATAGATGCAGAAAAAACATCTGACAAAATTCAACATCTGTTTGTGATAAAAACTCTCAACAGAGTGGGCGTAGACTAAACATACCTCAGTATAACCTAGGCCATATATGACATACTCAATGGTAAAAAGCTGAAAGTTTTTCTTCTAAGATCAGGAACAAGAAAAGACTGCTCACTCATAGGACTTTCATTTGACGTATTTTGGAGTTCCTAGCTAGAACAATTAGGCAGAAAAAAATAAGTAAAATTTATCCAAATTTTTTGGGAAAACAAAAAATTAAAAGTAGAAATACCATATGATCCAGCATTTCTGGTTATTTATCTGAAAAAAAACAAAAACTCTAATCAAAAAGATATACGCACCTTATGTTCATTGTGGCGTTATTTACAATAGCCAAGATATGAAAAAAAAAACAACTGTGTCAATCAGTAGATAAATGGATAAGAAAGATATGGCATATATATATATATACACACACACACACACATACACAGAAAAATACTACTCAGCATTAAAAAAGAATATAATCTTGCCATTTGAGACACTAATGGACCTTGAGGATATTATGCTCAGTGAAATAAGCCAGACAGGTAAAGGCAAATACTGTATGATTTCACTTATATGTGGAATCTAAAAGACACAACAACTGAAAAAATAGACATAAAACTGAATTCATAGATCTACCAAACAGATCGGTGGTTGCCAGATGGGAGGAGACTTGTGGGGTTGGGCAAAATGGGTGAAGGGGATCTAGAGCTATAAACTTCTCATTATAAAATAAGTATGTCATAGGGATGTAATGTACACTATGGTTACTATAGTCAATAATACTCTAGTGCAAATTTAAATGTTGTTCTCATTATAAGAAAAACAATCTTTAACATTTTATGGTGACAAATGTTAACTAAACATTGTGGTGATAATTTTCACTGTATACAAATATTGAATCATTATATTGTACACCTGAGTGGAATGTCATATATCAATTATACCTCAATTTAAAAAAATTTGCATAAAGTGGCGCCATACTCTATCTAGTGTCTTGGTGAGGTGATAAAAGAGAAACAGACATGTGAAGCGTGCAATCACTAAGTTTAAAAGTCCTATCTTTTAAGGAAGCCTATTTGCTCTAAAATGCTGGGGGTGGGGCTTCCCTGGTGGCGCAGCGGTTAAGAATCCGCCTGCCAATGCAGGGGACACGGGTTCAAGCCCTGGTCCGGGAAGATCCCACATGCCACGGAGCAACTAAGCCCATGCACCACAACTACCGAGCCTGCGCTCTAGAGCCCACGAACCACAACTACTGAGCCCATGTGCCACAACTACTGAAGCCCACGTGCCTAGAGCCCGTGCTCCGCAACAAGAGAAGCCACCGCAATGAGAAGCTCGCGCACCGCAACAAAGAGCAGCCCCTGCTCACCACAACTAGAGAAAGCCCACGCACAGCAACAAAGACCCAACACAGCCAAAAATAAATAAGTTTTAAAAAATAAATAAATAAATAAATAAAATAAAATACTGGGGGCGGAGGTGGGAGTGAGGGGGGATTATAGATGAAACAAAAGTAGCCATAATTTGTAATTATTGAAGTGTTGGGTAATGGGAGTTTATTATATTATTTTCTTTAGTGCACATTTGAAAATTTCTGTGATGAAAAGTTAAAAATAAAGGCTTGTTTTGTTAACATTAAAAAAAAAATGTGGGGGAAAACCGCATGCCTAGGAATCAATGAAACAAAATATTTGTGATCACGTCTTACATCTGGTTGACATTGGGCCTGGAATCAGAGGACAGGCCAAGTTCCCGCTCTGCCACTCACCAGCAGTGGGACCTTGGGTTCATCACGTAACTTCTTAGCTTCTTCAAGTATAAAATAGAGATAATATCAGTTCTGTCTACCTTACATGGCTGTTGGGAGGAGCTAATGAAACAATGACAGTGAGAGGGCTTTGCAAACTATGGTGCCAAATAAATGTACACGTTGAAAGGAAGAGAATTCCAAGTCTATAAGGCCTCTGAAGGCAGGTTCTAGGTGTGATTCACGTCTGTATCCTCCACCAGGTCTAGCTGCATCATTCATACAGTAGATGTAAAGATGACCATTGGTTGTTCCTATGGCTGCCTTGCATCTGAACGTCTTTACCACATTTGGGGAGTTCCTCATCATGGGTCTTGGGAACAGAGCCCACCTCCCAGGAGAGAAGATGCAAGAAGCATGTCCCTCACCAGTCTAGCGGCTCTGGAGCAACCCGTACACTCACGCTTCATTCATCAGAGGCACTGCCTTGACTTTGAATCCAGAAGCAGTGATACTAAGAAGCAGGGATTATGGTAGCGGCCCCGAGATGAAGGAGGAGCTAGGGCTTGCAAGCAGCACCCAGCATCCAACCCCAGTGGATGAGCATCAAAAGCTGAAGTGTCTAGGACACGGCAGAGGCAGTGGCCGCAGAGGCAGCCATATTCTGACCTTTGTTCCTCCTGCAAAGCATCCACACTTGGCTCTCAGCTCTCCTGGCATTTCTTTGAGCAATCCAGGATCCCTTTAATAAATTCTTCTTCTGAGCTCCCCTGGTGGCACAGTGGTTAAGAATCCACCTGCCAATGCAGGGGACATGGGTTCAAGCCCTGGTCTGGGAAGATCCCACATGCCGTGGAGCAACTAAGTCCATGCGCCACAACTACTGAGCCTGCGCTCTAGAGCCCGTGAGCCACAACTACTGAGCCTGCAAGCCACAACTACTGAGGCCTGCATGCCTAGAGCCCGTGCTCCACAACAAGAGAAGCCACCACAGTGAGAAGCCCGCGCACTGCAACACAGAGTAGCCCCCGCTCGTCACAACTAGAGAAAGCCCGTGTGCGGTAACGAAGACCCAACACAGCCAAAAATAAATTAATTAATTAATTAAATTTTTAAAAAATAAAATAAATTCTTTTGCTAAAATCTAAAATAGTAATAATAATATTGCCGTATTTTTGTATGGTGACAGGTGGTAACTAGACTTACCAGTCAGTAATCATTTTGAAATGTATAGAAATATTAAATTACTATGTTGTGTACCTGGAACTAACAGAGTGTTGTAGGTCAATTATACTTCAATAAAAGAAAGAAAGAGGGAAATATGAGACAGAGCACAGTTTTCACTCTTAGGTACTAACCAATAGTTTCAATTTTTAAGAGACTATTAAAAGTCCAGACCCTTGTTTCTGACTGCAACAACTAAGAGCAACAGAGCACAAAGCAATATGAACAAACCTTAAAAACAATGCTCAATAAAAAATAAGAAACAAAACAAGTTAATACAGAGCCATTGACATTCATGGAAAATACATGCAAAAACAATAACACAGAGTTTGCCAGAACATACTTGAACAAAATAATACATATGGAACCCATTAAAATGGTTTTCTATGCAGAGGAATGGGAGTGGAGAATGGGGACCCAAATGCGTAAGTAAACAAAACAAGAAAGGTGTTTTACACAAATTAATAGTGCGAATGTACCACACACCAGGAGTCAAATTGACTCAGGCCTCTGTACTGCCGGCTCCCCAAGGAATATCTGGACCTCGTTAGTATCAGAGCTTCACTGTCCTTCAGAGTTCAGACCTCAGGGGGGAATGGGCAGGTTGGCTGAGGTTGGATGTAGTCAGCTTCTCTAGTATTTCTCTCATGTTTCTCTTTTCTTCTATGACTCACAGTGATGTCTCTGGCTCTTCCAGGGTTGGAGAAGTGGGGAGCAGTAGGAGGCAGAAAAAGTCTTATTCAACTGAATACAGCCATTATCCTGCAATGGTACTCCCTGTACGTGGTCCTGTCCTGATGTTGACTCCTCTCAAGAGAAGCTCTTATGTCCCTTATAGTAGGGGTCCCCAACCCCCGGGCCGCAGACCGGTGCTGGTCCGCGGCCTGTTAGGGTCCGGGCTGCACAGCAGGAGGTGAGCAGGGGGGCCAGCGAGTGAAGCTTCATTTGCCTCTCCCCATCATCCCCCATTGCTCGCATTACATTACCTCCTGAACCATTCCCCCCATCACTCGCATTACAGCTTGAACAAACATCCCCCAACCCATGCATGGAAAAATCGTCTTCCACGAAACCGGTCCCTGGTGCCGAAAAGGTTGGAGACCGCTGCCTTATAGGACCTGTCTCTGAAGATACATCTCAAAGAATTAAACATGATTTAAATATAAAATGAAAGACTAACTTGCCTAAACCCCAGCACCTATTGCCCAAAGAATAAAAGAGGAAATACATATACAGCTTTTGACCCAGTTGCTTTTATTTATTTATTTTTTTTTATTTTTTGGCTGAATCGGGTCTTAGTTATGGCACGCGGGATCTTTTGTTGCAGTGCGCGGGCTTCTCTCTAGTTGTGATGTGTGGGTTTTTTTTTTCTCTCTCCAGTTGTGGCACGCGGGCTCCAGAGTGCATGGGCTCTGTAGTTTGCGGCACGTGGGCTCTCTTGTTGAGCGGTGCGGGGTGGTAGTGGTGGCACGTGGGCTTAGTTGCCCTGCAGCATGTGGGATCTTAGTTCCCTGACCAGGAATCGAACCCACATCTCCTGCGTTGGAAGGTGGATTCTTTACCACTAGACCACCGGGGAAGTCCCGACCCAGTTGCTTTTGATCTAATGTGCTTTTAAGAGAGCCAGCATAAGCTGGTTGTATGATCATATAATAATTATAGGAACCATTTAATGAACACTTGCTACAATACTCCTCATTTAATACACACAACGACTCTGTGACACAGATTCAGTTACTATCCCCATTTCATAGAAAAAGAAACAGAATGTAAGAGAGGTCACAAAGCCAACATGCAATGTTACTTGGATTAAAATCTTGTGCTTCCTATTTCAAAATCATGTTCTTGGCCACTGCATTTTGTGTACATAAGCAGTTGTACTTGGCAGCGGGGATAGCAGAGGAGAGGTAATAGCACTGCCCCTGGGGATGATGATCCGACAGTAAAAGAACTGTATGACTTCTTTAAGAGGCCTCAAGTCACTCAGCAATAAATGGAGAAAATAACTGCCTCTTTATCAGGCGAAGTAATGGGAGGTAAGACCAGTTTCACCTCGTGATTTTACTGCAAAGGAAGTGGCTAAGCCACATCTGCCAATAGGTGTGGATGGAAACAGGAGGCCACTTACAGAGTGTAGCTTCGGTGGGTAGCCCAGCTGCGCCTGCCTCATCTATACAATGGACATAACAATAATAGTATTCCCCCCTAGGGTGGTTGTGAGGATTCAATGCAGTAATATATGTAATAGATTTGCAACACTGCTTGACAGATAACACTCACTGTCTAAACACTAGCTACTTACTCTTGGTATTAAAGATAGAAAATTGGGGGAGTTCCCTGGCAGTCCAGGGGTTAGGACTCTGCACTCTCACTGTCGAGGGTTCAGTCCCTGGTCGGGGAACTAAGATTCCTGCAAGCCGCGAGGCGCAGCTAAAAATATATATAGATGAAGATAGAAACTTGGCTACTAGGGATCTCTGTGGCCTTAAATACATGTAAGCTCCAGGCGATGGGGAGAGGCTTGCACTCATCTTGGCTTTCTCTCAGTAGGTGTTTAGTTTGGAATATGAGCTAGCTATCGTCCTGGCCAATAGAAAGCAGAGTTCAGAGGGGATATGACAGGGATGGAGAAATAAGATGTCAGGAAATAATAATAACTCCTAATTTTTACCATTTCTATGGTCAAAGATGGCATTTAGAGTATACCAATTTGGTCTTGGTCATCCTCACAATTATCTGGAATATGGTTAACAAGTGTCCTTGTCTTAGCCTTCATCCCCACCTCTGTTAAAAGACAATAAAGAGGAGTGAGGATTCCTGCTGTGGCAATCTGACCCCAGAGCCCAACTTCCTAACCTTTGCTCTCACTACTTCTCAAGGGGCAACCACTGAGAGCCAGACATCAAGGTAGGGTGTCAACAGGGCTGGGGCCATTGTGGCTCACAGGCTCAGTAGTTGTGGCTCATGGGCTCAGTAGTTGTGGCTTGCGGGCTCTAGAGCACAGGCTCAGTAGTTGTGGTGCACAGTTGCTCTGTGGCATGTGGGATCTTCCCTGACCAGAGCTCGAACCTGTGTCCCCTGCGTTGGCAGGCGTATTCTTAACTACTGCACACCAGGGAAGCCCCGTGAAGGCTCTTCTTACATTAAGATCTGAAATGATTTCCTCCTTGCAGAAGTTATTTTTTGCAAATGGCATAAATACATGATTATGACATTGGTCTTGAAATGCACTGCAGCGCTCCCTCGGTTCTGCCCAAGTCCGTGCAACCTGGAGCATGTCTCTAACATGGGATGAAGTGCCGGTCCTCTCAACTTCATGGAGTTGTCAGCAGCAAAAGAGGTCATGGAAGTGACCAGTGACTTGTAAACAGTACAGGGCAAAACGAACCTGAGGGGATATCGTCAGCTATAGAAGAGAGGCCATGTGTTGTGTGCAAGATTAATACTGCCTATTGTTCTGATACTTCATTGGGAGCCTTGTGGAGGTCATCACACAATTGTGTATGTCACCACTGAGCAATGTGGAAAGAATAGTGGGCAGAGATTGCCCAATCTACCTGTTTCTAGTCCCAGAAAGGATTGGATTTATTTCCATGGTCCTTCCTAGATCTAAAATCCAGACTCTGCCTGCCCCTTAGAACTAGAAGGAACCTTAATATTCATGGAGGTTCTGAGTCGGCCTCCTACTGCAGGACCCTGTGTGACTCCCTTGATGCCGCTGCTGGAACGGCAGTGAATAGGTGCTCAGTAAATGCATGTTGACTGATGGACCAGCTGGGCCTCTCATTCCTCATCTGCAAAATTAAGGAGGATGGCAGACATGACATCTGAAGTAATTTGAAAGTTTGAATGTTCAGAATTTGGGTGCAATTCAAAAATGCTGTCAGAGTGGAAATGGAATTCTAGGGAGATTGCTTAACTATGAAGCAGCAAGCAGGTCATGTGGAGGCAAAGCTCTGGTCATCCTATTCCCTGGAAGCCTTAAGGATCTCCTTCTCAATGCAAATCAAAACTACAGTGAGGTACAACCTCACGCTGGACAGAATGGCCATCATTAAAAAGTCTACAAATAACAAATCCTGGAGAGGGTGTGGAGAAAAAGGGAACGCTCCTACACTGTTGGTGGGAATGTAAATTGGTGCAGCCACTATGGAAAACAGTATGGAATTTCCTCAAAAAACTAAAAATAGAGTTGCCATATGATCCAGCAATGCCATTCCTGGGCATATATCCAGATGAAACTCTAATTTGAAAAGATACATGCACCCCTATATTCATAGCAGCACTATTCACAATAGCCAAGACATGGAAACACCTAAATGTCCATCGACAGTTGAATGGATAAAGAAGATGTGTTACATATATACAATGGAATATTACTTAGCCATCAAAAAGAACGGAATAATGCCATTTGCAGCAATATGGATAGACCTAGAGATTATCACACTAAATGAAGTAAGTCAGAAAGACAAAGACAAGTACCATATGATATCACTTATATGTGGAATCTAAAATATGACACAAATGAACTTATCTACAAAACAGAAACAGACTCACAGCCATAGAGCATAGACTTGTTGCCAAAGGGTTGGGGGAGGGATGGATTGGGAGTTTGGGATTAGCAGATGCAAACTATTATATAGAGAATGGATAAACAACAAGGTCCTACTGTATAGCACAGAGAACTGTATTCAATATCCTGCCATAAACCATAATGGAAAAGAACATGAAAAAGAATGTATACATATGTATAACTGAGTCACCTTGCTGTACAGCAGAAATTAACACAACATTGTAAATCAACTATACTTCAATAAAATTAAATTAAAAAAGAAGAATTTCCTTCTCTAACTAGCTTGCCCTCATTCTTATTCTCATTCTCTCACTTCTCTCCCTCTCTCTCTCTTAGTTCTACATGGAAATCTGCTCAGAAATTTCTCTTTTGAACCAAATGGGGATTACTTGTAAATCCACTGGTGAGTTGACTGAGAACAAATATTTTGATGAAAAGACTTTTAAAAATCTGAATTTTTTTCTAGTTTAATTTTATTTATTTGAAGTTATTACAAAATAATGGCTATACTTCCCTGTGCTGTACAATATACTCTTGTAGCTTATTTATTTTATACATAGTAATTTGTATCTCTTAACCCGCTACCTCTATCTTAAACCTACCCCTCTCTCCCCCACTGGTAACCACTACTCCATTCTCTATATTTGTGAGTCTATTTCTGTTTTGTTACATTCATTCGTTTTATTTTTTAGATCCCACATACAAGTGATATCATATAATATCTGTCTTTCTCTGACTTATTTCACTAAGCATAATACCCTCTAGGTCCATCCACATTGTTGCAAATGGCAGAATTTCATTCTTTTTTATGGCTGAGTAGTATTCCATTGTATATATATACCACATCTTTATCCATTCACCTATTGATGGACACTTAGATTGCTTCCATACCTTGGCTGTTGTAAATAGTGCTGCTATGAACACTGGTGTGCATGTATCTTTTTGAATTAGTGTTTTCATTTTCTTCCAATATTTTCCCAGCAGTGGAATTCCTGGATCACATGGTAGTTCTATTTTTAGCTTTTTGAAGAACCTCCATACTGTTTTCCATCGTAGCTGTACAAATTTACATTCCCACCAACAGTGCACAAAGGTTCCATCTTCTCCACATCCTCACCAACATTTATTACTTGTTGACTTTTTGATGATAGGCATTCTGAAAGGTGTGAGGTGATATCTCATCGTGGTTTTGATTTGCATTTCTCTGATGATTATTGATGTTGAGCATCTTTTCATGTGCCTGTTGCCCATCTCTATACCTTCTTTGGAAAAATGTATATTCAGGTCTTTTGCCCATTTTTTGATTGGGTTGTTTGGTTTTTTTGATATTGAGTTTTATACATATATATATGTGTGTATATATATATATATATTTTTATCTTAACCCCTTATTGGTTATATCATTTGCAAATATTTTCTTCCATTCAATTGGTTGTCTTTTCATTTTGTTGATGGTTTCCTTTGCTGTGCAAAAGCTTTTAAGTTTAGTCAGGTCCCATTTATTTACTTCTGCTTTTGTTTCTTTTGCCTTAGGAGACAGTTCCAAAAAAATATTTCTACGTCTTATGTCAAAGAGTGTTCTGCCTATGTTCTCTTCTAGGATTTCAATGGTTTCAGGTCTTACATTTTAGGTCTTTAATTAAAATCTGAAAATTTTTTTGGAAATTATTTTTTAAATCTATATATCTGTGCATCACTAATAAGCTCAGAGTACTGTACAGCTATTTTTCGGTATCAACTCTTCTCAGCCCATAACCCTAAAGGTGACCGGGAAAGACAACCATCTCTCACTTTTTTAGAGAGGAGAAAGCAAGTCCCAGTGGAGTCTGTCCCACACTAAGCTGAATTTGCTTACAAAGATGTGGAACAAGCAGAGCTGAAAACCAACCCAGGAGAATGCATGTCTTTGAACCAAATCATCTCCAAATGCCCTGGGAAGTGCTTGCAGGCTTTGTTTGTGCTGCCAGCAAAAGAGAGACTTTTCACAAAAGGGCTGTTTTTCAAAGAACAACAAACGCTATTTTAAACTTGGGGGTGGGAGATCGTATCTGGACCGTTTACACAAGCGAGTGCTGGCTGACTGACATCTCACCCCAGGGTTTGCTCGTTCTGGCTTCCCAGGAAAGCAAAGGGACCTGCTTCTGATGGCTCTGGAAGTGAGCAACAAATGAGGTCTCCAGCAGTATTTGAACTTTGCAACGTAGGCAGAAACCCTCAACAAGGTCAGGCTGGTGATGTTTGCCACCCAAGTGGTCTTGGGCATTAAAGGGGGTCAGGAGGCTATGGAAGCTTCCCGAGACTTGAGCACTGTCAGCAGACACAGGACTTAATGGATGTTAACCCCGTGCTGTGTGTGTGTGTGTGTGTGTGTGTGTGTGTGTGTGTGTGTGTGTTGTCCCTATTATTGTTCTAGGACAATGCTGCTTGATTGTAAGAAGCCAACCTCTGGAGTGTGGCTACCTGGGTTTAAAACCTCACTCCACCATAGCTAAGCCCGTAAACTCCCCAAGCTTCAGTTTCTATGGGTGTAAAGCAGGGATGGTAACAGTGGTCCCTGCACCCCAGGCAGCTGTTGTCAGTGGTCAAGAGGCTGACACACCAGAGTGCCTTAGCAGTCCTGGCACATGGGACACACTCCAGCCATGCAGGTCATTGCTGCTGCCATGACTGTTTCCCCTCAGAAGTCCAACGAACTCCCCACCAAACAGGAAAGTGTGTCTGACCCTTGCAAGTCCAATACCAAAAAAAAAAAAAAAAAAAAACAGAGGCAACAATACCATCCTGCTCAGGGTGTTAGGTTTTAAAAATATATAATAATAACAACAAACAATAATAATAATAAATTTTCCATCACAACTCCTCCAATGCTTTCTATAGCATTGTAGAGTTCCATGAAATTCTGAAAGAGAAGCAGCCAGCTGTGACCAGCAAGACAGCACCGGGAAAGGTGTGCCCCTATGGTAGGAAATTTTCTCTAAAAGGTCTGTTATTTTTACAACACAGCCCTAAATCTTTCCAGGAAAACACAGCCAAGCTCACTCAGAGGAGGGTGGGGGGGTGGGGGGGGTGGAATCACATTTCCCCTTACCTCACCAGAAGTTTCAAACTAACTAAAAACATGGCAATGACTGCCAGTGGACAGTTGGAACTTTTTAAAAAAACATCATTTTCCGTTTTCAGCATCTGAAAAGTAGGGACTGAAACAGTGCAGCATTCAGAAGAGACAAAAGAGACAGTTGGGGGTGGTTCCGAGCTACCTCCAGAGTCTTCACTGCAGCATCCTCAGTGTAAAAGAGATGTGGATCCTCGCCTTTCGGTAAAAAGTAAGGAATCTACACCTTAAGCACTGAAATGCAAGATGCTCCCAGCCCAGATTTCCTCGCAACCAGCCAAACGTCTTTGCGGAGCTCAGCCGAGTGGGGGAAGGGAAAAGAGAGCAACCAACTTTGCTCGCGTCTTACCCCTGCGGTTTTCAAAGGAAATAAAGAAAAGCCACTAACCTTGCCTCCTGTCCGGGAAGAGCACAGGGCCCGGCTGAGGTTGTCTCCCATAGCAAAGGGCCCCCAAGTTTAGGAGCTGAGCCACCACGGAGAGCTTTGCAAGCCAGCTCCTCTGTGCACATGGCATGGTTCAGTTGTTGCGGAGAGAAAAGTCAACAAGTTTTAGCTCAAGAAATCAAGTCCTCGCCTGTGGCCGAGCAAGAAGATGCAGGGGTGCATGGTCCAGGAGTGGGGAGGGGGAAGCTACAAGGCTGCCCACGATCTCCCTTTGCTCTTTTAAGCAGAAAGGGGCTAGTTACCTTTCCGTCCCCTCCCTCCTCCCGAAAGTGGAGTGATTCAGCTGACAGCGTCTGCTTTCCGTGGGGTGCGGAATGGGTCAGAGCGGGAGGGCGCAGCCCACCCCCGATCCCCACCCCTCTGCCTTGGACGCCAGGCCTCCTCGCAGACAGCTCCGCGCATCTTCCTCCGGGACTCCCACCCCCGCGCTCCGCCGGCCCCGCCCAGAGCCCGGCCAAGCCGGCCAAATAGGGGAGCCCCGGGGAGAGTCACCCAGGGCGGGACTCCGAGTGAGAGGCCCCCCCAGGCCAGCCCCTCATACAGGGCGCAGGGATGGGGCAGAGAGGACCCCACTCCCTGACCCTCCTCAGCTCAGTGCTGCCCCCTTTCCGGCCTTTCCCGGTTCCCGAACTTTTCCCACCATTGCTCTACCAAGGCTCCTCAGCCGGTCTCTGCGACTCTCTTCCAGGCCCGGCTAGGGCTTTCATTTGAAAAAGTAACAAGCAATTTTTCTCTTTGCCAAGTCACACAAAGGGAAATGGTCTGTTCAAATGCTAGTTCAACCCTGGACAAGTCCCTTCATCTGTACCATGAGGCTATGCATAGGACCACAGGACCATGAGCCACTCTGAGTCTGCAGGTCTCTCTAGTGCTTTTCTAATTTCCTAAGCCTACCTCCACTCACCCAAAAGGAAACCCGGAGAGCAGAGGAAGTTAGTCAGCCCAAGAAGGTGTCAAGGTATTTCTGCAGTTCGCCTGCACAGGCTGTCCTCGGAAGGGGAAACCATTCAGGGGCTCAAGCTTTACCTCAACGAGCTAATGCTGCCAGCTAGGGTGCTTGTGAGGCATCCTGAGAACTTCCTGGGATAATCCAGCCAAGGTTTTCACCTCTGGGCTGAAACAGGCCTCCTTACTCCATTCAGAAGGAATTTGGCCCCATATTGATTCTCCATGGCTTCCAGCCATCCATATGTGCTCAGTGAGAGGAGGGGGGTAGGGTACCAACTCATCCAACCTTGCCCATGGCCAGTGCAGCCAAGTCAAACAGTGATCCAAGTACAAGGTGGTACTCACAAGCCTGGGGCGGGCAGTCTGAAGGACTTCAGACTGGATACATACACACCACGACATTTCAAGGGGTAGGTATAAGACTCCTGTTATTGCCATTACAAATTCCCAAAAGTTTGGTGACTCAAAACAACACAAATTTAGTATCTTCCAGTTCTGGTGGTCAGAAGTCTGAGATGGGTCTCCCTAGGCTAAATCAAGGCATTAGTCCAGCTGCATTCCTTTCTGGAGGCCCTTTTCTTTCCTTGCCGCCATTTTCAACACCAGTAAGGGCCAGTTGGGTCTCTTAAGTCACATCATCCTGACACTATCCCTTTTTCTTCCCTTTTCCATTTATAAGGACCCTTGTGATTATGTTGGCTCCACCCAGATTATCCAGCTTAATCTTTTTATCTTATAGTTGCTGATTAGCAGCCTTAATTCCATCTGCAACCTTACCCGCTTTGCCATACATTACAGGTTATATTGTGCTGTCATAGGCCAGTCATAGAACTGCTCTGAGCCTCTTGTCCTGTTACATAAATACTAGGCAAGAAGAGCATAGCTTGAGTCCAAAGGGGATACAGAGAAGACAGGCATGTCCAGTGAAATGTCATGAAGACCCAACAGCAGGGCAGTTGCAAAGGCACTGAAGAACCACTTTGGGCTAGAACTCTTTGTTTCTTTCCCTCTTCTCCTCTTCCCCTCCCCCTTGCCCTTCTCCTCCTCCTCTTCTTCCTCCTTCTGTTTCTTCTTCTTTTTTCTTTTTTTTTTTTTCGCTGTACGCGGGCCTCTCACTGTTGCGGCCTCTCCCTTTGCGGAGCACAGGCTCCGGACGCGCAGGCTCAGTGGCCATGGCTCACGGGCCCAGCCGCTCCGCGGCATGTGGGATCTTCCCGGACCAGGGCACGAGCCCGTGTCCCCTGCATCAGCAGGAGGACTCGCAACCACTGCGCCACCAGGGAAGCCCCATTTTTTTTTTTTAAATTGAAGTCTAGCTGATTTACAATGTTGTGTTTGTTTCAAGTGTACAGCAGAGTGATTCAGTTATACATATATATATATATTCTTTTTCAGGGTCTTTTCTCTGCTTTTTTTTTTTTTTCCAAGTACTGTGGAAGCGACTCACATAATTGCACCTACTGGTGCAACTATCAATTCACGTCTCCAATTTCAGCAAGTTTTCAACATGGCTCAGCACATATATGCATCCTGCTATTATTCCAAGACTGAGTTCCTCTTACTCTCTCCAGAATTTATAAAATTCCTCCAAAGGCTGGTGTTACCTCAGGGTAGAGGGAAGAATTAATCCTGCTCAACTTTTCCTCTGCTCAGTGGGAAAAGGAAACAAATCCTTTTGGTGACCAAAGTTGGTAGCAATAAAAAAGCCAACTGCCTTTCCTGATATGTCCTCTATAGAAAGCACAGCTGTGAAGCAGTGCATAGTCTCCAAAATATCCCATGGCTGATGCAAATATGCTACCATTGAAGAAAAACTACAAACACATGTAAAATCCAACTGTTAAATAAGAGGTAGGAACAGCAAACATTTACTACATGCTGACTATTTACTGGGCATTGCCCTGTATCTGCATTACTTTATTTAATCTTCACAAAAACCTATTAATTAGGCAGGTAATATTATTATCTTTGCATTGCAGATGAGAAAACAGACACTGAAAGGTTAATAACTGCCTAGGATCACATCACTGTGAAGTAGAAAGCTAGGATGAAGCAGTGAAGGTCAGAGAAATGAAAAGACTTAGCCAAGACACCAGGCAGAATCAAATATAGATCTGTCTCACTTACTTGTAATGTCTTCATCCACAGAGAGTGAAGGGACTAATACCAACATATAGACATTATCATAGTGTCTCAGGTAGTGGTTTAGTTCTTATGGTAAAGTGTTTTCCATGTAAAAAAACAAACAGACAAAATATCTAAAATGCTTCACAAAGAGTTTCCTCTGTTACATAAGCAAATAAGGCATAAAAAATTCATACTTTCCTTAAAAACCTGTAGAAGAACAAGGGATGGCTGAAATTCAAGGAAAATTAGCTCAAGGCATTTTTCAAAGCTGTCATTAACACTGGAAAGACAAAAAACTGACATCAGCCAAGAAAACCAAGCCTGACTTGGCCCCAAGTATCACAAATGAATATGCCACAAAAAGAGAATTAACATCTGTTAATCCTACCCAAATACCACAACCACCACCTCATAACGGCAATCATAGTATCACACTCTATAGTTTACAAAGCTCTTTTCGTAAGCCAAGTCAGAGGATGGAAGGGAGAAGAGTCTTCCTCTGAGGTTTTTGAGCATAGTTAGACCTCAACTGTGCTTGGAAGTCAAAAAACATTACCTTCAAAAATCATACATTTTAATATTGTTGTTACAAGTACTATTTTCTTTTAAACCTCTCTGCAGTCCTTGAAAGAAGATGGAGATGGTATCTGTAACCCTCAGGACTGTCAGTTCACTTTTATTCTTCCACCCACTTGTATTCAACGTATAATTGGATCAATAATAAGCACTGCCCACTCTGTACATTCCCAACACCCAGGGAGTTTGTCTTCCTGGCTCAATTTGAAGACCCTAGAATCTACTCATTGCAGATTTTGTAAAACTACTTGGCTTTGTATTAAGTGAATGCCATTGGACAATTCCTCAGATATTATAATTAATCCATTTGATTAAAGAAACAATGTCCTGCCAATGCCCCTTTGAAAGCCATGGCCGAGAAGGCTATGGATGCCTGATTATTAAAACATACTATTGGCTGAAAGAAAACAGTGCATCTCAGAAAAATAATGTGTAGCACTTGGATCAAAATGTTGCAGCAAATTGTAAGTAACATCAGTTTGGGGTCAACTGAAGCCTAATCAAAATGAAATGTAACAAGGGTTTACTAGGGTTGGTGGAAGGAGATCCACATGGGTGGTCTGCCAGAGGGAGCCCAGGTGGGGTGAGGGGGGGATAGGGCTTGTGGAAAGGGGTCAGAGCCTCAGCAGTGTAAAAAGGACATCCGTGTAGGATAGCTGCCCAACCCATTGTATCAGAGCCAGAGCAGAGTGAGAAGGACACCCCCCTAAGAGGGGATGTCCCAGCAGGGTGTTGAAATACTGGCAGGGTAAGGAGGTGTGGGGTGATGGTGGCAACTGAGGCAGTGACTGGATGTTGGTTACATACAGGGGGATTGATTAAATAAGTTAACACAGCAAGGATAATGGGAGTCAAGTTTCTCACTGCCAGTGAAGAGAAGTACCAGTCTGAGAAAAGAAAAAAGTAGAATGAACTCTGTGATGTTGTATTGTAACTGAATCCATAGTTGGAACCCATAGCTGTTGATGTATGTATCGATGTATACAGAAATAAAGATATAAATGTGCATGTGTTACGTATATGTGTGTATGCCTACATATATTCCCTAGGCCTGTCCGTTTGAGTATGTTGGAGCAACAACACCCCAAAAGCAATGAACACGTCTGACACTCAGATCTCGGATTCTAAATACCATTCTCCTCTAAAGGAACTAGGACTCCTTAAAGAAATGGCTTAGAGAAAACAGAAGATGAGCCTGGATCATTTTATTGCTCAAAAAACAAAAAGACAAAAAAAAACACCAAAAGCCAACAACAACAAAGAAAGACTCAAAGAAAGATGAGAGCACATCAAAAGGAGAGAGGAGCTAGCATGAAAGAACACCCACTAGCCAAATCTGGGAAAGTTTAAGCAAAAATACACAATAGTAATAAATTATTAGACATAAAATAAGAACCATGAATCCATACTGATACAAATAGATAAATGAATAGAAAGGTCGATGATGGACAGAATCTTTATATAATTGTAAAGTACCTCCTCCCAAATATTTATTCATTATAAAGTACTCAAAAGAGTAGAGTGCAGAAGCCTAGCAGGTATCACCTTAATCGAGTTAACAAAGTAAACAGAATCGGTGAGGTGGGAAATCAAAACTGCACACTCCCTGATAGGCTTCAGTGAGAACATCACTTGTGCGAAACCTCTGCCAGAGATATATAGCCTGAATCTAACAACACGGAAACATCAGACAAACCAAAATTGAGGGACATTCTACAAAATAGCTGGCTTTTTACCTTCAAAAGGCCATGAAAATCAAAAGAAAACTGAAAAACTCTTCTCGATTGAAGGAGACCAAAGAGATATGACAACTAAATGCAAGACATGAGTCTGAATAGGATCCTTTTGTTACAAAAGACATTGTTGGATCAATTAGTGAAACTTGAAAGGGGACAGAGGATTGGATGGTAGTACTGTTTCACTTAATTTCCTGATTGTGGTGGTTTTGTAGAAGAATGTCCTTGTTTGTTAGAGGTATATACCTTAAAGTATCAATATTTGAAGGTGATGAGACATCTAGTTGACAACTTAAATAATTTAGAACACAAAATGTTTTCTGCTTTTTTTTTAACTTCTCTTCCAACTTTTCTGTAAGTTTGAGATTGCTTCTAAATAAAAAACATCAAATGTAACAATCTGTTCTCATTCTTTAAAATAATTTAACACTTGGTGGAGATGCTATAGAACTGGGAATTAGAGAAGTCTAATAATGAGAGGTTAGTAGTCAATTAAGTGCCCACGTATGGTAGTCTCTGAGCACCCATGCTGACAGCTGTGGCTGTTACCATTGTCAGACTGGTCCTATGTTGGTTCTGAACCACATGAGCACCAGTCCTTTTCTATCACTCTGCCTTAAAGATTAAGCCTGAGTTAAAGAATAGTGTGCTCATTGTTCCCAAAGAGAGGAAGAAATTAGGGATGGAATGTATCAGGGAACCTTTGAATACTACTACCTTAGCAAAAAGAGAATACCTCATTTATTCATTCAACAAATAGTTATTGATTGCAGTATCTATTATAGCATAGTTATATGCTATAATATAGTATATTATAGCAATGAAGGAAATAGAGACTCTTTCCTCATGCTTGAATATGTCCTAGTTTGAGGTTGTGGGAATCAGGGGTAAAGGAAATAAACAAACAAACAAATATGTACTATGTAAGATAGTGATAAGAGCAGCAGAGAACAATTAGCAGGCTAAGGAGGACAGTGAGTCACTGAGAGGGGTGGGTTTCTATTTTATATAAGGGGGCCAAAAATGACCTCCCTACTAAGATGATATTAACAGAAACCTGAAAAAAATAAGATTGAGGAAAATAGCTATCTGGTAGAAGAATATTCCAGGCCAGGGAAACAGTAATAGCAAAGATCCTCAATTGGGAAGAAATATGCTAGGAGGACATGGAAAATTGAGGAGTGTGGTGTGGCTGGAGCACGCAGGCAAGGGGAGAGTGGTGGGAGAGGGAGAGAGGGGAAAGCATGAAGATCCCTAATGGGGACTTTAAATTTTACCCTGAGCAAATTAAGAAGCCATTGCTGGTTTTGAATAGAGAAGTGACTTAGGATTTACAAGGATCTCTTTGGTTGCTGGGTTGAGAATGGCTGTAGGGAGGGAAAGGCAGGAGCACAGAGAGCAGTTAGGAGGTTATTGAATTAACTCTGGTAAGAGATAATGGTGGGTTACATCAGGTGGTAGCAAAAGACATGGTGGGAATTACTCAGATTCTGGATTTATTTTGAAGGTAGATCCAACAAGACTTTCTAATGAATTGGATGTATGGTATAACAGAAAGAAAGAACTCAAGGATGATGACAAGGTTCAGAATTGCCAATAATTGAGATGAGGAAGATGGAAGGTAGAATAGGTTTGATAAGGGTGGGGAAATCAGAAGCTCAGTTGGAGACATGCTAAGATGTCTCTTAGACATTTGAAAGGAAATGTCAACAAGGCCATTGGATATACAAGTCTAGAGTTCAGAGAGGTTCAGATTGAAGGTGTACATATGGACATCATAGGTATATAGATGATATTGACAGCCATGAAATAGAATGTATGAATGTAGCAGAGAAGAAAAGAGGCATGAGGACTGTACTCTGGGTACTGTAGACTAAATATCTGTGTCTTCCCAAAATTTGTATGGTCAAATTCTAACCCCCAATGTGATGGCATTAGGAGGTGGAGTCTTTGGGAAGTGATTAGGTCATGAGAGCGGAGCCTTCTTGAATGGGATTAGCGTCCTTACAAAAGAGAACCCGGAGAGGCCCCTCCCTGATCCACAATGTGAGAACACAGCAAGAGATGGCTCTCTCTGAACCAGGAAGCATGTCTCACCAGACACTGAATGTTCCATTGCCTTGATCTTGGACTTCCCAAGCTCCAGGATTGTGAGAAATAAATATCTCTTATTTATAAGCTACCCAGTCTATGGTATGTTTGTTACAGCAGCCCTAATGGGTTAAAACATTGGTGGGGGGATGAAATAAAGAGGAATCAGCAAAGAAGACTGAGGGGTGGCCAACAAGGTAAGAAGAGAATCAGGAAAGTGTGGTACCTTCGAAATCAAGATATCACAGTGATTCACTAGCTCTAACTGGAGGTAAGGACAGGAGAGGAGTCCTTGCTCTCTATACCCACCTGTGTGGAAGAAAAAATGGAAGAAAGAGACCAAAGACTGAGTTTGTTCAGTTAAGAAGCAATAACTCCACCCACGGATATTGGTTGGCCAAAAAGTCCGTAACGGACTTTTTGGGAAAAAGTCTTACGGAAAAACCTGAACGAACTTTTCGGCCAATCCAATAACTGTAGCTCAGTCAAGGTCCTTGAAACCTGACCAAATTAGAAATTCTGTCATGGAGAGTGGTGTCAGGAAGGGATGGGAGTACCAAGGAATGTCCACAACCCTAGCTCACCTCACTCTTTACATTCTCTGAACATGCTGAGCTCAACCAGAGCCTATGAGTAGACTGGGCTGAGGTTCTCATCAGAGACCAGCTAAGTGTCAGTGTTTATCACTGTTCTTTGATCTCTTCCTGGGATCATTGAGAGCAGAACATCAACTGTGCCCTTAAGAAACTTTGAAGTGAGTAAATGAGATTAGTTCCGGTAACAATAAGGATATATAATAATAGTACCCACTCTTTTTTTTTTTTTGCTTTATTGAGGTATAACTAACACAAAATAAACTGAACATGTTTAAAGTATACCATGTCATGTGTTTGTACATACACACTTGTGAAACCATCACCACAATAAAATTTGACATGTACATGTGTGTGCAAGTGTGTGTGTGTATGTGTGTGTTTGTGTGTGTGTGTGTGTGTATGTGTCAGACCCGAAGTTTGCTCTTGCTCCTTTGTAATCCCTTCCTCCTGTCCCTACTTGCATCATCCCCAACCACAGGAAGCCACTGCCCTGCTTTCCTTCACTGGAGATTAGCATTTTCTAAAATTTTACATAATGGAGTCATATAGTATATACTCACTTTTATCTGTCTTCATTCACTCAGCATAATTATTTGTATGTTTTGTGTGCCAATACTCTGCTCCTTTTTATTTCTGCATAGTATTCCATCATATGGATCTACCACAATTTGTCTATTCATTCACTTTGTTATTAATTTATCTGCTAACCACTGGAAAAATGATGGAAATAAAGCTTAGTCATGGGCACCTCATCTAAAAGCAGGCAGATGTGTGCATACCACTAGTTCATGTTAGAGATCTTTCCTTGACATTTATGAAGGTCCCTAATTGCTCAAAAAAACTTTATTTCCATGGACAGTATATATTTCTCCTCAGGATGAAGTGCTTTAAAAGATACACATCAAAATAATGAAAAATCATCTTTGAAGTTGACCCTGGATTAAGATAAAAGATCTCTTGATGGTGTTGTAGAGATAAACTCCCCTGCCAGACCCAGGGAGAGGTTATCTTTACAGCCATGGGATGGGTCTTTGTAGCACTTTGATTCTCCAGAGCACGGATAGCCAGACTCAGTGCTCTCGCGAGGCCCGGGGGATGGCTGGCAGAGGGCAAGGTACTCTGCTAACACCTTTATCCACCCTGGTTGTTCTCTCCAAATGGTGCTGCCAGGGTTGCCTCCTTGGCAACGAGAAGGCCTCCTTTGTTGCTTCATAACCCTCTGAGTGTTGCTGATAACACAGACTCACACTATTAGTTACTTGTTTTGCTGTCCTGCTAAATCTGTACCAAGTCTCCTGAGAGGTCCCCAAGAGCAAAGGGTTGTATTGATTCAGTCACTGCTTCCTGCAGCGGCCGTGATCAGATTAAGGTGCTGCGATTCATCTTTTGAAGGGGAGAGAGGTGATATGTGTATGGATAGATGGATGGAGCCTTTGAAATCCAGTGTGAGAAAATTCAGTACACAGGCTATGTTTATTGAACATATGGCTTAGTGTGTAAGACAGGCAGAAGTCTATGAAAGACTTATAGGAAGAAGTGATGCTATCATGTGGTGAATTAAAAAGTGACAACTGAAGCTGCATTTCCTGCAGTGAGATTCAGGTTAATGAATCTTATGACTGGTTATGATTGATTTTCCACTTGATTATAAACTGAAGGTACAGACTATGTTTTATTTCTGCATTTCCCTCAAAGATAAAAATGGTAAATGAATATCTGATCAGAGGATGGGTGTGTGGGTGGGTGACTTACTGGAGAATATTCTGGGGAATGATCTGCCTTGATGACCATGGAAACGCCCTTCTGTTAAGAGTTGGCTTCCTCTCCTCAATCCCACCTGACCTTGGGAAATTGATTCTGGTCTTAGTATTAGACTATCCTCTCCTCTCTTCGCCCTCAGGAATAAGTACTCTCCTGTGCGTATTTGTTAAACGCAAACGTAACAATAGAGATCACCAGTCACTGCAGCAAGGAGGGGTTTGTTAGCACTGATACTTGTTACAACAGACAATATGTACCTCAGCAGAAGGTGGGGCAGCGGCCACTGCTCAGGGGACTGTGGCAGCGCTCTGAGCACCCCCTCTCTGTCACTTCTGCACGTGGTCCTGGCTCCAGCATCTAATCTTGGCACAGAGACAAGAAAGAAGAACCCCTGGCTGGCGCTCTGCTGGTGAGGATTTGGAAAGTGAAACCAACATCCCAGGTCCACAGGCAAATTTTTACTGGGGAGAAGGGGATACAATATCTACAATTTACTTCAAAATATTTTTTTATCAATAATATTGGTATGTATTACTTTTAATGTACACCCTAGAAAAACGATATGAACCTTGAGAAGGGTTAGGTAATATTTAATCAAGAGTTCATACTGGGACTTCCCTGGTAGCACAGTGGTAAGAATCTGCCTGCCAATGCAGGGGACACGGGTT
>NW_020174274.1:0-3489 GCF_003031525.2 Neophocaena asiaeorientalis asiaeorientalis
GTAAATATGCAAAATGGAATATTCCTCTGGGAACACTAGCCAAAGAACCACCGCAGCCCTGCCGACTGGCATACCAGGACCCAGCCCATAACACCAACAGGCTGGCACCAGCTCTGGGACACATTGGGCCCCTCAGCCAGCTACTCCTGGATCTGGCCCCACTCACCAGTGGGATGGCGCCAGCTTTGGGACACCCCGGACCCCATACCCAGCCATGTCAGGAATTGGCCCCACACACCAGCAAAACGACACTAGCTTCAGGAATCCAAGGCCGTGCAGCCAGAGACCCAGGAACCTGGCTCTGCCCACCAGTGAGCCAGCACTAGCTCCAGGACTCCCTGGGCCACAGCCCCACCCACCAGCAGGCCAACACCAGTTCCAAGACACCCCTCAGCCAGCTGCCCTGGGATCAAGCCCCACTCAACAGTGGGCCAACACCAGCTTTTGGGCACCCCCAAACCCAGCAGCCAGCCATGAGGAACTGGCCCTGCCCACCAGCAGGCTGACACTAGATACAGGACCTCTAGCCCCACCACCACCCACTGCAGAGCCTAGCACTATCCACCAGTGGGCCAGCGCTAATCCCGGGACTTCCTGGGGCACTGCAGCCAGCAGCCTCATGACCCAGCCTCACACTCCAGTGGCCACCAGCCTCTGCACAAGGCAGGGCCTGGCAACCCACTGGACCAGGGGCCAGCCACACCTACCACACCACCCACAGTAGTGTGCCGGTCACAACAGAAGGACACATGCAGCCCTAACAGGGGGCACCCTTAGAGCATATAGCTCTGGTGACCAGAGGGGAGAGCTCGGCTGGGACACACAGCACGTCTCCTACAAAAAGCCACTTCTCTACGGTTGGGAAATGCAGCCAACCTAACAGACACAGAGAAATAAAATAGCAAATTGGACAAAATGAGGCAACAGAGGAATCTATTCCAAACAAAGGAACACGATAAAACCCCAGAAGAAGAACAAAGTGAAGTGGAGATAGGCGATCTACCTGATAAAGAGTTCAGGGTAATGATCATAAAGATGTTCAAAGAACTCAGGAGAAGATTGGATGAACAGGGTGAGAAGTTTTTAACAAAGATTTAGAAAATGTGAAGAAGAACCACACAGAGAAGAATACAATAATGGAAATGAAAAATTCACTACACGGAATCAAGAGTAAATGAAATGATGCAGAGGAATGGACGAGCAAGCTGGAAGACTGAGTAGAAGAAATAACTGAAGTAGAATAGAAAAAAGGGAAAAAGAAACAGGACAGTTTAAGAGACCTCTGGGACAACAGCAAGTGTACTAACATTTTCATTATAGGGATCTGAGAAGGAGAAGAGAAAGAGAAAGAGAAAGGGGCAGAGAACATATTTGAAGACATGACAACTGAAAACATCCCTAACCTGGGAAAGGAAAGAGATATCCAGGTTTAGTAAGCACAGAGAGTCCCAAACAGGGTCAAGCCAAAGGAGACCACACCAAGACACACTGTAGTTAAAATGGCAAAAATTAAAGATATCAGAGCAATTGGAATGAATCCAACTGGATCACGGTGTATGATCCTTTTTAATGTAGCGTTGGATTCGGTTTGCTAATATGTGGTTGAGGATTTTTGCATCTATATTCTTCACAGATATTGGCCTGTAATTATCTTTTTTGGTAGTATCTTTGTCTGCTTTTGGTATCAGGGTGATGGTGGCTTCAGAGAATGAATTTGGGACTGTTCCGTCCTCTTCAATCTTTTGGAAGAGTTTGAGAAGTATAGGTATAAGTTCTATGTATGTTTGGTAGAATTTACTGGTGAAGCTGTCTGGTACTGGACTTTCGTTTGCAGTGAGGTTTTTTTGTTTTGTTTTAATAACAGAATCTATTTCACTTCTAGTGATTGGTCGGTTCAAATTATCTGTTTCTTCTTGACTCAAATTTAGCAGGCTGTATATTTCTAGACACTTGTCCACTTCCTCTTGGTTGTCTAATTTGTTGGCATGTCACTGTTCATAGTATTCTCTTATGTGTTTTGGTTTTTGTGGCTTTTTTTTTGTTTTTTGTGGTATTGGTTGTTGCTTCTGTTTCAATTCTTAGTTTGTTTATTTGGGCCCTTTCTCTTATTTTCTTGGTCAGCCTGGCTAGAAGTTTGTCGATACCCTGTTGGGGCTGGGGTCTGCTTCCAGGCTGTTGGAGTAGAAGCCCTGAGGGTCAGGTTCAGTCAGGTTCCATTGCCCCTGAGCACATGCCCAGATGCAAAGGAGGTGACCACTGAAGCTAATGAGGTCCGTGTGGTCACCACAAACCTATGTGCCTCCCGTGCAGGCATCTATGGTCCTGCCCAGAAGCAGCCCAAGGTTGCATCCCTTGCTCTGTTGTGTTTTCATCCCAGACCTAGTGCTGGGCTGTGGTGTGGAGTAGGCTGGTGCTGGGGGCTGGGGCCCTGTGGCTGCAGGAATTGAGGTGGTTGTGCCGCTGCCTGGAACCTGGGCTTCCTCTGTGGCAGACCTCTCCCAGGACCTGTCAGCTCCAGATCTGGCTCCAAGCTATGGTGTTGTGTGAGCGGAGCAGGTGTGCTCCCACCGTGAAATGAACGGCTGCATACTCCTGCCATGAGCCCGTCCAACCGAGATGCAGTGCCCAACTACTGTGCCTTTCCATGGTGCTATCTGGTGCATGTGCTGGCAAAGTCCACCACGGCCAGACCTGCCCCCACTGTGTGCACACTGACAATGGGCACTGTGGCAGGACATGCCCCCACTGTGTGCGGGCTCACCATGGGCTCCTTGGTTTGGCCCAGACCGTACCCCAGGCCCTCCGGGCTGTCTCGACACATCTAGATCAAGTCCTCTCCCTGGACCTGTATACCTAAGATTCAATGCTCACCTGCTGTGTGCATCTGAGGCCCCACCACCTTGTGTGTGCTTTGGGTTGGGAAGCGCAGCAAGGCAACAGCCACCTGTGCCAGTCTCTCTCTGCCCTGATTGTTAGCAAGCCAGCATGCATGCGCTCCTTGTGAGTAGAATTTAGGCTTTTGCAGCCCCTCCAACTATCCCAGCGGCTTTTCCAGCAGGCAAGGGGGATCCCCGGGGCAAGTGTCTGCCTATGTGTATCTTTCCTCCTTTACAGATCTCTCCCAGGGGTGCCAGGACCGTCCTCATGCCTTTAAAATCTTTTTCTGCCCTTCCTGGATACGTAGAGATATTCCTTGCAGCTTTGGTTGTGTAGGAGATCTTCTGCCAGTTTCCAGTTGGCTTTCTGTGAGAATTGCCTCACATGTAGGGGTATTTTTATTGTGTTTGTGGGGAGAGGTGAGCTCCACATACTCCTACTCCACCATCTTGATCCCCCTCCCCATTTGGGAGACTTTGAATTGCATCAAAGTGTCCCATATAAAAACAGATACACTAGACTAAATTAGAATTTCAGAATCCAGTGATAGTCACCTATTGCAAGTGCCTGTCATTTTTTAGAGAGCACAGGATATGCCATGTTTTTCCAGAT
>NW_020174274.1:4373-5370 GCF_003031525.2 Neophocaena asiaeorientalis asiaeorientalis
CCTCTCCCAGGACCTGTCAGCTCCAGATCTGGCTCCAAGCTATGGTGTAGAGTGAGCGGGGCCAGTGTGCTCCCACCGTGAAATGAACGGCTGCATACTCCTGCCAAGAGCCCGTCCAACCGAGATGCAGTGCCCAGCTGCTGTGCCTTTCCATGGTGCTATCTGGTGCACGTGCTGGCAAAGTCCACCATAGGCAGACCTGCCCCCACTGTGTGCACACTGACAATGGGCACTGTGGCAGGACCTGCCCCCACTATGTGCGGGCTCACCATGGGCTCCTTGGTTTGGCCCAGACCGTACCCCAGGCCCTCCGGGCTGTCTCGACACATCTAGATCAAGTCCTCTCCCTGGACCTGTATACCTAAGATTCAATGCTCACCTGCTGTGTGCATCTGAGGCCCCACCACCTTGTGTGTGCTTTGGGTTGGGAAGCGCAGCAAGGCAACAGCCACCTGTGCCAGTCTCTCTCTGCCCTGATTGTTAGCAAGCCAGCATGCATGCGCTCCTTGTGAGTAGAATTTAGGCTTTTGCAGCCCCTCCAACTATCCCAGCGGCTTTTCCAGCAGGCAAGGGGTATCCCCGGAGCAAGTGTCTGCCTATGTGTATCTTTCCTCCTTTACAGATCTCTCCCAGGGGTGCCAGGACCCTCCTCATGCCTTTAAATTTTTTTCCTGTCCTTCCTGGATACATAGGGATATTCCTTGCAGCTTTGGTTGTGTAGGAGATCTTCTGCCAGTTTCCAGTTGGCTTTCTGTGAGAATTTCCTCACATGTAGGGGTATTTTTATTGTGTTTATGGGGAGAGGTGAGCTCCACATACTCCTACTCCACCATCTTGATACCCCTCCCTATTTGGGAGACTTTGAATTGCATCAAAGTGTCCCATATAAAAACAGATACACTAGACTAAATTAGAATTTCAGAATCCAGTGATAGTCAACTATTGCAAGTGCCTGTCAGTTTTTAGAGAGCACAGGATATGCCATGTTTTTCCAGAT
>NW_020174274.1:5419-6549 GCF_003031525.2 Neophocaena asiaeorientalis asiaeorientalis
ATGGAATCAAATTAGAAACCAGTTATAGAATGCAAAAAGAAGAATCCCTAGACACTTGGAAATGGTGGTTGACACATCATTCCAGGTTATCATTCAAACCCTTGTTAGAAAAGGGCTGAAGTTAGGAAGAGTTGCCTGCTGAGCTGAAAGGCATTTCAGGCTGGCCCAATAGAGAGCTCACTCTGGCTCTTTCCAACAGAGTATTGTTCAGGGCAAGGCTGGAGGGAGGGAGACAGTTCAGGAGGCCGTTACATCAGTGCCACCTGACATTAAAGCTCCAAGTGCACTGGCAAAGGAAGTCCAGCTAGCTTGCTGGTTGTTAGTGGAATCGGTTTGGCGGCTCATTGGATTTGGGAAGCACGAGAGAGGTATTGGTGTGGTTGCTGGAAAGTCCTGAGAGAAGGCAAGATTCGGGTGCCTTCCTGGTATATATATGACTGGTGTCCAGTCTAACCCATGGACGCATACACCTCGGTTCTTTATCAGTCCTGCTCCACTGTTTTAAAAGTTTCAGCGCAGTTGTCCTCTCCTCCCTCCTCCTTCTTCTCCCTCTTTGTCCTCCTGTCGTCCTCTTCCTCATCCTGCTCCTCCTCGATTCTTCCCCTGATAGTGCCATCTGTCAGATAAGGCTGTCTTCTCTGGACAGGCAGAAGAGTGTCATTTCTGAGGCTTGTGGGACTGGTCCCTTAGGCCAGGTTGGCACTTTGCCTGCCCTACCATGCTGTTAGCCTAAGACATGGTACGTGGTAAGTGGACCACAGATGTGTCTGCAAACTTGTATTTTTGTTCCTCTTTTCAGAATACGGTGGTGGTGGTAGATCACCTCAAGGAAGAAAGAAAGGTTGGAGTTATTTCCCAGGTAATTCTGGCGAGAGGTGCCCTCATTATGAACATGATAGATGTGATTCTCAGCCCTCACAGCTCAAGGATGATGATGGAAACGTCGTGAAGAAGGATGTCCAGGAGGACCCCGAAGTAAGACAGTAAGTGACCAGGCAGCAGGGATGTGCACAGCAGCCCCTGGGACTATGCACCTCTCTCACGCTCCGTGGACTTGTTTTTCTTCTCTCACTGCAAAACTGAAGCATGCTAGAAGTGAAATAATGGTTGAGCAATCCTAATTGTAGAGC
>NW_020174274.1:7847-36429 GCF_003031525.2 Neophocaena asiaeorientalis asiaeorientalis
GCATTAATACCTTGTACCTTTGTTTACTAAGAAGAATGTATGCTTACTAATAATTATAATCTGTTCTTCTCATTAAGAAACCACTTATTGCTAACTCATGTTATCTTATGTCATTAGTCATTCTCTCTTTTGCTTAATCTTTCCAGTTTTTCACTCTTTACATATAACCTCAATTTATGTTTCTGATATCATGACGGCAAGCAATAAGTGCATATGTGCTAGTCATTAGGAAGTCTTAAAAATAAAATAAAATGCCCCACTCTTGAAGAGATGATACAACTTACCCGTAAGGATGAGTGGATGAAATAGCTCTCATTTTATACCAATTTTCCACTCTTTTTCAAAACTAGTTTGTTATTATTATTTAATCATTATAGCTGCCATTTTTTGAGTTCCTGTTTTATGTCAAGCACTGTGGCAACCTTGTCATACCAGTTTTCTCGTTTAATCCCCAGAAAAATCCTGAGAGGATGTTAGTTTAATTTACAGATAAGATACAAGAATCAAGATAGGCTAGATTATGCTGTGGTAATAGACAGTCCCCGTATCTCAGGGGCTCATTCCTCACTTCGACTACATGTCCATGGCAGGTGCATGCCCCTCACAGGATGGTGGACTTTGGGGGTCTGAGCCATTCTTACTGGAATGACTTGGAGACCCAAACTGACAGAGCAGCCATCATCTAGAAAGCTGTCAGTCTCTGTGCCTGAGGGGAAGAGGACCCTGCAAGGTCTCAATCCAACAGGCATATGTTCTGGCCCAGAAATAGCACATGTCACTCACAGCCCATTAGCCAGAACCAGTCACATACACAGCCCTGCCCAAACAAAGGAGGTCAAGAAGTACCAGCTCTTCCAGGTCGCCGGAACAGGGACCAATGGAAACACATGGCAAACAGCACTACCGCACGATGGAATTGAGGCTCAGAGAGGTAAACTACTCGCCTAAAATCACATACGCAGTAAGTGACAGAGCTTCACTGGATTATTCTATCAAATACTTGACAAGTCGATGTCTGAGATTGCTTGTGTCTGAATCACCTTGATGAGGGAGGTCTCTAGCCCTGTTCAGGCACCCGACGTAGTTGGTCAGCCGGGGCACTGCGGTAGCTGTTATATAGCTCCCTTTTACGCTTTCCCCTCGGCAACGTTATTTCGGAAGGAAAGTGGGTTCTTGCAAATGACTCTGACTCTTCCTATACACCGTACGTAGACCACATGCCCTTACTGCTCCCTTTAAAATGTGAATTTTTCCCTTTCATTGCTGGATTTTCCTGAAAACGAGTTGGTTGCCCGGCATTCTCCAAAGGTCACCAATAAGGTTCCTCTTTGTTGTTATTGTTGATGAGTGTCATTATGAACTCCTGGCCTTTGAACATGTTGGTGGGCTTCAAACCACTGTTATGTGGTGTTGAGAAGAGGAGTGAAATGATTTGACTTGCTCTCTGCTGCTGGGTTGAAAAGAGACAGGTAAGGGAGCCAGGATGAAAGCAGAGGGGCCAGCTGGACAGCAGTACAGTCCAGGAGGTAGCTCTTGGTATCTTGGCCAGGGTGGTGGTAATGAAGGTGGTGAGAAGTGGCTGGCTTCTGGACATACTTTGAGAGAGGGGCCGAGAGAATCTCCTGACCAGTTGGATGTGGAGTGTGGGAGAAAGAGAGCACGCCAGGCCCCCTCCGAGGTTTGGGGACTGAGCAAGTGGCATTTGTGGGTCAAATGCCCTATCTGTGTTTCCTTTCACTTCCAGTGCCACACACGGAAAGTCCCAAGGTTGTGAGTAGCAGGATTGCCCTGGCAGCGGGCCACACTGGGAAAGCGAGGGCTCCCCAGAGGAGTTCATCTGAGGCCTGGTCGTAATCACTCCATCGTGGAGTGATCGGCAGTGGGCGGATCTTTGCTCATAAGCGTGCCCTGAGACAACATGGAATAGTTAATGTACAAAAGGCACAGCACACAAACCTAGAGAACCTTAAGTATTACAACCCAAAGGAAGCTGGTTTGTAACAGTGTAATTACCATAATCCTCCCTCCCCACAAGCCACTAGTATGATTATCTGCTGGTTCACTGTTTCAGTGGAATGCGTTAAAAATAAAATATCCTTAGTGAATCCACCCATGGGAGAGAGAATTGACACGATCTTATTTCTGCAGGTGCGGAAAAACTTCCAAATCTTTTCCCATGGTGAATTAGATATGCTGGAGGGGAGAATTTGTGGGTGGAGGGGTGAACAGCAACACAACTGCTAGGAGTGAAGACAAGGTGAGGTATACCCAGGACACTTTCTAAGCATGCCTGTAGCTTCAGTATCCAGTACAGTAGATGTCAGAGTAAAGAAAATGAACGAGAGCCAAAGAGAGGCCTTACAGAATGGTGAAAGGATCAGTACACCAGGGAGACATAAAGATCCTAAATGTGTATGCACCAAACAATGGAGCCTCAAAGTACATGAAGCAAAAACTGATGGAGATGAAAGGAGAAAGTGCCAGATCTATAATTATAGTGGGGGCTTTCCACACCTACCTCCCCCTTAGCAAGTGACAGAATTACTAGAGAGAAAATCAGCAAGGATATAGGAGACCTGAATAACACAGTAAACTAATGAGATCTGCATGACATAAATAGAACAGTCTGCCCAACAACAGCAGAGTACAGTTTTTTTCCCCGAGGGTCTCTGTAACATTCACCAAGTTAGACCATCTCCTCGACCATCAGACAAACCTCAATAAATTCAAAAAGGATTGAGGGACTTCCCTGGTGGCGCAGTGGTTAAGAATCCACCTGCCAGTGCAGGGAACACAGGTTCGAGCCCTGGTCAGGATGATCCCACATGCCGCGGAGCAGCTAAGCCCGTGCGCCTCAACTATTGATCCTGCGCTCTAGAGCCCGCGTGCCACAACTACTGAAGCCCGCATGCCTAGAGCCCGTGCTCCGCAATAAGATAAGCCGCCACAACAAGAAGCCCGTGCACCTCAGCGAAGAGTAGCCCCTGCTAGCCGCAAGTAGAGAAAGCCCGTGTGCAGCAACAAAGACCCAATGCGGCCATAAATAAAGAAATAAATTTATTTTAAAAAAATTAAAATTAAAAAAATGATTTCAAATCTCCCAGAGTGTGTTCCCTGGCCATGATGGAATCAAATTAGAAACCAGTAATGGAAAGCAAAAAGAAGAATCCCTAAACACTGGGAAATGGTGGTTGACACATCATTCCAGGTTATCATTCACACCCTTGTTATAGAAGGGCTGAAATTAGGAAGAGTTGCCTGCTGAGCTGAAAGGCATTTCAGGCTGGCCCGAAAGAGAGCTCACTCTGGGTCTTTCAAACAGAGTATTGTTCAGGGCAAGGCTGGAGGGAGGGAGACAGTTCAGGAGGCCGTTACATCAGTGCCACCTGACATTACAGCTCCAAGTGCACTGGCAAAGGAAGTCCAGCTAGCTTGCTGGTTGTTAGTGGAATCGGTTTGGCGGCTCCTTGGATTTGGGAAGCACGAGACAGGTATTGGTGTGGTTGCTGGAAAGTCCTGAGAGAAGGCAAGATTCGGGTGCCTTCCTGGTATATATATGACTGGTGTCCAGTCTAACCCATGGACGCATACACCTCGGTTCTTTATCAGTCCTGCTCCACTGTTTTAAAAGTTTCAGCGCAGTTGTCCTCTCCTCCCTCCTCCTTCTTCTCCCTCTTTGTCCTCCTGTCGTCCTCTTCCTCATCCTGCTCCTCCTCGATTCTTCCCCTGATAGTGCCATCTGTCAGATAAGGCTGTCTTCTCTGGACAGGCAGAAGAGTGTCATTTCTGAGGCTTGTGGGACTGGTCCCTTAGGCCAGGTTGGCACTTTGCCTGCCCTACCATGCTGTTAGCCTAAGACATGGTACGTGGTAAGTGGACCACAGATGTGTCTGCAAACTTGTATTTTTGTTCCTCTTTTCAGAATACAGTGATGGTGGTAGACCAGCTCAAGGAAGAAAGAAAGGTTGGAGTTCTTTCCCAGGTAATTCTGGCGAGAGGAGCCCTCATTATGAACACGATAGATGTGAGCCTCAGCCCTCACAGCTCAAGGAGGATGATGGAAAGGTCGTGAAGAAGGATGTCCAGGAGGACCCCGAAGTAAGACAGTAAGTGACCAGGCAGCACGGTTTGTGCACAGCAGCCCCTGGGACTATGCACCTCTCTCACGCTCCGTGGACTTGTTTTTCTTCTCTCACTGCAAATCTGAGGTATGCTAGAAGTGAAATAATGGTTGAGCAATCCTAATTGTAGAGCTGGTGTCAAAGAGACGAGGACGTACAGAAGACTTTCTTAGTACTTATGGCCACTCACCGTCCTTCTCTCCATATGCCCCCTGCAGCTCTCCCTGTACCATCCGAGGCAACAAGAGAGGAGTGAGATGGCACAGTGAAGGCCACATGCATACTACTGTGTGGAGAAACAGAAAACCTCTGGAGAGAGAAATGGGGGAGAACACACAAGATGGAACCCCAGGGAGCTGGTTCAGGGTCACAGTGAGTATCCTGAAAAATGTATGGAATGTGCAGGAGAGAAAAGGCAGGGGGAGTTGTGTTGGTCTCATGTAGAGATGCTGGTTTCTTTCACTGGGGACAGTTTGTAATCTGTCCTTTTTATTACCAGGAGTTAGCAGTCTTATTCATCTAAGGGCAGGTTCAGAGAAGCAATGTAAAGGGAACAGGCTGACTGTGAGGAGAACGGAGGAGCCTTTCTCAAAGCAAAGGTGGAAACTACTGCCAAGGATATGGAGCAACTCCACATTGGAGGTCTCAGCTGGGCAACCTGAGTGTGGGAGACAGAGGGTCGATCCTCTGGAGACCTTGTCTGAGGGGCAAGCAGTGTGTGCGCTGGGTAGGATCTCCTGGAAATTTATAAAAGGAAGATCATCTCTGACACCTTGATTATGTGGAAGAGAGTTTGACTGGAGAGAAAGAGTATTTAGGAAATCCATATTATGCACACCCATAAGAAATCATGCCAGTGGAACCTTCTTTAGAAGCCCTTTCAAGCTCAGTAGGAGGCCGGAAAAGAACAGGAAAAGGTTCCTCCTGCAGCCTAAATTCCCTGTTGTCTGTCCTCTCTCCCATCGCTTCTTTTCATCCTTAGATTCCTTATGGGATAAAGTATGACAAAACATGGCTAATGAACTCAGTCCAGAGCCATTGCAGTGTCCCTTTCACTGCAGTGGACATAAGAAAGAATGCTGAAGCCAGACGCATGGGCATAGGGAAGGGGGAGAGAGAGACCTGGTTCTGCAGGGTCCGTTTTCTTCTGATACTATTGCTGTTGCATTCAAGCCCTGTAGTTCCACTTTATGCAAAGTGGGGCTCGGTTCTTTGTCCAGGAAGCTAGCACTGCCTCTGCACTGATGGATGTCAGCTGCAAGATTCGTACTGTTCCCTACTCTGTGCGGTATAAGTTGAAGCCAGAAGAAATGGAGCAGCTAAAGGTAATGCAGACTCAAGGCGTGTTGTGTGCCAGCGCTCAGACCTACCTCTCCTTCTTCCAGTCCCCCGTCCCCCTCGCCCCCGATTTCCCTGCCACCACCACAGCCTCAGAGCGGCTCTCTCCATCTCTCTATACGCAGCTGACCTTGAGCAAACGATTTGATGTCTCCCAGCAAGCTCTTGACCTCCGGAGGCTCCGCCTTGACCCAGGTACGGCTGACAGCAGTAATTCTAGGGCTGGTGAGGGAAGAGGGGTCTTCCTGGAGGGAGACTTAGGGATGGTAACGTGGGGAGGGGCTGGGGCTGAAGCTTGAAGAGCTGTGGCTGCAAGAGAACCCGTTGTGTGACACCTTCCCAGACCAGTCCACCTATGTAAGGTCAGTGTGAACATCCTGCCACCCTTCTTGGTGACCTTCACCCATGGGAGCCTAGACTATCTGTGACAGTGCCCCTTTACCAAAGGTGGCAGCCCTGGTCTTCTGGGAGGATCACAGGCCCTACCTTCTGCTTTCTCTGTGCCTATCACTGGTGAGGAGTTTCCTTCCCCTGACCTGCTCACCTCTGCAGGCGCTCTGGGGTCTGTTTCCAGCTCTCCGCGCCGAGATATATTCCAGCAAGACCTCCCAAGAGCGTGCCCCAGGAAGCAGGGCTTCTCCTCCTCACCAGGACCAGGAGCGACCAGCCTTGATCCAGATGCTGGCGCCCTGGACTGAGAAGGGTCCTCAAGTCCAGGGCCGCTTGCTGAGAGAAGCCTTCCTTCTTCGTGTTGAGATGGGGTTTGCCTCCCCTGTTCTGAGAGGGGCCGTCTTCTCCTTCCTCAAAAGGGATCCCCCCTCCTCTCCCATGTTGACATGGGGGCTTTCCTGTGCCATGCTGAGGGCTGAGGCCATGGGTGGCTGCTGTCATGACATCCATTATGCTGGCCCAGTGCCAGGAGCTGGACCCTCCTTGGGAAAAAGCAGGGCTCCCTGAGTCAAGGGGCCAGACGTGGGCCCCCGCCAGTTATCAGAGGGCTTCCTGAGGCAGGAGTGGAAGGCAGAGGGCAGAGGTGGTAGAGGAGACAGAAGGACAGGCCTCTGAGTGGCACTTCCCATCCCTCCCTGCACATGTCACATCATCCCGCCTGGTCCTTCACAGGAGCCCTGGGCAGCCTGAGACAGGTATGATTCCTCAGTTAAAGAACCAACTCAGAGAGCTGCAGGGGTCATCGGGAGAGAAGACGGTGATCATCAGAGGGGGCCACGGATCCTCAGCCCCATACTGAGCTGGGACCTGACCCTTTCCTCCCTCTTGGGAAGATATGACCCCGTGGCTGCTCGGTTTCCCATGCCCAAGTCTGGCTGAGCTCACACAGGTGACAAAGTTTCAGCCAGCATCCAGTGGGCCCCCCAGCCCAACATGTGCATATTTTCCACTCCTACCTGGTGTGTCTGGGCGATTCTGGGGCAGGTGAAGAGCCGCAACAAGTGTGCCGTTTCCCCTTCCTTCTCTCTTCTTCCCTGACCCCGACCACGGGAGAGCTTCTTTCCCTTCCCTTTGTTGCCTCTCTCTCCCCTGTCTCTGTGCCCCTATGTCTCTCTCATCTCTCCCTTCCTACCTTCACTCCCTTTCTGTCTTCATCCCCTCCATCTCCCTCCTTGAGCCCCACCTCACTCACCTCGCGGGCCCAGCATCCTGGGCCATCCCTGGGGGGTGTCGGGGTCTTGCCAGAGTGCTGGACCCCCAGTGAGGTAACAGAGCCCCGGGCTCCCACTCCATCCCCTCTTCTCCCCACAGCCTTCAGTGGGGCCCTGGAGGAAGGAAGGGAGGAGAAGGAAGCCCTGCAGCATGGGTTTGAAATGCTGGTCCCTGTGGCACTGGAGAAGGGAGTCCGAGTAGTCTGGGTGGGAGCTACCTAGGCGAAGGAGAGGAAGGGAGGGAGGGAAGGAATATTAAAGTGAAGGTACTGAGAGAGATGAGGAGACAGTGCCTTTCAGACAGTAAGATGACAGATGCTCAGTGCTCAACAGGCAAGTGGACCGAAAACCCTTAAAATCAGGAGCAGAGGTGGGCAAAGGGTGCTGCTGGATTGGCCAGAACACACTGATCTCTGTTTATGGTATTACTGTTTTAACTCAAAGGAAGCATTGCAACCTTGAACTATCAACCACCTGTTCTCTATTTTTGGTTTTGGACAGGGCCATCAGAGAATGTTTCCCGAAGTTGTTACGCCTGGTAAGTGCCTACGTAAATCATTGTCTCTTTCGAATGTCGGTGGCCTCTGCACCTGCCCTCAAGCCCTTTGTGTCTTGCCTAGATCACATATTAGCATCAGAACCTTAACCATTTTGGGGGACATGGTCTCCTGAAAATGACATGGATATACTTGCTGGAAAAATACCCATAAGTACACACACGCACACACACAAGTTGAATATAACACTAGAGACTTCCAGGACCTCATGATGAAGACATCCACTGTAAGCTTTCCCATGGAATTTCCAGGGCCCTTTCACAGCTGACCTCTGACCCTCACCCTCCTGGGCCCATCCTTTTCCCGGATCATCCAGGGCCACTCCCCTGGTCTCCACTCCTGACTTCCTCTTCCCTTCTCCAGGATGGCCAGGAGTTACCGTCACCAGTGACCGTTGATGTTGACACTCCCTACATAGCAAAGCCCTGCAAGGTGAGGAAGAGGATCAAACAACATTTGGGGTGTTGCAGGGAGGCTTTATCTACTGCACAGTCTCAAGTGCCATTTGATTCCAGCGCAGCTTCCTTGGATCTGATGAGCTGAAGAGCCTAGTCCTGCAATTCCTGCAGCAGTAAGTACCTCAGGGAAGCTGAGCAAGGTGGGGAGGGCTAGGACAGGTGAGGCCACCTAATTTGGTGGCTCTCAACCCAGATACTTACTCTGAGAACTTGGGCCGTTACTTAAGGTCTCAGTTTCCTCATTTGCAAAATGGGGTAGTAGTATCCACCTCTTGGGCGGCTGTGAAAAATGCATCCCGTGAGCTTGTGTAGTGGTCGTCAGGGGCCCTGTCACTGGGCGCAGACTGCTCCTATAGTTGCCCTCCCCATTCCCGACACCCTGGCCCCCGTGAACAACTGCCCTCTCAGCATGAGTGTCCAGTCACACCCTGACTGGGGACCGCTGTGTGAGCCTGTACAGCACGGGCAGCTGTAAGGAGTACTGTAATTTGTTTGCTGTTGAAGTGGAAGGAAGTTCTCAGGGCTGTGTGCGTGCCTTCACCCAGACCTTCACCACTACCCCTGCCAGCTATTCCAGGTGAGAGCCCTATTGTGGGCGGGAATGTCCATCCCAGCCTGGGCTCAGGTGCGTGGGAATGTGGTGGTGCAGATCTTAGGTTTACTCAGTATTGTGGAAAGCCAGCAGGGAGGTCCCAATAGCAGTCTAGCCTAGTGGTTAAGAAGAGCATGGGCTCTGGAATCGGCCTATGCATTATCTCCTTGACCTAACACTCACTCGCTCTGTGACCTTGGTCAAGTCACATGACCTCTCTGTGACTCAGTGTCTCCTTCCAAGAATGGGGATCAAACTGTCCACCCCTTGGGGTGTGGTAAAGTGTAAATGCAAAATTGCCCGTGGGTTGGGGATAAACCTATAAATCGAGTGAAGGTGAAAGACAGTCTCTCCAAAGGTGGGCTCTGTGGGGAGGGGCAGAGGTACCAGTCAAGGAACCTGGGAGACACACATAGGAGGGACGTGGAAGGAATCTGGTTCCTGAGTGCCAGTGGGAGCAAGATTGTTGTTAGGGGTGTGGTGGTGTTCACCTGTCCAGTTCTCTGAGTGACCATTTTTCCTCCAGTCTTTTCATCATGAATGACGAGCTGTTTGTATGGGATGTCAGCCCTAAAAAGACCAAGAGCACATTCTCCATCCCAGTACCCACACCCTCCACCAGCTCCATGCCCAGTTTCTACTGGGAGCAGCAGCAAATGGTACAAGCTTTCTCCACTCAGTCTAGGATGAACCTCCAGTGGTCTCAGAAGTGAGTATTTTGTGTGCATGAGGATAAGAGAGAGCTGGGAGAATGAGGGAATTAAAAAGGGAACACACAGACAATTTGGGAAAATAAGTATTTGGGTATTTTGCTTCCAGAAAAAAAGGAAGCTCATGAAAAACGTATCCTAATTTTATGATGATATATGTGAAGCATTTTAAAAATAATATGCTCAGATGACATGATCTTTTATATGGAAAATCCTAAGAAATTTGCTAAGGTACTGTAAGAATACATAAACAAGTTCAGCAGAATCTCAGGATATAAGATCAATACACAAAAATCATTTGTATTTCTATGCACTTACAATGAAAAATCCTAAATTGAAATTAAGAAAACAATTTGGTTTATCGTAGAACCAAAAAGAATAAATACTTAGAAAGAAATGTAACTAAAGAAGTGAGAAACTTATACTTTAAAATCTTCAAAACATTGTTGGAATAGCTTAAACAAAACCTCAAAAAAATGGAAGGACATTCTGTGTTTGTAGACTGGAAGACTTAATATTGTTAAGATGGTAATACTATTCAAAGTGGTCTATAGAGTCTACACCATATCTATCAAAGTCACTGTTGGCTCCTTTCCAGAAATTGATAAGGTGATTCTACAATTCACATGGAAATGCAATAGACTCAGAATAGTCAAAGCAATATTGAAAGGGAATAAAGTTGAGGACTCACAAGTCCTGATCTTCACAATTTCAAAACTTACTACAAAGGTACTATAATCAAGACTGCATGACACTGACATTTGATAGGTGAATGCAATAGAACTGAGAGTCGAGAATGAAACCCTGACACTTGTAGCCAATTAATTTTCAGTAGGTGCCAAAATAATTAATGGAGAAAAAAATAGTCTTTTAAACAGGTGGTTCTAGGACACATGGGTATTAACATGCAAAAAAAAAGAATTTTGACCCCTATCACACACCGTATACAAATATTAACTCAAAATGGATCAAAGGCCTAATGTAGAGTCTACAACTGTAAAAACTCTTACTGACTTTTTTTCACTTAGTATGATAACCTCTAGGTCCATCCATGTTGCTGCAGCTGGCATTATTTCATTCTTTTTAATGGCTGAGTAACATTCCATTGTGTATATGTACCACACCTTCTTTATCCATTCCTCTGTCGATGGACATTTAGGTTGCTTCCATGTCTTGGCTATTGTAAATAGTGCTAAAATGAACATTGGGCTGCATATATATTTTCGAATTATGGTTTTCTCTGGATATATGCTCAGGAGTGGGATTGCTGGATCATACAGTAGCTCCAGTTTTAGTTTTTTTAAGGAACCTTCATACTGGTCTCCATAGTGGCTGTATCAATTTACATTCCCACCAACAGTGTAGGAGGGTTCCCTTTTCTCCACACCCTCTCCAGCATTTATTGTTTGTAGATTTTTTGATGATGGCCATTCTGACCCGTGTGTGGTGACACCTCATTGTAGTTTTGATTTGCATTTCTCTAATAATTAGTTATGTTGAGCATCTTTTCATGTGCTTTTTGGCCATCTGTATGTCTTCTTTGGAGAAATGTCTATTTAGATCTTCTGCCCAATTTTTGATTGGGTAAGTGAAGTAAGACAGAGAAAGACAAATATCATATATCACTTATATGTGGAATATAATAAAAACAATACCAATGAACTTATTTACAAATCAGAAACAGACTCACAGTTCTCAAAATGAAACCTTATGGTTACCAAAGGGGAAATGTGGGGGAGGAAGTGATAAATTAGGAGATTGGGATTAACATATACACAGTAATGTATATAAAATAGATAACTAATAAGGACCTACTGTATAGCACAAGGAACTCTACTCAATATTCTGTAATAACCTATATGGGAAAAGATCTGAAAAAGAATGGAGTTATATATAACTGATTCACTTTGTTGTATACCTGAAACTAACACAACATTGTAAGTAAATTAACTCCAATAAAATATAAAAAAACACTTAGATGAAAACAGAGGTGTATATCTTCATGACCTTGAATTAGGCAACGGTTTCTTGTATATGACACCAAAAGCACAAGCAACCAAAAAACAAATAAATTGCTCTTCATCAAAAGTAAAAACTTCTGGGCTTCCCTGGTGGCGCAGCGGTTAAGAGTCCGCCTGCCGATGCAGGGGACACAGGAATATTTGCAAATCTCGTATCTGATAAGATCTACTATCTAGAATATTGAAGGATTTCACAACTCAACAATCAAAAGATAAATATCCCATTTAAAAATGGGGAAAGGATTTGAATAGATATTTCTCTAAAGATTGTATACAAGTGACCAACAAGCACATGAAAACGTGCTCAACATCATTAATCATTAGGAAAATACAAATCAAAACAACCACTTCACATACGCTAAGATGGCTTTAATCAATGAAACAAAAGATAAACATAGGTGAGGATGTGGAGAAATTAGAACTCTCATATATTACAGGTATCAAGGTTCAGTGGAGCACTCACTTTGGGAAAAAAATTTGGCAGTTCCTCAAAATGTTAAACACGGATTTACCAAATGACCCAGTAATCCTACTCCCAAGTATCTACCAGGAGAAATGAGAACATACGTTCACTCTAAAACTTGTTCAGGAACGTTCATAGCAGCATTATTGATAATAGCCGAAAAGTGGAAACAACCCAAATGTCCTTTAGCTGATGCATGGATGAATAAATCTGGTACATCCATATAGTAGAATATTATTCACTCATAAAAATGTACAGTTCTGATATATGTCATAACATGATCAACCTTGAAAACATTATGCTAAATGAAAAGCCAGTCACAAAAGTTGAATATAGTGTGAAATGTCCAGAATTGGCAAATCCACAGGGACCAAAAGCAGATTAGTGGTTGCCAGGGTCTGGGGGAAGGGGAGGAATAGGGAGTGATCACTAATGGTTAAGGAGTTTCTTTTCAAGGTGATAAAACTATTTTGGAATTAGATAGTTGTACAGTCTTGTGGATATCCTAAAAAGCACTGACTTGTATTCTTTAAAATAGTGTGTACATTATATCTCAAAAAAAGATGGCTGGAAATTTGTACTTAAAAATGTTTCACTTAATGGCTATCATCAAAAAATCTACAGACAATAAATGCTGGAGAGGGTGTGGAGAAAAGGGAACCCTCTTGCATTCTTGGTGGGAATGTAAGTTGATACAGTCACTATGGAGAACAATATGGAGGTTCCTTAAAAAACTACAAATAGAACTACCATATGACCCAGCAATCCCAGTACTGGGCATATACCCTGAGAAAACCATAATTCAAAAAGAGTCATGTACCACAATGTTCATTGCAGCTCTATTTACAATAGCCCGGAGATGGAAACAACCTAAGTGCCCATCATCGGATGCATGGATAAAGAAGATGTGGCACTTATACACAATGGAATATTACTCAGCCATAAAAAGAAACAAAATTGAGTTATTCGTAGTGAGGTGGATGGACCTAGAGTCTGTCATACAGAGTGAAGTAAGTCAGAAAGAGAAAAATAAATACCGTATGCTAACACATATATATGGAATCTAAAAAAAAATAGGTCATGAAGAACCTAGGGACAAGATGGAAATAAAGATGAAGACCTACTAGAGAATGGACTTGAGGACACGGGGAGGGGGAAGGGTAAGCTGGGACAAAGTGAGAGAGTGGCATGGACATATATACACTACCAAATGTAAAATCGATAGCTAGTGTGAAGCAGCCGCATAGCACAGGGAGATCAGCTCGGTGCTTTGTGACCATCCAGAGGGGTGGGATAGGGAGGGTGGGAGGGAGGGAGACGCAAGAGGGAAGAGATATGGGGATATATGTATAGGTATAACTGATTCACTTTGTTAGAAAGCAGAAACTAACACACCATTGTAAACAATTATATTCCAATAAAGACGTTAAAAAAAAAGACTAGTATGGAATCTAAAAGAAAAAAAAAGATTCTGACGAACCTAAGGGTAGGACAGGAATAAAGATGCAGACATAGAATGGACTTGAGGACACAGGGAGGGGGAAGGGAAAACAAAACAAAAACAAAAGCAAAAAAATTTTTCACTTGTTATTTTCTTGAACATCTTCCTTGATCAGTGTATATTAAGTTCCCTTGTTCTTTTGCACAGCTCTACTTTTGTGTTTTGAATTCTAGTGGGCATGAATGCTAGTGATAGATGGTTTGCTTTTCACTGGGTCTTTCTTCGTCATTACACATAGTGTTCATACTGGTACATGTGTCTCAGCAAGAAAGTGGCATAGATTTAGCGGTGTCGTTGCATGGTCAGCGTGACTCTACTGTGGTACTACTGGAGATCACCTGTTTTTCTCCCACTGCAGGTACCTTCAGGACAACAAATGGAACTACACCAGAGCTGGTCAGGTCTTCAGTATGCTTAAGGTGAGGTCTGGGAATCAAGTGGGTTAAAGATGAATGTTTCTGGGCCTTCAGGGAGGCCAAGAAGGTGGAGGCCGGTGGCCTAAGAATGGAACCTGGGGAGCTGGCTCTTCTGACATCGCGACTCCTTCTCTCCAGACCAAGTGCAAGATCCCAGAAGAGGCCTTCAAAGAAATCCCCTAAAAGGAGTGCTTGGATGCTGTCTTTGTCTTCATCCATCTCATCATTGTTTCTCTTTTCTCCAGCCTCAGGCCATGCCCATGAACAGGGTTGGAAGCCTGGCCGACAAAGAAGCCAGAGTTACCTTGTAGGCCAGGTAACATAGCCAACTGAAGGGTCAGTTTTTTCTGTATTTTCCACACTCACAATTGCTGTTTGTTTTCATAATAAAGAGTGATGTTGCATGTTGTATGTTGTGTGTTCTGCATTGCTGTTCCCTGCCCCAATCATTAGCCAGTGAGTCCAGGCCTGAAAGGCCTTGGTTGCCTTACTGCCCGACCCCCATTGACCCTGGCAATCCCTAGCAGATATATCAGGCTTGACTCCATAGGTAGTTTGTCAATAAATTCTGATGAGAGGGGACGTGATATGCTTCCAGGGATTGGTTTTTGGAGGCAGTGTGACTCAGTCAAACGCTCTACCTAGACACTCTCAGAAACAGGCATATGACCCGGAACAACAGAGGCTTTGCAAGGGATGCTGACTGGCTAGTGGAGGGCTTTGTAAGGAAGGAGGAAGATGAGGATGAACATGTTTTACTTCTTGTCCATAATCATTTCCAAAGACCATACCGTGAACAATTTCAAGATTTGCATACAGGTGAATAAGAAACAGGCCTTTTCACACCTCTCACCATGCTTCCATAAGGATTCTCATCCATCCACTGTACTGCCCCCTCTCCCTTTCTGAAGGTGCACTGTGGGAGGGATCTCACTTCAGTACCTTAGAGTAGGGGAGAGTCAGCCTGTCTGCCCATGCATTTCTCATGTGCTTGAGGGGGTTGAGCCATTTAATTTCACTTCCAAACAAACAACAATAACATGGAATCTCACATTATGGTCAGGTCTGTGTGACCTTTCTCATCAATGCAATTAGCAGTAGAGAATTGCAGGCAAGAGTTGAAAGGGACACTTGCACAACTTATTTTCTGTACTTCTGTAATTTTTGCACTTTAGACAACAAGCGGGCATAATTTTTGAAATTAAAATAATAGCAGTACCAAATTTCAAGTTACAATCATATAATTGAAGACACAGGTGAGGTACCACCAGTTTACAAATTATGCCTCCATTTTTGGGTCTTGCATAAGTTATTTCCTACCACTTGCCACTTTTCAGTTCTTTATGTCATTTACATGAAGGATCCATATATTGGCATGTGAATGTCTTTAAAAATATGAACTAAGGAGATGATTGCCATTACATAAGGAATAATTCCATGTTATTCCATGTACTGCCTCAATGATCAGAGACAATCTTGGCATTCTCACCTAAAGATCTGAACAGAGATCACAGTGTATACTTCTCAGCTGCACTGTGAAGAATAGAGGTAGACTCAGATGTAAACCAACAATTGCATTGTCTGGCTCAATTCAAGCTCTCCAAGCTGTTTGAGTTCCCTCGTGGGCAGGGAAAATGGAACTCATCACATGGCCCCTCTACTTCCTCTCTCTACATCATCAGGCTTCCACATCCTTCACCTCCTTCCCTAGCCAGCTCAGATGCTGCCTTTGTCTTCCATTCACTTGTTCTCCTGCCAATTCCTTGCTTTCAATTCCCTTGCTCTCATGATCCTAGGCAAATGGTAACCCTGCAGCCTGACTCTCTCTGTCTCTGTCTCTCTTTTTAATCTCCAACTAACTTGTTTGCCTTCCCTCAAAATTGCTCTGGCTCCTGTGTGGTACTTTTCACTCCCAACACTTTGTCCCAGAACTTTTGTCTGAACTGATGCCCTTACCCCTGGGATCCCTGCTTGTACCCCCCACCCCCAGCCATACTACTGCTTATATTCCAAAATATGTATTCCATTTATCCTATTTACCTGATCATAAAGTTTTAATGATATCATTCCCTGAATGATCACAGGATTTCCCTCCAGGCACTACTCCTTATGATCCTACCACCCTGTAACCCCTGTGCTGGAGAAAGCCAGTGTTTGGATGTGAACACTTCATTCCCTCAGTGGCCATATCGAAGGGAAGAAACCTCAGACCCATATCATGCAAGATTAGACATTGTACCTCACCCACACCAAAATAATATAAAGAAGGAAGAATTGGTGTTCAGCTGTTCTTAGCACCCTAACATGCATCAAAGAAAGGTGGTGAAGTACTGGTAGGAAGGCGCACTTCCTAGGGGTTGAGGATGGTGAGTGTCTGTGGCAGGGCCTGAAATTCTGCAGCTGTAACAGGATCCCAGGTGTGATGGTTAATTTTATGTGTCAAATTGTCTAGACTGTGGTACCCAGATATTTGGTCAAACACTATTATGGATATTTCTGTGAAGGCATTTTGGGGATGAGATTAATATTTAAATCAGTAGACTCTGAGTAAAGTAAATGACTCTGTATAATATAGGTGGGTCTCATCCAATTGGTTGAAGGCTTGAATAGAAAAATGACTGACCTCCCCAGAGAGAGAGGGAATTTTGCCAGCAGACTGCCTTTAGACTCTTAACTGCAGCTCTTCCCTAGGTCTCCAGCCTGCCAGCCTACCCTGCAGATTTTGGACTGGCCAGGTTCCACAGTTGCATGAGCCAATTCCTTTTTAAAAAATGAACAACTAGATGCCAACAAATTGAACAACCTACAAGAAATGGGAAAATTCTTAGAAACAACCTACCAAGATTGAATCAAGAAAAAATAGAAAATCTGAACAGACTAATTACAAGTAAGGAGATTGAATTAGTAATAAAAAATCTCCCAGGGCTTCCCTGGTGGCACAGTGGTTGAGAGTCCACCTGCCGATGCAGGGGACGCAGGTTCATGCCCCAGTCCGGGAGGACCCCACGTACCGTGGAGTGGCTGGACCCGTGAGCCATGGCCACTGAGCCTGCGCGTCCAGAGCCTGTGCTCCGCAACGGGAGAGGCCACAACAGTGAGGCCCGCATACCACAAAAAAAAAAAAAAATCTCCCAATGAAGAAAAGCCCAGGACTAGATGGCTTCACTGGTACATTTCACCAAACATTTAAAGAATTAATGCCAATCCTTCTCAAACTCTTCCAAACAACTGAAGAGGAGGGAACATTCCAAGACCATTTTATGAAGCCAGCATTATTACCCGATACCCAAACCAGAAAAGGACACTACAAGAAAAGAAAACTACAGGCCAATATCTCTGATGAATATAGATGCAAAAACTCTCAACAAAACACTAACAAACTGAATTCAGTAACATATTTAAAGGATCATTCTTGTCTTTTTGACAATAGTCATTCTGACTATTCTGTGACATATCTCATTGTGGTTTGGATTTGCATTTCCCTGATGACTAGTAATGTTGAGCATCTTTTCACATGCCTGTTGGTGAAGATGTGGAGAAAAGAGAGCCCTCATTCACTGTTAGTGGGGATGCAAATTAGTGCAGCCACTATGGGAAAAAGTATGGAGGTACCTAAAAATATTAAAAATAGAACTTCCACATGATCCAGCAATTCCACTACTGGGCATTTATCCAAAGAAAATGAAAACACACTAATTCAAAAAGATATATGCACCTCAATGTTCATAGCAGCATTATTTTACAATAGCCAAGATATGGGAGCAACCTAAGTGCCCATCGACAGACAAATGGATAAAAACAATGTGGTGTGTGTGTGTGTGTGTGTGTGTGTGTGTGTATACACTATAGAGTATTACTCAGCAATAAAAAATAATGAAATATTGCCATCTGTGACAACATGGATGAATGTAGAGGGTATTATGTGTAGTGAAATAAGTCAGAAGGAGAAAGACAAATACTGTATGTTTTCACTTATATGTGGAATCTAAAAAATAGAACAAATGAATAAATATAAAACAGAAGCAGACTCACAGATATGAAGAACATACAGGTGGTTGCCAGAGGGGAGAGGGGTGGGGGAGGGGCAAAGTGGGTGAAGGGGTTTAAAAGGTACAAGCTACCAATTATAAAATAAATAAGTTACAGGGATGTAATGTACAGCACAGAGAATATAGTCAATATTTTATAATAATTTTGTATGGTGTGTAATCTATAAAAATATTGAATATGTTTTACACCTGAAAGTAATATAATATTGTAAGTCAACTATACGTCAATGAAACATTCAAATAAAAATAAAGGATCAGGGGCTTCCCTGGTGGCACAGTGGTTAAGAATCTGCCTGCCAATGCAGGGGACATGTTTGAGTCCTGGTCCGGGAAGATCCCACATGCTGCAGAGCAACTAAGCCCATGAGCCACAACTACTGAAGCCCACGTGCCTAGAGCCTGTGCTCCACAACAAGAGAAGCCACAACAATGAGAAGCCCGCGCACCACAATGAAGACACAACGCAACCCAAAATAAATAAATTTATTAAAAAAATAAATAAATAAAATTAAAAAATAAAGGATCAGTCACCATGATCAAGTGTGATTTATCCCTGAGATACAAGCATGATTCAATATATACAAATCAATAAATGTGATTCATCACATTAATAGAATGAAAGAAAAAAATCATACGATAATCTCAATGGACACAGAAAAATCATTTGACAAAATTCAACATCCATTCATTATTAAAAATTCTTAACAAATTAGGTATAGAAGGAATTACCTCAACATAATAAAGGCCATATATGACAAGACCACAGGTAACATCATACTCAATGATGAAAGGCTGAGAGCTTTTTCTCAAAAGTCAGGAATAATACAAGGGTGCCCACTCTCACCACTCCTATTCAACATAGTACTGGAAGTCCTAGCCAGATAAATTAGGTGTTAAAAAGAAATAAAATGCATCAGAATTAGAACGGAAAAAGTAAAATTGTCTCTATTTGCAGATGACAGGATTTTATACAGAGAAAATCCTAAAGACTGCCAAAAAAAACTGTTAGATCTAATCAATGAATTTAGTAAAGTAGCAGGGTACAAAATTAACATACAAAAATCATTAGCATTTCTAATGCAAATCAAACCAACAATGAGATCACCTCACACCGGTCAGAATGGCCGTCATCAAAAAATCCAGAAACAATAAATGCTGGAGAAGTTGTGGAGAAAAGGGAACCCTCCTGCACTGTAGGTGGGAAGGTAAAATGATACAGCCACTATGGAGAACAGTATGGAGGTTCCTTAAAAAACGAAATATAGAACCACAATATGACCCAGGAATCCCACTACTGGTCATATACCCTGAGAAAACCATAATGCAAAAAGGGTCATGTACCACAGTGTTCATTGCAGCAGTAATTACAATAGCCAGGGCATGCAAGCCACCTAAATGTCCATCAACAAATGAATGGATAAAGAAGATGTGGCACAGATGTACAATGGAATATTACTCAGCCATATAAAGGAGCGAAACTGAGTTATTTGTAGTGAGGTGGATGGACCTAGAGTCTGTCATACAGAGTGAAGTAAGTCAGAAAGAGAAAAACGAATACCGTATGCTAATGCATATATATGGGATCTAAAATAATGGTACTGATGAACTTAGTGGCAGGGCAAGAATAAAGACACAGACATAGAGAACGGACTTGAGGACACAGGGAGGGAAGGGGAAGCTGGGACAAAGTGAGAGAGTAGCATTGACATATATACACTACTAAATATGAAATGGATGGCTAGTGGGAAGCTGCTGCATAGCACAGGGAGATCAACTTGGTGCTTTGTGACTACCTAGAGAGGTGGAATAGGGAGGGTGGGAGGGAGGCTCAAGAGGGAGGGGATATGGGGATATATGTATACATATAGCTGATTCACTTTGTTTTACAGCAGGAACTAACACAACATTGTAAAGCAATTATACTCCAATAAAGATGTGAAAAAAATCTTTAGCATTTCTATACACAACAACAAATTATCTGAAAAAGAAAATAATCCATTTACATTAGCACCAAAAACAATAAAGTGCTTAGGAATAAATTTAATCAAGGAGGTGAAATATATCCCTACACTGAAAACTACAAAACATTGATGAAAGAAATCGAAGAAGACACAAATAATTGGAAAAGTCTCTCATGTTCATGGATTGGAAGAATTAATATTGTTAAAATGTCCACACTACATGAAACTTTCTATAGATTCAATGCACCTATCAAACTTCTAATGGCATTTTTTACAGAAGTACAAAAAATAATCTTAAAACTTATATGGAAACACAAAAGAACCAGAAAAACCAAAACAATCCTGAGAGAGAAGAATAAAGCAGGGGTATCACACTTCCTGATTTTAAACTATATTATAAAGCTATAATAATCAAAACTGTATGGTACTGGCATAAAAACAAACACAAGACTAATGGAACAAAATGGAGAGGCCAGAAATAAAACCAAGCATATATGTTTAACTAATATTTGACAGGGGAACCAGGAATACGCAATGAAAAATAGTCTCTTCAATAAATGGTGCTGGATTGGATATACACATGTAAAAGAATAAAACTAGATCCTTATCTTACGCCACTAACAAAAATTAGCTTGAAATGCATTAAAGGCTTAAATGTAAGACCTAAACCACAAAATTCCTAGAAGAAAACTTAGGAAAAAATCTCCTTGACATGAGTCTTGGGAATGATATTTTGGATATGACAACTAAAGAACAAGCAACAATATAAAAAATAAACAAGTCAGACTACACCAAACTAAAAAGCTTCTTCACAGCAAAAGAAATTATCAACAAAATGAAAAGACAACCTATGGAATGGGAGAAATTTTTGCAAATCATATATGTAATAAGGGGTTAATATCCAAAATATATAAAGAACTCATACAACTCAACAACAGAAACAATCCAATTAAAAAATGGGCAAAGGACCTGATTAGACATTTTTCCAAAGAGGTCATACAGATGGCCAAGAGGTACGTGAAAATGTATTCAACATCACTAATCATTGGGGAAATGCAAATCAAAACCTCAATGAGATATCACCTCATGCCTGTTAGAATGGCTATCATCAGAAAGACGAGATAATAAATGCTGGTGAAGATGTGGAAAAAAAGGGAACCCTTGTGCACTGTTAGTGGGGTGTAAATTGACACAGCTACTGTGGAAAATAGTATGGAGGTTCCTCAAGAAATTAAAAATGAAACTACTATGTGACCGAGTAATTCCAATTCTGGGAATATATCCATAGGAACAAAAATCACTATGTCAAAGAGATATCTGCATCTCCATATTCATTGCAGCATTATTTATAATAGCAAGTAGTAGAAACAACTTAAGTGTCCATCAACAGATGAATGAGAAAAGAAAATGTGTATATATACATATACAGTCGAATACTATTCAGCCTTAAAAAAAAGAAGGAAACTCTGCCATTTGCTATAACATGGATAGACATTGAGGGCATTATACTAAGTGAAATAAGTCAGACAGAGAAAGAAAAATAAGTATGATCTCATTTACATGTGTAATCTAAGAAAACTCATAGGAAAAGAGACCAGATTTGTGTTTACCAGGCATGAGGTTTGAGGGTGGGGAGATTGGATGAAGGTGGTCAAAAGGTACAAACTTCCAGTTATAAGATTAATAAATACTGGGGATATCACGTAAAACATGATTACTATATTTAAAACTGCTGTATAGTATATTGGGAAGTTGCGAAGAGAGTAGATTCTAAAAGTTCTCATCACAAGGAAAACAACCCTTTTTTCTGTTTTTAATATCTGTAGGAGAGGATGGATTCTAAAGGAACTTACTGTGGTGATCATTTCACAATATATGTAAGTGGAATCATTATGCTGTACACCTTAAATTTATACAGTGCTGTATGTCACATGTCTCAATAAAACTGAAAGATAAGGAAATACACACACAGACACACACACACACACATGCTATTGGCTCTGTTTCTCTGGAGAACCCTGACTAATACAACACACAGTGCTGAAGCTGCTATTCCATGGGTCATACTTTGAGTAGCAAGGAACTAGAGAATATCTGGCATGTGGGCAGACAGCCTCATCTATAATAATGCTAATTTCAGCACTGATTGTGAGAGCAAAACTGTAGGAAAGAACAAAATGTCCATCAACAGTGGTCCAAAAAAATACATTGTGATTCATTCTTACAGTGAAATATTATATAATAGTAAAAATGAATGCCCTGGACATATAGGATTTAGGCCATATATACATCTGAAACCTGTATGTTAAAATCAAGTTATCAAATGGAAGATAAGGACACTTACAGTATGAAATACATATATATATATGTACATACATATATATGTGTACATCTGAGGGGGAAGGAAGGATGGTGCAATAAGGAGATGGACTCAAAGCATTTGTCAGGTTTATTGCTTATAACCTGCATAGTACGTTACGCGTGTCCTTTTTATAGCTCTCTATACAGTTTTGTAATTTGATATATTTGATAAGTAACAAATCTTTAGGGGCTGAAAGTTTTTTTCATCGTAAATGTAATGGACATTCATTTTACCAAATGATTGAAATACAGTTCACTACAGAGATGAAAACATCAATAATCAGCAAACCCACCATCACTGGAAAAAAGAAACATTTTACTGAGTTCTGTTCCCTTATTTTTAATTTGCTTGCATATATGCAATTATATTGTATATACATTACATTGACATTTCATAGAACTGTGATGCTATATATACAGTTTTTATGTTATTACTGTCTTGTTGATTTTGTAATTACTATTAAATCACTTGGTATGGGGAAACAATTTAACTTTGCTTTTTTAAAAAAGACTTTATTATTTTAGAGCAGTTTCAGGTTCATGGCAAAATTGAGGGGAAGGTGCAGAGATTTCCCTGCTCCCACACATGCATAGCCTCCCCTATTATCAATATCCCACACCAGAGTTGTACATTTGTTACCGTTAATGAAACTACACTGACACATCATAATCACCCAAAGTCCATAGTTTACTTTAGGGTTCACTCTTGGTGTTGTACATTCTATGAGTTTGGAAAAATGTATAATGGCATGCATCCATCATTTTAACTTTGATTTTTATTGAACATTTATAGTTGTACATATCCAATTTCTTGAGCCACGCATCTTAATCCACACCCTTGGAAATGACACACCCATTTCATATTAAATAAATTATATATCTGGTCCTGCTCATGAGCCATGAGCTTTCGAGCCATAAGCTTTCTACAGTTGTTTTTATTAAGATTTTATTTATTTATTTTATTTTTTATTTTTGACTGAGTTGGGTTTTAGATGCGGCACGCGGGATCTTCGTTGAGGCATGTGGGATCTTTTCCTTGCGACGCGCCGGCTTCTCTCTAGTTGTGCTGTGCGGGTTTTCTCTTCTCTAGTACGTGGGTTTCACAGGGCATGAGCTCTGTAGTTTGCAACACGCAGGTGCTCTCATTGAGGTGCATAAGCTCAGTAGTTGTGGCGCGCAGGCTTAGTTGCCCTGGGGAATATGGGATATTAGTTCCCTGACAAAGGATTGAACCCATGTCCCCTGTATTTTAAGGCAGATTCTTTACCACTGGACCACCAGGGAAGTCCCTTTACAGTTTTTCTCCCAACAGTGATGAAATTAACAGCACCACAGAACAATTACTTTTCCTGGCCATGCAAATCTCCCCCTGCAGGACTCTCCTTTTCGATGGCTGTAGGAGTAATGGTAATTACAATGAATACTGCAAACATGTATTCAGCACTGCAGGTGCTGCTCATTGCTCTGAGTGCTTTCAATGTAGTGCTTCATTTAATCTTCACCATAACCTTAAGGAGCAAATACCACCTCAATTCCCACCTAAGAGAAAAAGTGAGACTCAGAGAAAGGAAACTAACTGCTTACAAAAGATCATGCATTCTGCAACTAAAGGCACCTAGGGTCAAACCCACGCCTTGAACCACAGTTTCTGTATTGATCATTCTTCTGTGTTAAAACTGAGGTCAACACAAGGTAAGGGAGTCACCCAAGGTCCTGTGTTTTGGCATAGGCACAGGCTGCTGAACCCAGTCTTCTGTCCAGCAGACCTTTTATTGATTTGTGCCCATATACACTCTCTTCATCTGAGGCTCAGTTGGAAACTGCTGCTCCAATACCAAACCAGAAGGTAAAAGAAGAGGACAGAAAATCACCTGGAGTAAAAGCAAATTATTTTCTTTTCTTTCTCAAACTTCTCACGTAATTCATCCCACAACACAGAAATGACACCAGAAGTTCATGCATCAGGTAAATATCTGTAGTTTCTCTTCCTTAGCTACATTTCCAGGTGCTCTCTATGACAGATATGCTCTTTGGTTTATTTAAAAGTAGCCTCTTTCATGGGAGGGAGGAGCATGTTGGGCAGTACTGTTTGTCCTACTCGTACAATGTGCCAAACATTTCTGTAGGTTTTCTCCTTTCGTCACACCAGGGCTCTGTGAGGAAGGATTCATTATTCCCATTTTATGAACATTCAAGGATAGGTCCACAGAGAATGGTACTCTTCCAGGGTCACGCATCGAGTCAGGAGTAGAAACGGGGTACTCTCTTTTCCCCCCAATATACCCATTAGCTTCCCTTTTCAAGGATGGGCTTCCGAAGCTTAAGGACTGACTGTTTCAAACTCCTGGAATTGTGTCCATGGATACTTAACCTGATACTGATTATGGGATGAAACCTTTTACCAGGATGGTTGAGCTGGTCCCTGAAGAGTTAAGCAAGGCTGACTTGAAAGCAGAGCCATTGCTCTCTCTGGACGGTGACCTGAGAAAGGGTTACTGACATTTACACAAGGACTTTAATCAATAGGTACTTTATACTTTATCTAATTTAATCCTTACAGCTATTCAAGTTGCTGTTCATTGTTGACATAATTCAGATCAGGGTACAGGACTTATGAGAAGTTAGGCAACTTTCCCCAGGGGAAAGAACTTTGTAAATTAATGTTCAGAAACTCAAAATCTGGAATTACACAAAGTGCGAGTGTTTTACTGTTCTGTTATGTGGGCAGGCAGTCCAGAGGAAGCCTAAGTGTATAGTTAAGGGTTTCTCTTTAACATGAGTTTTACTGCTTTTATGTCTGAAGATATATATATATATATATATATATATATATATATATATATATATATATATATATATATATATATATATATATATATATATATATATATATATATATATATATATATATATATATATATATATATATATATATATATATATATATATGTGTGTGTGTGTGTGTGTGTGTGGTGTTGTGTGGTATATATCTGTATATATGCTATATATACACACTGTATATACATAAAAACACATAAAAGTACAATGTATATAAACGGGTGGAAGAAAATATTTGCAACCTGTATTGCAGATATGGAGTTAATATCTTTGATCTCTTAACCAACAGAGAAATGAGCCAAAGATTACAACAGAGAATGTGCATTAAAAGCAATATAAATACCCAATGAAACACTTGAAAACATGCCTGAACCTATACTGATGAAATGCCAAAAGAGCTCTCATTCTAAGTAAAACAGGTAAATATCAACATAGTATGCAGATAGTGATCACAAGTTTGTAAAAGAATATGCTTTTATACTTGGATAAATATCTATACATTTTATTAAGATATATACAGGAAAAATCAACAGAATATGTATCAAATGATTAATAATGACTATCTTCTGGTTAGGGTGGGAGTTTGGACTAGAGTATTAATATCCTGATGTATTAATTTGGCAAAATGAATAAAATACCCAAAATGCTATTTTCAAATACTGGTGATGGAACAATCTTTTCAATAAAATAATGATTATCCCTATTCTTTTTTTTAAAGAAATTTTGCCTTTTTAAAAATTTAATTAATTAATGTATTTATTTATGGCTGTGTTGGCTCTTCATTTCTCTGCGAGGGCTCTCTCCTTGCTGCAAGTGGGGGCCACTCCTCAACGCAGTGCGCGGGCCTCTCACTATCGCGGCCTCTCTTATTGCGGAGCACAGGCTCCAGAGGCGCAGGCTCAGTAATTGTGGCTCACGGGGGTAGTTGCTCCGCGGCATGCGGGATCCTCCCAGACCAGGGCTCGAACCCGTGTCCCCTGCATTGGTAGGCAGATTCTGAACCACTGCGCCACCAGGGAAGCCCGATTATCCCTATTCTGAAGTGACTATTTTTCCTTCCTCTTTCTTATTTTAAAATACATAATTCAATTTAAGAGCTACCATATTTAAATGGCTACAACCCTGTGCTGAGAGAGCCAGACAGAACTGCCTAGGGTCACAGCAAAGAAGCTACAGTGTGCACAGATGTAATGCCCCTAGAGCAGTGGCCAGGATACCAGAAGTAAGTGATGGGTGCCAGTATATGTCACCTCCCTGAAGGCAGAAGGTACCAGTTACAGCTCAGTAGTAGTCCAGAGTGGATGGCAGAGAATATCCTTCTCAGGAGAATATCAATAAAGTGTCTGTGCAAGGGGGAAGTAGGCATATATAGGATCAGTGTTATGGGGGAGTGTCTACACCGGACACAACACATTTACAAACATAATTAATATGCCTGATGTATGAGGAAATATGACTAGTTGAAAGAGTTTTGTTCACACATACCAACAGGTAATTCAAAGAAGAAAAATGAATGGCAATCAAACATAAGTAAAATTGCTCAACCACACCAAAAATGAAAGAAATGTAATAATGAGATACAGAACATAATGTAAAACATGATCTAAATTTTGAAGAACATACATTTTCATAAGAATGTACATATGTTATTTTCAAATAAACAATCTCACACAAACATATCTGGAGAATATTAAGAAATATATCAAATGGTTATCTTGAGGTGGAACATAGAAGTTGAAGAGGGGAGATACAAGATAATTCCTTTTATAGATGTATATTTCGGCAGTCTTTCCAGGGACTGGGGGGAACATGTACACTAATTTTTAGTAAGCAAAATAACTAAGATAAAACTATGACAGCATGCGATAAACCTGGTTGTGTTTTTATTTACAAAAGTAATGCTCAGCAGACCACAGAGACGGGCATGAGACATTAAGGCTGCTGCTGCCGCCACCAGGAAGCCTGTGTATGAGCACAGGTCACTATACCCACCTCCCCTCCTGGGAGCCTGTGCAGCGCACCACTGCTAGGGTGATCCAGGGACAACTTCCCCGGGAGAATGCACAGCGGGCCTCAGGCTGGTGCAACATCCCACCGGCCTCTGCCGCCGCAGGCTTGCCCCCCATCATGCCCCTCCCTCCCCTGGGCCTGAGTGAGCCAGAGCCTCCGAATCAGCTGCACCTCTAACTCCGTCCTGTCTGAGCGAAGAACAGACGCCCTCTGGCGACCTACACGCAGAGACGGGGCCAAATCCAAAGCTGAACCCCGGGAGCTCTGTGAACAAAGAAGAGAAAGGGAAATCTCTCCCAGCAGCCTCAGGAGCAGCAGATTAAAGCTCCACAATCAACTTGATGTACCCTGCATCTGTGGAATGCCTGAATAGACAACGGATCATCCCAAATTGAGGAGGTGGACTTTGAGAGCAAGACATTATTTTTTCCCCTTTGCCTCTTTTTGTGAGTGTGTATGTGTATGCTTCTGTGTGAGATTTTGTCTGTATAGCTTAGCTTTCACCATTTGTCCTAGGTTTCTAATTGTCCGTTTTTGTTGTTTTTTTCTTTTTACTTAAAAAATTTTTTTCTTAGTAATTATTTCTTATTTTAATAACTTTATTTTATCTTACTTTATTTACTTTTATCCTCTTCCTTTCTTTCTTTCTTTTCTTTCTACTTTCTCTCCCTTTTATCCTCAGCCGTGTGGATGAAAGGTTCTTGGTGCTGCAGCCAGCAGTCAGTGCTGTGCCTCTGAGGTGGGAGAGCCAACTTCAGGACACTGGTCCACAAGAGACCTCCCAGCTCCACGTAATATCAAATGGCGAAAATCTCCCAGATATCTCCATCTCAACACCAACACCCAGCTTTACTCCATGACCAGCAAGCTAAAGTGCTGGACACCTTATGCCAAACAACTAGCAAGACAGGAACACAACCCCAGCCATTAGGAGAGAGGCTGCCTAAAATCATAATAAGTCCGCAACACCCCAAAACACACGACCAGACGTGAATCTGCCTACCAGAAAGACAAGATCCAGCCTCATCCACCAGAACACAGGCACTAGTCCCCTCCACCAGGAAGGCTACACAACCCACTGAACCAACTTTAGCCACTGGGGACAGACACCAAAAACAACGGGAACTACGAACCTGCAGCCTACAAAAAGGAGACCCCAAACACAGTAAGATAAGCAAAATGAGAAGACAGAAAAACACACAGCAGATGAGGGAGCAAGATAAAAACCTACCAGACCTAACAAATGAAGAGGAAATAGGCAGTCTACCTGAAAAACAATTCAGAATAATGATAGTAAAGATGATGCAAAATCTTGGAAATACAATAAACAAAATGTAAAAACATTTAACAAGGACCTAGGAGAACTAAAGATGAAACAAACAATGATGAACAGCACAATAAATGAAATTAAAAATACTCTGTAAGGGATCAATAGCAGAATAACTGAGGCAGAAGAACGGATAAGTGACCTGGAAGATAAAATAGTGGAAATAACTACTGCAGAGCAGAATAAAGAAAAAAGAAT
>NW_020174274.1:36594-36855 GCF_003031525.2 Neophocaena asiaeorientalis asiaeorientalis
ATTAAAAGCAACAAGGGAAAAATAACACACAAGGGAACCCCCATAAGGTTAACAGTTGATCTTTCAGCAGAAACTGTGCAAGCCAGATGGGACTGGCAGGACATATTTAACTGATGAAGGAGAAAATAATACAGCCAAGATTATTCTACCCAGCTAGGATCTCGTTCAGATTGGATGGAGAAATTAAAACCTTTACAGACAAGGAAAAGCTGAGAGAGTTCAGCACCACCAAACCAGCTTTACAATAAATGCTAAAGGATC
>NW_020174274.1:36907-61202 GCF_003031525.2 Neophocaena asiaeorientalis asiaeorientalis
AAACACAAAAGACTCCGAAGAGCCAAAGCAATCTTGAGAAAGAAAAATGGAGCTGAAGGAATAAGGCTCCCTGACTTCAGACTATACTACAAAGCTGCAGTAACCAAGACTCTATGGTACTGGCACAAAAACAGAAATATAGATCAATGGAACAGGATAGAAAGCCAAGAGATTAACCCACGCACATATGGTCACCTTATCTTTGATAAAGGAGGCAAGAATATACAATGGAGAAAAGACAGTCTCTTCAATAAGAGGTGCTAGGAAAACTGGACAGCTACATGTAAAAGAATGAAATTAGAACACTCCCTAATGCCATACACAAAAATAAACTCAAAATGGATTAAAGACCTAAAAATAAGGACAGACACTATAAAACTCGTAGAGGAAAACATAGGCCGAACACTGTGTGACATAAATCACAGCAAGATCCTTTTCAACCCACATCCTAGAAAAATCGAAATAAAACCAAAAATAAACAAATGGAACCTAATGAAACGTAAAAACTTTTGCACAGCAAAGGAAAGCATAAGAGAATAAGACAATCCTCAGAATGGGAGAAAATATTTGCTAAAAAAGCAACTGACAAAGGATTAATCTTCACAATTTACAAACAGCTCATGTAGCTCAATATTGAAAAACAAACAGCCCAATCCAGAAATGGGCAGGAGACCTAAATAGACATTCATCCAAAGAAGATATACAGATTGCCAACAAACACAGGAAACGATGCTCAGCATCACTAATAATTAGAGAAATGCAAATCAAATCTACAATGGGGCTTCCCTGGTGGCACAGTGGTTGAGAGTCTGCCTGCTGATGCAGGGGACATGGGTTCATGCCCGGTCCGGAAGATCCCACATGCCACAGAGCGGCTGGGCCTATAAGCCATGGTCACTGAGCCTGCACATCCAGGGCCTGTGCTCCGCAACGGGAGAGGCCACAACAGTGAGAGACCCGCGTACCGCCAAAAAAAAAAAAACAAAAAACAAACAAACAAAAATAACTACAATGAAGTATCACCTCACACCAGTCAGAATGGCCATCATCAAAAAATCTACAAATAGAACTACCATATGACCCAGCAATCCCACTACTGGGAATATACCCTGAGAAAACCATAGTTCAAAAAGAGTCATGTACCAAAATGTTCATTGCAGCTCTATTTACATTAGGCAGGAGATGGAAACAACCTAAGTGTCCATCAACGGATGAATGGATAAAGAAGTTGTGGCACATATATACAATGGAATGTTAGCCATAAAAAGAAACGAAATTGAGTTGTTTGTAGTGAGGTGGATGGACCTAGAGTCTGTCATACAGAGTGAAGTAAGTCAGAAAGAGAAAGAAAAATACCATATGCTACCACATGTATATGGAATCTAAGAAAAAAATGTCATGAAGAATCTAGGGGTAAGACAGGAATAAAGACACAGACCTACTAGAGAATGGACTTGAGGATATGGGAAGGGGGAAGGGTAAGCTGTGACAAAGTGAGAGAGTGGCATGAACATATATACAGTACAAAACGTAGAATAGAATGCTAGTGGGAAACAGCTGCATAGCACAGGGAGATTAGCTCGGTGCTTTGTGACCACCTAGAAGGGTGGGATAGAGCGTGTGGGAGGAAGGGAGATGCAAGAGGGAAGAGATATGGGAACATATGTATATGTATTACTGATTCACTTTGTTATAAAGCAGTAACTGACACACCATTGTAAAGCAATTATACTCCAATAAAGATTTTTTAAAAAGTAATGCTCAGAGGAGTGGATAAAGAAGATGTACATATATACAGTGGAATATTGCTCAGCCATAAAAAAGAACAGAATAATGCCATTTGCAGCAACATGGATGGACCTAGAGATTGTCATACTGAGTGAAGTCAGACAGAGAAAGACAAATATCGTATGATATTTCTTATATGTGGAATATAAGAAACATGGTACAAATGAAATTATTTACAAAACAGAAATAGAGGCACAGTTGTAGAAAACAAACTTATGGTTACCAGGCGGAAGGGGGTGGTGGAGGGATAAACTGGGAGATTGGGATTGGCATATACACACTATTATATATAAAATAGATAGCTAATAATGACCTACTCTACAGCACAGAGAACTCAGTACTCTGTAATGACCTATATGGGAAAAGAATCTTAAAAAGAGTGGATATATGTATATGTATTACCGATTCACTTTGCTGTATACCTGAAACTAACACAACATTGTAAATCAATTATACTCCAATAAAAATTTTAAAAAGTGATGCTGAAAAATATATATTTAGGACATTAAAAGATGTTAAATATATTGTAAAGTTAAAAAGTTACACAGATTTATAACTACACACATACATGCACTTTTTTAATTTGAGAGAAGGGCCAAAGAAAACTTCCTGTCAAAGAAGTTAATATCCATGGGTTCTGTCTGCATCACCATTTAACATTTCCTTTGCCATATAAATCCCAGAAAGTTTCCTCCAGTGGGCTTTCACAGAGAAAGACCTGGGACTTGCCTGTTGGCGCAGTGGTTAGGAACCCGCCTGCCAATGCAGGGGACATGAGTTCGAGCCCTGGTCCTGGAAGATTCTACATGCCGTGGAGCAACTAAGCCCGTGTGGCACAACTACTGAGCTTGTGTGCCAACACTACTGAAGGCCACACGCCTAGAGCCTGTGCTCCACAAGAAGAGAAGCCACTGCAATGAGAAGCCCGTGCACCGCAACTAAAAGTAGCCCCTGCTTACTGCAACTATAGAAAGCCCGTGCGCAATGAAGACCCAACACAACCAAAAATAAATAAATAAATAAATTTATTTAAAAGAAAAAGAAGAAAGAAAGAAAAAGTCCTCTTTCCCTGTCTCTCTTGTAGGCCTATTGCTAAAAAATGATGCCAAGCTGCAATTTTGGATTTGGTCACCAGATGGCACTGACCTCCAATTTTACTTTTATTTTCCAATGGAAAAAATAATCATTTGGCCAAATGAGCAAATTCTACTTTGAATGGAGGTTATGAAACTATGTAAAACAAAATCATGATTAATTCCTTAATTCAGCAATAAAAACATTTCAAAACACTCCTTCAAAACATTAACAATGAACTGTACTGATTTCTTCATTATAAAAATCAATGAGATTGAAAGATTAAAAGATGTATGAAAGGGCTTCCCTGGTGGCGCAGTGGTTGAGAGTCCGCCTGCCAATGCAGGGGATACGGGTTCGTGCCCCGGTCTGGGAAGATCCCACATGCCGCGGAGCCCCTGGGGCTGTGAGCCATGGCCGCTGAGTCTGCGCGTCCGGAGCCTGTGCTCCGCAGCGGGAGAAGCCACAACAGTGAGAGGCCCGCGTACCGCAAAAAGAAAAAAAAAAATGTATGAAAAATTGGAAGGGAAATTATCCACATACACCTCAGAAAACACTTTATATGCCAGGAACTCTCTTGAACTAGGATACAGATAAGTAAATGAAAGCTATAGGATTGTGATTAAACTTATGAAAAGATACCAACAATAAATATACAAATTAAAGTTTTGGTAATTTTATCCTTAGCTGAAAAAAGGTAAATTGCATGATAATGTTTGCTGTAATCCCATTCCCACACACAAAAAATATGTGTACATCTGCTCATACATCTTGTACATCTGCATGTATTGTATACATATATATTTGAGAAAAGCATCTGCAGAATGTGTTCCACACTACTGACAAAGTGTATCTCAGCAGAGGGAAATGAGGTAGATACAGGATTATTTCATTTTCTACATATACATATCTTTATCTTTTGATTTCTACCAATTACAAACATACATTAGTTTTATAATTGAGTAAAATGAACGAGATACACTTTTGAAAACAGGAAAAAGACTTGTTATAATCCAATCTCAGAAACATTTCATATAAATCTACTGGTCTGAAAAGGAATTCACAGTTAATTGTTGAATTAAAAAAAAGGATTACATGATGTATGAACAATATAATCCCAATTGTTGTTGATAATACACCTATGTGTATGTGTAAATACATATATAAAGCATTGTGTCTAAAAGGATATAACCAAAAATAGCCACGGACACACAGATATACATTCCCCCAGAGACCCTCACTCTGGCTGCTTTCTCTACATGAGGTAGGGGTGGAACTTCCTGTGCAGAGCTCAAGAGAACCAGGCAGCATCTGATACTGTAAGGCCTGTCTGTGCCATTCAAGCTTCCAGCAAGCCCTGGTTGGTGGGTCAGACCAGAGACCCCTCCCTCCCAGAATCTTTACCTAGCCGCCTCCCAGAGATATTGAGATGTCGTTCTGATTCTGACCAGCAGGTGGAGATCATCTCAATAGGTTACCTTTACTACAAAGAAAATGTATCAATTTTTGCAAAGAGAAACAAAGACGATGTGAAATTAATAGTCCTAAATATACTTGAAAATTTCATACATATATGAATTTTTCATATATATATGAAACTGAAAGTGTATGTACAGTTTCACTTGTTGGTAATGATTCACAAAACTGAGTCTTTCACAACAATTAACTTATTCAGCACACCTATGTAGGGCACTGTTAGCTTGAGTCCTTTTGTCCATCCCACTCCTCTCTCTGACCCCCGGATTCTCATTTCCAACTACCTACAGGACGGGTTCACTTGGAGAAAGATGACTACAATTCCTTTCTACGTGAGTGGAGTCAGTGTGTGTGTGTTTCTGGTGTTAAACTGAAGAGTAAAGAATCAGATAGGATAACTCATTAAATAATAAAAAGACATGGCACAAATATCCTATCCTCTTCCAAACTCCATCAGGAAACATATACAACAACAAAAACAACAAAATAGCACCACAGCCCTTAAATGTGTGTACATTTCATGTCTTGTGGATAAATGTACATATGCCCTTTATTATAGTTATGCTATTTATTTTACATCAGAATCTCCTCATTTATGGAAGGGAGGACTCTGGGACTAACATTTCTTAAAGGCCTAGTATGTGCCAGATACTTTCTATAGTTCATCTGATCTTCATAAAAATTCTGTTAGCAGGATTTTTGCTGCTAAGCAATATCTATTTCTTTTGTTATTACTTTCCATTCATATGTACATATGATAAAATATTACATATGTGCATGTAGTAATAAAGATGTAATTAACTATCTATGAAAACACTGCATTGATGCAAAGGGTGGAGACAAAGAAAAAGGTCACAGCCAACATCTATCACACTTCAGCAGTCACCAGTGCAGAGAGCAACCTGGTGCCACAGGGTCAAGTAAGCCACCACTGCCCCTGGCCTACAAACACCACCCTACAAACACCCATATAACCAAAACCTCATGAAGGAGAATAGTTGGATTGAGGGAAATGCCACCCTGAGATACTGTATAGTCTCAAGGGGACAGATGGAGGGTGCTGGACTAAGCAAAGCCAGGTGCAGTGGGAGCCAATGAGGACAACCACACAAGTTATACAGAGATAAAATCCCTATGTAGTTTTGCTCCTCTGAGTGCAGAGTGAGCAACTTTGGGCACTACTGTGCTAGAAGGTAATCAAATTGGAATTCTCTGTTTAGTGCTCAATGTATAAGTTCATATTTCAAGTAAAAAGTCTATTGCCTTTTCATTGTGGATATTTACCTCTTCACTATGAAGTAACACCCTGGGGGGAGACCTTCAAGATGGAAGAGGAGTAAGATGTGGAGATCACCTTACTTCCCACAAATACATCAAAAATACATCTACACGTGGAAGAACTCCTACAGAACATCTACTGAACGCTGGCAGAAGACCTCAGACGTCCAAAAAGGCAAGAAAATCCCCATATACCTGGGTAGGGCAAAAAAAAAAACAAACAGAGACAAAAGAATAGGGATGAGACCTGCACCTCTGGGAGGGAGCTGTGAAGGAGGAAAGTTTTCCACACACTAGAAGCACCTTCACTGGTGAGGATAGGGAGTGCGGGGGTGAAGCTTCAGAGCCATGGGGGAGAGCGCAGCAACAGGAGTGCAGAGGGAAAAGTGGAGAGATTCCCGCACAGAGGATTGGTGCCAACCAGCACTCATGAACCTGAGATGCTGATCTGCTCACCCAGTGGGGCAAGTGAGGGCTGGGAGCTGAGGCTCGGGCTTCGGAGGTCAGACCTCAGGGAGAGGACTATGGCTGGCTGTGAGAAGACTGCCTGAAAGGGGCTAGTGCACCACACCTAGCCCAGAGGGAGCCCAGGAAAAAGTCTGGACCTGCCAGAGAGGCAAGAGACCATTGTTTCCAGGTACGCAAGGAGAGGGGATTCCTGCTCTGTGTGCCCACAGATGGCAAAGCACTGACTAAGTGAGGTCCAGAGACGGGCCTGAGCCACAGCTATCAGCTTGGATCCCAGATGGGCATGGACTGCTAATGCTGCCACCATTGCCAGCAAGAATCCTGTGTGCAAGTGCAGGTCACTACCCACACCCCCCTGGGAGCCTGTACAGCATGCCACTGCCAGGGTCCTGTTATCCAGGGACAACTTCCCCGGGAAACAACATGGCACACTTCAGGCTGTTGCAATGTCATGTTGGCCTCTGCTGCTGCAGGCTCACCCTGTATTCCAATTATGACTACCATCCCCCTCCCTCTCCCCGGCCTGAGTGAGCAAGAAAGACCTAATGAGCCACTGCTTTAACCCCCTCCTGTCTGGGCAGGGAACAGATGCCTGAGCATGGCCTACACTCAGAGGTGGAACCAAAATCCAAGCTGAACCTCAGGAGATGTGTGAACAAAGAAAAGAAAGGGAAATTTTTCCATGCAACCTCAGGAGCAGTGGATTAAATACCCACAGTCAACTTGATAAACCCTGCATCTGTGGAATACCTGAATAGACAAAGAATGCTCCCAAAATTGAGGCAGCGGACTTTGGGAGCAAATGTAGACTTGGGGTTTGCTTTCTGTGTCTGAATTGTTTTTAGTTTTAAGTTTATCTTAGTTTAGTTTTTAGTGCTTGCTATCACTGGTGGGTTTGTTTATTGGTCTCATTGCTATCGTCCTCTTCTTTTATTAATATTTTTTTAACTTTTAAAATTTTGTTTTATTTTTTAATTTATCAAATTTTTAATTTTTAATTTCTTTACCTTTTTCTCTTTTTGTGAGTGTGTATGTTTCTTTGTGTGATTTTGTCTGTTTAGTTTTGCTTTTACCATTTGGTTTGGGGTTCTATCTGTTCAGTTTTCTTTTTCTTTTCTTCCTTTTCTTCCAAGACGTGCAGCTGGCAGGGTTTTGGTGCTCTGGCTGGTGTTGGGCCTGAGCCTCCAAGATGGGAGGGCCGAGTCTAGGATACTGGGCCACAAGAAAACAGCCGGCCCCATGTAATATCAATCAGTGACAGCTCTCCCATACATATCCATCTCAACACTAAGACCCAGCACCACCCAATGGCCAGTAAGCTCCAGTGCTGGACGTCCATGCCAAGCAACTAGCAAGACAGGAACACAACCACACCCATTAACAGACAGGCTGCCTAAAGTCAAACTAAGTTCACGGACACCCCCAAAAAAACCCCTGGACATGGCCCTGCCCAGCAGAAGGAAAAGAACAATCCTCAACCACCAGAACATAGGCACCAGTCCCCTCCATCAGGAAGCCCACACAAACCACTGAACCAACCTCACCCACTGGGGGCATACACCAAGAATAACAGGAACTATGAACATGCAGCATGCGAAAGGAGACCCCCAACACAGTAAGTTAAACAAAATGAGAAGACAGAGAAATGCACAGCAGATGAAGTAGCAAGGTAAACACCCACCAGACCAAACAAATGAAGAGGAAGTAGGCAGTCTACCTGAAAAAGAATTCAGAGTAATGATAGTAAAGATGATCCAAAATCTCGGAAATAGAATGGAGAAAACACAAGAAACGTTTAACAAGGACCTAGAAGAACTAAAGAGCAAACAAACAAAGATGAACAACACAATAAATGAATTAAAAATATTCTAGAAGGAATCAATAGTATGCTGTCTGCAAGAGACTCACTTAAGACATAGGGACACAGAAAGTGAGGGGATGGAAAAAGATATTCCAGGCAAATGGAAATCAAAAGAAAGCTGGAGTAACAATTCTTATATCAGACAAAATAGACTTTAAAATAAAGACAAGAGACAAAGAAGAATACTAAATAATGATCAACAGGTCATCCAAGAAGAAGATATAACAACTGTAAATATTTATGCAACCAACATAGGGGCACCTAAGTACATAAGGCAAATGCTAACAGCCATAAAAGGGGAAATTGACAGTAACACAATCATAGTAGGGGACTTTAAGACCTCACTTTCACCAATGGACAGGTCATCCAAAATGAAAATATATAAGGAAACACAAGCTTTAAATGACACATTAGACCAGATGTACTTAATTGATATTTATAGGACATTCCATCCAAAAACAACAGAACACACTTTCTTCTCAAGTGCACATGGAACATTCTCCAGGATAGATCATATCTTGGGTCACAAATCAAGCCTCAGTAAACTTAAGAAAATTGAAATCCTATCACGTATCTTTTCTGAACACAATGTTATGAGACTAGATATCAATTACAGTAAAAACACTGTAAAAATACAAACACATGAAGGCTAAACAATACATTACTAAATAACCAAGACATCACTGAAGAAATCAAAGAGGAAATCAAAAAATACCTAGAGACAAATGGCAATGAAAACGCTATGGCCCACAACCAATGGGATGCAGAAAAAGCAGTTCTAAGAGGGAAGATTATAGCAATACAATCCTACCTCAAGAAACAAGAAACATCTTAAATAAACAATTTAACGTTACACCTAAAGCAATCAGAGACAAAAGAACAACAACAAAAAAAAAAACCCCAAAGTTCACAGAAGGAAAGAAATCATAAAGATCAGGTTAGAAATAAATGAAAATAAAAGAAGGAAACAATAGCAAAGATCAATAAAACTAAAAGCTGGTTCTTTGAGAAGATAAAATTGATAAACCATTAGCAGACTCATCAAGAAAAAAAGAGAGATGACTCAAACGAGCAGAATTCAAAAAGAAAAGGAGAAGTAACAACTGACGCTGCAGAAATACAAAGGATCATGAGAGATAACTATAAGCAACTATATGCCAATAAAACAGACAACCTGGAAGAAATGGACAAATTCTTAGAACAGTACAATCTTCCAAGACTGAACCAGGAAGAAATAGAAAATATGAACAGACCAATCACAAGCACTGAAATGGAAACTGTGATTAAAAATCTTCCAACAAACAAAAGCCCAGGACCAGATGGCTTCACAGGTGAATTCCATCAAACATTTTGAGAAGACCTAACAGCTATCATTCTCAAACTCTTCCAAAATACAACAGAGGGAGGAACATTCCCAAATACATTCTATGAGGCCACCATCTCCATGATACCAAAAGTAAACTACAGGCCAATATCACTGATGAACATAGATGCAAAAATCCTCAACAAAATACTAGTAAACAGAATTCAATAGCACATTAAAAGGATCATACACCATGATCAAGTGAGGTTTATCCCAGGAATGCAAGGATTCTTCAATATACACAAATCAATCAACATAATACACTATATTAGCAAATTGAAGGATAAAAACCTTATGATCATCTCAATAGATGCAGAAAAAGGTTTTGACAAAATTCAATACTCATTTATGATAAAAACTCTCCAGAAAGTTGGCATAGAGGGAACTTATCTCAACATAATAAAGTCCATATATGACAAACCCACAGCCAACATCGTTCTCAATGGTGAAAAATTGAAACCATTTCCACTAAGATCTGGAATAAGACCAGGTTGTGCACTCTCACCACTATTATTCAACATAGTTTTGGAAGTTTTAGCCACAGCAATCAGAGAAGAAAAAGAAATAAAAGGAATCCAAGTCAGAAAAGAAGGAGTAAAACTGTCACTGTTTGCAGATGACATGATACTATACATAGAGAGTCCTAAAGATGCTACCAGAAAACTACTAGAACTAATCAATGAATTTGGTAAAGTAGCAGGATACAAAATTAATGCACAGATATCTCTTGCATTCCTATACACTAGCAACGAAAGTTCAGAAAGAGAAGTTAAGGAAACACTCCCATTTACCATTGCAACAAAAAGAATAAAATACCTAGGAATGAACCTACCTAGGGAGAAAAAAGATCTGTATGCAGAAAAGTATAAGACACTGATGAAAGAAATTAAAGATGATACATACAGATGGAGAGATATACCATGTCCTTGGATTGGAAGAATCAACATTGTGAAAATGACTATACTACACAAAACAATCTACAGATTTAAAGCAATCCCTATCAAACTACCAACGGCATTTTCACAGAACTAGAAGAAAAAGTTTCACAATTTGTATGGAAACACAAAAGACCCCAAAGAGCCAAAGCATTCTTGAGAAAGCAAAATGGAGCTGAAGGATCAAGCTCCCTGACTTCAGACTATACTACAAAGCTACAGTAATCAAGACAGTATGGTACTGGCACAAAAACAGAAATATAGATTAATGGAACAGGATAGAAAGCCCAGAGATAAACCGATGCACATATGGTCACCTTATCTTTGGTAAAGGAGGCAAGAGTACACAATGGAGAAAAGGCAGTCTCTTCAATAAGTGGTGCTAGGAAAACTGGACAGCTACCTGTAAAAGAATGAAATTAGAATACTCCCTAACACCATACACACCAATAAACTCAAAATGGATTAAATACCTAAATGTAAGGCCAAACACTATAAAACTCTTAGAGGAAAACATAGGAAGAATACTCTATGACATACCTCACAGCAAGATCATTTTTGACCCACCTCCTAGAGAAATGGAACTAAAACCAAAAATAAACAAATAGGACTTAATGAAACTTCAAAGCTTTTTCACAGCAAAGAAAATCATAAACAAGATGAAAAAACAACCCTCAGAATGGGAGAAAATATTTGCAAAACGAAGCAACTGACAAAGGATTAATCTCCACAATATACAAGCAGCTCATGCAGCTCAATATAAGAAAAGCAAACAACCCTATCCAAAAATGGGCAGAAGACCTAAATCGACATTTCTCCAAAGAAGATATACAGATTACCAACAAACACATGAAAGGATGCTGAACATCACTAATCATTAGAGAAATGCAAATCAAAACCACAATGAGTTATCACCTCACACTGGCCATAATGGCCATTATCAAAAACTCTAGAAACAACAAATGCTGGAGAGGGTGTGGAGAAAAGGGAACCCTCCCGCACTGTTGGTGGGAAATGATTCAGCCCCTATGGATAACAGTATGGAGGTTCCTTAAAAAACTAAAAATAGGGCTTCCCTGGCGGCGCAGTGGTTGAGAGTCCGCCTGCCGATACAGGGGACACGGGTTCGTGCCCTGGTCCGGGAGGATCCCACATGCCATACAATATCCAGAACGTGGAAGCAACCTAAGTGTCCATCGACAGATGAATGGATAAAGAAGTTTTGGCACATATATACATTGGAATATTACTCTGCCATAAGAAGAAGTCAAATTGAGTTATTTCTTCTGAGGTGGATGGACCTAGAGTCTGTCATATAGAGTGAAGTAAGACAGAAACAAATACTGTATGCTAACACGTGTATATGGAATCTAAAATAAATGGTCTGAGGAACCTAGGGGCAGGACAGGAATAGAGATGCAGACATAGCGAATGGACTTGAGGACATGGGGAGGGGGAAGGGTAAAAGATGTTAAAAGTGAAAAAAAAATAAGGTAACACCCTGCCCTCATGCCTTCTGCCAAATCATTTCTGTTCCCAGTGCATGAAAATGTACTGTCTCAATGGGAGAACAAGGATGCTTTGTATTCAGTCATATTTATTTTGAGAATTTAATAGAGAGTATTCAGAGTGAGACTATGTTTTTGTCAGACAGCCCTTAAATAAGAATGAAGGCAATCTAATTTTGTTCTCAGTTGGTGTGGTCTGAATTTATATTACCCACAAGCAAATATATTGTCATTCAATCTCATATTGGTGATTGCATTAAAATTAAAATATTTAATTCCAAGAAAAATCCTGTAGTAGGAAATTATGTTTTTCTATGCTTGCTGTGTAATTTTGACAATGAGATTTTTGAACTGGTGAATTTTTTTTTCAGAGTCGAATGAAAAATAGGTTTCTTTTCTCTTGTAAACACTGTTCATGTATTAGCAGATAAAACTTTATAAATTAAGGTAAAAGGTGTCCTGAGTCTTTTGTATTAATAGGATTTAAAAAAATAGTATTCAAAACTCAGCAAAGACTAATGCTGACTTTCTGTAATCTAGACATCCGGTTGACATTTCTGGCTTCACTATGTGAACTTGTAACTGAGATTTGCATGAATAAAAGGTTACTTATTTCTAGTCTTTTTTCTGTAACATCGTTTATGTTCTTGATTTCCTGATCTATGAAATGTGGATCATCACTCCTTGACAAAAGGGAGACTGTGGTCATTATACAAGAGCTTATAAAAGGAATCCTTGTACAACAAAAGAAAGTAATATTTACACCACTCATGGCATGTAAAATCTGAGAGCCATTCTTATTTTAGGAAGGCTCTTGGAGGTCAACCATAGTGTCCCCATTTTTTTCATTGAATAATATATTTACCCTTGATAGTTCTGAATTTTTGGTAAATGTTTTCATTAACCTCCATAATAACTCAAGCAATAAACTCTTCTCATCTCCTATTGTCTGGAAGAAGTATGTAATGTCAGCTTCTTTGTCTTTCTTTTCTTAATTTCATTCCTTCTTTTTCTACTTCTGATTCCTTAATTAACTTTTTAATCTAAAAATAATTGTGAAATACTAATCAAATACATCTTTAGTCTTGATTTTAGCTTATCTGGTTTTAGATATCATATTCCTTCAATTAATATTAGTTTACAACAGAGAATAAAAATTGGTGGTTCAAGGAATACAATTTTTTCCATATAATGTTTAATTTTTAAAATAGTTTCCAACATCTAAAAACTGGAAGATTTCATATATAAATGCAGTTCCTGGGCTTATCTTCAAAAATGAAGTTTGACCTCCTGGGGCCTACATTTTTACACTCCCTCAAGGAAACAAATGGTTGGACCTGATAGTTTCCTCATCCCGTTCACCACAGTTCTTACCGCTCTCTATTGTATAACCTCCTCCCTCCACTGACACAGAATATTAGTTTCTATTTTACTGTTATTGCTATTGCTTTTCTGAAAAGAAAAATTGAAACATTTCTTGCATCCACTTAGTCAAAAATGGGGGACAAAAAGACCAAGAGCATTGTTCATTTTAAGAAAACTGGAGAGAGAATTTACCTGTGGAATCAAAGGCTTGTCCCAAGATTTATATATATATCTGTCTCTGTTATTTACATTACCAATGTGGCCCCCATAGGCCTTTGAGTTTAGCCTTCCTGGAATTAAAAGTTTTCCATGTCACACCACTAATGTGCCACACAGCCTTTCTGAGGAGAGTATGATGCATATGCACATTGTAAAATCTTTAAATAAGTAAAGGATAAGTCTATTTGAAGCAACTTTTTAAATGACAGACTAGAGGAATGTTTGATAGGATATAATGAACCATCATTTGCCATATTTAGTGCTGTCATATTTTCTTATCAGAAAAAGGATTATATTCTTCCTGCTCGCAGGTCACAAAGGGATTTTTGAGGATAATACATCATCTGAATTTATTAGATAAATTCAGTTCTGTGCCAAGTTACCTCTGGCCATGATATTTTCCTCTGACCCAATGAGTTAAGTTATGTGGGAATAACATTTCAATTGTGCCAACTCAGTTTTAGAGGCAGATATTGGTCTGCATTAGAAACCTGTAAGACAAACTTTGTCGGTTTTAAGAATGGTTTGCTTTATGCCTTTATGAGAATTGCATTGCAAATATTCAACATAACTATAAGCACCTAAAAGCTTACAGAAATGAATTTAATGGACTTGGATTGTAGGTAACAGAAGTAATTCCTTCTGCCTTCTACTTTTGTAACTTTTATTTGCGGACCATGAGAAAGCATTAACTTAACTGCTAAATGCCCTCCCTTAAAATTTCAGGTATTTTATTTGTTCATATTCCCTGATGGTCCTTGCTCATATCCAGCTGTTTGGTAATACCATGTTTATTTCTTTGCCTATTGGTTTAATCAATTATGCACAGTTATTATCTGCCTTGGTTTAAAAATGAGCACATGATATGCAATTCCACTTCAGGGTGTATACACAAGAGAATTTAAAACAGGTGTTCAAATAAAAATGTATACATGAATGTTTAAAGCAACATTATTTATAATAGCCAAAAGGTGTAAAAACTCAAATGTCCATCAGTGGATGAATGGACAAATGAAATGTGGTATATCCATATAATGGAATATTATTCAGCCTTAAGAAGTACTGTTACATGCCACAACATGGATGAAAGTCGAAAACATTACGCTAAATGAAAGAAACCAGGGGCAAAAGGTCACATATTGTATGATTCCATTTATATGACATGTTCCTAATAAGAAGGGTCATTGAGACAGAAATAGATTAGTGGCTGCTTAAGGCTGGTGGGAGAACAAGGGGCTAGAAGAGTGATAGCTAAATGTACAGGGTTTCTCTCTATGGTGATGAAAATGTTCTAAGATTGACTCTGATGATGGCTGCTTATATCTGTAAATATACTAAAAACCGTTGAATTGTACACTTTAAATGGGAAAATTTTATGGTATGTGAATGATATCTCAATAAACTGCCACAAAAATGTAAATTTAAAAAATGAACACATGAGCCCACTGGTTTTGATCACTGAACTTTCAATTCAAGTAGTACTTGGGTACACCATATTCAAGTTTTCAGATTGACTCCCTGTACAAATACAGGAGGGCAGAGATTTTTGTTTATTTTGTTTAACACTGTATCTTCTATGTCTAGCACAGTGCCAATGAATTCCCTTTCGAACACTGTGGGTAATTCTCTAACATTTAAAATCATTACCTGCTAAAATATAAGCTTCGGGCTGGCAAGGATTTATGTCTCTTTTCTTCACTGCTGATTCTCCTGACCTTGAAGAATGCCTGGTACAAAGATGGCACTCAACAAATATTTGTAAAATGAATGTACTGCTTTTTCTGTCCCCTGCTCAACGGAAAACTGTATCAAACACCCAGACAGGTAGTAAAATGGTGGGAGAGGACAGTAAATGAAAGAAAAGGAATTGGCAATGAATAAAAACAGATCATTCTAAGAAGAAATGGCAATCAAATGTGTAAAAAATGTTCACAGCTCCTAACAACCGAAAGAATTAAAGGAATGCAAAGTGCAGGCTGACTGCTCTGAGCACTTGCTGAAACTAAAGCTCAGGTCAGCACTACACCAAAATATTCAGTTCATGTCTCCCCTACAGACACACACAAGCACAGCTGGAGAGACAAAAGACTTCATGCTTGGTGAAGATGGAAGTGCATTAACAGTGGTCCAGAGAGCTGACTCTCCTGATAGGGGACTTGGTTGTCAAACATGTCATACATCTGCATCCTCTCCTCTATTCCTTACACTTGGAGTGTGTGTGTGTGTGTGTATGTGTGTGTGTGTGTGTGTGTGTGTGTGTGTGTGTGTGTGTGTGTATTTATACATCTGCTGTGGAGTGAATCAGATCCAGGTCTTGGAAACCCCCTTCAACCAGAACCTCTCACCTTACATCTGTTCATCAGGTAAGATTTAGTGTAAGAAAGGTTCACACCTGAGGTTTTCAAGAGAGTGCCTGCACATCGTTACCTTCAATGCCCAAAGGAGGAGACAGTGAAACATAAAGCTGATGCAAAAAAGTCAAAGAAAACTTGAAGATCCATCCCAAATCCAGGGCTTTTACATATAATTCAACTAGGGAATGAAAGGTGCAATGAACTAAGATGACGCAGTTAATTAATCAGAGAGAGAAGTCTGGGACTTGATTCTCAGAAATAAATCGTATCCATTACCCTGCATGGTAAGTCAGGACGTTTATATCACCTAATTTATAACTGTGGGATTTACTGTTGAGGCTCCATGGCATTCAGAAAGGAATGTAGGACTGTCAGGCAGAAAGGTTTTAGTCTCAAATGTTTAACATTCAGTGGCTGTGTGATCCCAGACAAGATGATTCATTGATTTGTGTCTCAGTCCTTTTACCTAGGAAATGGAGGTGTTAATTCCCCACATCACAAGAACATAGAGGAAAAAACTGACAGCACTGATAAGGCAGAAGTCAGTGTCTGGCACACAATAAGCACTTGGAGTTCCCTCAGCTCCCAAGCAGGCAGAAACCATGTGCCCTATTTCTCGACTCCTCTTCGTCTTCCCTACACCTCAGACTTCTGTGGTCCTAACGGCCTTCCCCAGCACAGTGACTAAACACGGAAAGGGCAATGATGTTCCTCTAAGAGGGAAACTCCCAAAGGAACCTAATGCCAGTGTGAATTTGGCTCCTCATTCTATTGCCAATGTTCTTGCTGACCTTAACATTAACCTCCAGATGAGGTGCCTCCCTTTGTTCAACCCCTGTGACCCCACTGAATATCAGACCCTCCCCCTCCACTAGGCAGCCTCAATGCCATTGCTTCAACAACCTACAGAATGGGAGAAAATATTTGCAAACTATGAAACCAACAAAGAATTAATTTTCAAAATATACCAACAGCCCATACAGCTCAATATCAAACAAACTACCCACCCAATAAAAATCTGGCAGAAGATCTAAATACACATTTCTTCAAAAAAGACATACAGATGGCCAAGGGGCACATGAAAAGCTGCTCAACATCACTAATTATTAGAGAAATGCAAATCAAAACACACAGATGTAGAGCACATACATATGAAGACCAAGGGAGGAAAGTGGGGGTGGGTGGGATGAATTGGAGATTGGGATTGACATATATACACTAATATGTATAAAATAGATAACTAATAAGAAAAATAAAGTAAGCCTAACTTACTTTTGCGCTGAGAGCTTTTGCTCAAGCAAGCATAATCAAGCCACATGTTGGCGGCTTCATGGGGTAGGAGACATAACACAAAACCCAGGGCCTGCCTAGTAATAGCAAATATAAATAATATTTTAAAAAATAAGTAAATAAACATTGTCTACAGGAAATGCAATTTAAATATAAAGGTCAAATAGGCTGGAAGTAAAAGGAGAGAAAAGGATGTACCATTCAAACAGTAAGCATATGAAAACTGTAGTGGCTATACTAATATCAGATTTTTTTTTTTTTGCGGTACGTGGACCTCTCACTGTTGTGGCCTCTCCTGTTGTGGAGCACAGACTCTGGACGCGCAGGCTCAGCGGCCATGTCTCACGGGCCTAGCCACTCCGCGGCATGTGGGATCTTCCCGGACCAGGGCACGAACCCGTGTCCCCTGCATCGGCAGGCGGACTCTCAACCACTGCGCCACCAGGGAAGCCCTAATATCAGATTTTTGACTTGGTAGCTACAGGATTCTCTGTGTCTCTGCCTCAGAATATAATCATTAACAGAGTCCTTGCCTTTATGGAGCTTATGATATAATGGAGTGGGTAATAGACAGTAAACAAGAAGTAAAATATAGAGTATGTAAGATGGCATAGGTGCTTTGGAGAGGAGCAACAGGATAACGATTAAGATCAGGGAATTAGGAGCCAAGATGATGAGTTTCAGTGACAGTTCTGCCCCCATTACAGCTGTGTGACCTTAGGGAAGGTACTAAAAACTCTCAGGGCCTTCCTTTCCTCATCACATAGATGTAGGTAATAATAACAACAACAATAATATTGGTTATAATAATAGTACCTCCCTTGATGTGAGAAATAAATGTGTTAGTACATACAAACCACTTAAAACAGTGTATGTCTAAGACTGAGCATTACCTAAGTTTTTGCTATCATTTTTATTTTGGAAAAACTAATGAAGGGAGAGGGGATAGGGAGTGCCTGGGAGAGGGGGAGATGAATTTTTTAAGTAGTGTAGTCATAAAAGTCCTCACTGAAGAAGGCAACACATGAGCAAATACGTATTTCTATATGGAGGATTATTGTGTGTTAGAGTAGAAACCAGCATAGGGCAAATGAGTCACTTAAAGTCTTTTATTTATTTATATATATATTTTCCACTTTAGGGGTAATTTATTTGTAGAGATTTAGTTTTTCTAAACATTAGTATTAATTGATCTTTTATATTTAAAACGTACTTCATCATTTTTTATAACTTATTTCTCATCTAAGACATATGGACCACCCAAAAAAAGCAACTGAAAAAAAACCCGCTCCCCTTATTTTAGGTTTTATCTGTGCCAGTTCTGCAAATAATTTTGTAAAGCTAACAAGGCTCCTATAATTCTATTAGGCATATAATATTTGTATTAAACCTCTCCACATTTAATAATGTCAAAATTCCATTGAAATGTTTAACTCTTACTTATTCTCATGGTGCCAATCCAAGGCAAAACATGCAAACTTAAATAAATGGAGAGGAATTAAACTAACCTTTTAAAATACGATTTATATGCCAGGCATTCTTCTTGCCTGCAAATACTGTATTTCCTTCTTCCAACAATTCTGCAAGGTAAGGATTGTAACCCTATTTTGTAAGTGAGAAAATAAAAGTTCAGAGTATTTGGTAAAACTAAAACTGTCTGACTTCAATGGGTGGTCTTTCTTATTACTTCAATATACTGTATTCCCAACAGCAGTAAAACACACTCCAAATTCCTTCACTAGCTAGGAACATCAAACAAAATGACCCTGAAATATGTGTCTGAAACGTTTTGTGTTCACTAATCAGTGGTAGTGTCGAGCAATGGGTGAAATATGGTCTTTCAACCAAGGTAAACACTGGTTAAGAAACAGGATCTGCCTCTTACAAGATGTATGTATGACCTTATTTCCTCTTCTACAAAATGCAGGTAGTAATAACTACCTTGCAGTGTTTTTATGAAAATTGCCAACAATTTATTTTAATCATGTAACACTTTTCTTGAAACACTATGGTTTCAATAAATGCTATCTTTTAATATATTAGAAGAAATTATACCAGTTTCAACTGTACAAATTTTTATTTGTCCTATGCTACTAATCTAATTTGTCTGGCTGCTAAAATGCAAAGGTGTTGTACAAATATGAAAGTAGTTAGATTTTAGTAATTCTAACTTTTTCAAAGAAGTAATGCAAGGGGTCATTTTTTTCCCCAAGAACAGTTCTTCTTCCATTTTCTTATTTTTCCCCTGCGTCTTTGTTTGAAGTCAAAAGGATGGAGAACCGGAGAACTAATAACTCTGCTCTGTGTCCCTCTTCTTTAATTTATTAATTTCTCTTTTAGCTATTTTATAAAATCGGATTTCATGATATTTTGTTTAAATAAAGAGCTCCTTAGCCAACAGACAAACAACAAACATATTCTTTTAAAAACCTTCCAGGCTTATGGATACATAAAATAAGGCCCAGGGAAAATGGCATACAAATGTAGAAACTACGGACCCAAGGTCATAACAGAATCGGGTCTAAGATGTACTTATGTCTAGGGAATTTCAGTGGTATTTTAGTCCAAATTTATCTATTTATTTTTTTAATTTGATTTTATTTATTTTTTAATACAGCACGTCCTTATTAGACATCAATTTTATACATGTAAAATTTATACATGTCAATCCCAATCGCCCAATTCATCACATCACTACACGCCCACCGCTTTCCCCCCTTGATATCCAAACGTTTGTTCTCTACATCTGTGTCTCAATTTCTGCCCTGCAAACCAGTTCATCAATACCATTTTTCTAGGTTCCACATATATGCATTAATACACGATATTTGTTTTTCTCTTTCTGACTTACTTCACTCTGTATGACAATATCTAGATCCATCCACGTCTCTACAAATGACCCAATTTCGTTCCTTTTTATCATTGAGTAATATTCTATCTATATATGTACCACATCTTCTTTAACCATTCGTCTGTCGATGGGCATTTAGGTTGCTTCCATGACCTGGTTATGGTAAATAGTGCCACAATGAACATTGGGGTGCATGTGTCTTTTTGAATTACGGTTTTCTCTGGGTATATGCCCAGAAGTGGGATTGCTGGATCATATGGTAATTCTATTTTTCGCTTTTTAAGGGACCTCCATAGTGTTCTCCATAGTGGCTGTATCAATTTACATTGCCACCAACAGTGCAAGAGGGTTCCCTTTTCTCCACGCCCTCTCCAGCATTTGTTGTTTGTAGATTTTCGGATGATGCCCATTCTAACTGGTATGAGATGATACCGCATTGTAGTTTCGATTTGCATTTCTCTAATAATTAGTGATGTTGAGCAGGTTTTCATGTGCTTCTTGGCCATCTGTATGTCTTCTTTGGAAACATGTCTATTTAGGTCTTCTGCCCATTTTTAGATTGGGTTGTTTGCCTTTTAAATATTGAGCTGCATGAGCTGTTTATATATTTTGGAGATTAATCCTTTTTCCGTTGATTCATTGGCAAATATTTTCTCCCATTCAGAGGGTTGTCTTTTAGTCTTGTTTATGGTTTCCTTTGCTGTGCAAAAGCTTTTAAGTTTCATTAGGTCCCATTTGTTTATTTTTGTTTTTATTCCCATTACTCTAGGAGGTGGATCAAAAAAGATCTTGCTGTGATTTATGTCAAAGAGTGATCTTCCTATGTTTTCCTCTAAGAATTTTATAGTGTCCGGTCTTACATTTAGGTCTCTAATCCATTTCGAGTTTATTGGTGTGTATGGTGTTAGGGAGTGTTCTAATTACATTCTTTTACATGTAGCTGTCCAGTTTTCCCAGCACCACTTATTGAAGAGACTGTCTTTTCTCTATTGAATATTCTTACTTCCTTTGTCATAGATTAGTTGACCATAGGTGCGTGGGTTTATCTTTGGGCTTTCTATCTTGTTTCGTTGACCTATGTTTCTGTTTTTGTTCCAGTACCATATTGTCTTGATTACTGTAGCTTTGTAGTACAGTCTGAAGTCAGGGAGTCTGATTCCTCCAGCTCTGGTTTTTTCCCTCAAGAATGCTTTGGCTATTCAGGGTCTTTTGTGTCTCCATACAAATTTTAATATTTTTTGTTCTAGTTCCATAAGAAATGCCATTGGTAATTTGATAGGGATTGCACTGAACCTGTAGATTGCTTTGGGTAGTATAGTCATTCTCACAATATTGATTCTTCCAATCCAAGAACCTGGTATATCTCTCCATCTGTTGGTATCATCTTTAATTTCTTTCATCAGTGTCTTATGGTTTTCTGCATACAGGTCTTTTGTTTCCCTAGGTAGGTTTATTCTTAGTTATTTTATTCTTTTTGTTGCAGTGGTAAATGGGAGTGTTTCCTTAATTTCTCTTTCATATTTTTCATCATTAGTGTATAGGAATGCAACAGATTTCTGTGCATTAATTTTGTATTCTGCAACTTTACCAAATTCATTGATTAGCTCTAGTAGTTTTCTGGTGGCATCATTAGGATTCTCCATGTATAGTATCATGGCATCTGCAAACACTGAGAGTTTTATATCTTCTTTTCTAATTTGTATTCCTTTTATTTCTTTTTCTTCTCTGATTTCCATGGCTAGGGCTTCCAAAATATGTTGAATAAGAGTTTTGAGAGTGGACATCCTTGTCTTGTTCCTGATTTTAGAGGAAATGCTTTCAGTTTTTCACCATTGAGAATGATGTTTGCTGTGGGTGTGTCATATATGGCCTTTATTATTGATGTAGATTCCATCTCTGCCCACTTCCTGGAGAGTTTTTATCATAAGTGGGTGTTGAATTTTGTCAAAAGCTTTTTCTGCATCTATTGAGATGATCATATGGTTTTTATTCTTCAATTTGTTAATATGGTTTATCACATTGATTGATTTACATACATTGTAGAATCATTGCATCCCTGGGATAAATCCCACTTGATCATGGTGTATGATCCTTTTAGTACGTTGTTGGATTCTGTTTGCTAGTATTTTCTTGAGGATTTTTCCATCTATATTCATCAGTGATATTGGTCTGTAATTTCCTTTTCTTGTAGTATCTGTCTGATTTTGGTATCATGGTGATGGTGGCTTCATAGAATGAGATTGGCAGTGTTCCTTCCTCTGCAAATTTTTGGAAGAGTTTGAGAAAGATGGGTGGTAGCTCTTCTGTAAATGTTTGATAGAATTCACCTGTGAAGCCATCTGGTCCTGGAGTTTTGTTTGTTGGAAGATTTTTAATCACAGGTTCAATTTCATTACTTGTGATTGGTCTGTTCATATTTTCTATTTCTTCCTGGTTCACTCTTGGAAGGTTATACCTTTCTAAGAATTTGTCCGTTTCTTCCAGGTTGCCCATTTTATTAGCATAGAGTTGCTTGTAGTAGTCTCTTAGGATGCTTTGTATTTCTGCAGTTTCTGTTGTAACTTCTTATTTTTCATTTCTAATTTTGTTGATTTGAGTCCTCTCCTTCTTTTTCTTGATGAGTCTGGCTAATGGTTTACCAATTTTGTTTATCTTCTCAAAGAACCAGCTTTTAGTTTTACTGATCTTTGCTATTGTTTTCTTTGTTTCTATTTCATTGATTTCTGCTCTGATCTTTATGATTTCTTTTCTTCTGCTACCTTTGAGTTTTGTTTGTTCTTCTTTCTCTAGCTCCTTTAGGTGTAATGTTAGATTGTTTATTTGAGACATTTCTTCTTTCTTGAGGTAGGCTTGTATAGCTATAAACTTCCCTCTTAGAACCGCTTTTGCTGCATCCCATAGATTTTGGATTGTCGTGTTTTCATTGTCATTTGTCTCTTGGTATTTTCTGATTTCCTCTTTGATTTCTTTAGTTATCTCTTGGTTATTTAGTAACGTATTGTTTAGCCTCCATATGTTTGTGGTTTTTGCCCTGTAAATCATATCTAATCTCATAGCATTGCGGTCAGAAAAGATGCTTGATATGATTTCAATTTTCTTAAATGTAGTGAGGCTTGATTTGTGACCCAAGATGTGATCTATCCTGGAGAATGTTCCGTGTGCACTTGAGAAGTGTAGTCTGCTGTTTTTGGATGGCATATCCTATAAATATCAATTAAATGTATCTGGTCTATTGTGGCATTTAAAGCTTCTGTTTCCTTATTTATTTTCATTTTGGATCATCTGTCCATTGGTGTAAGTAAGGTGTTAAAGTCCCCCACTATTATTGTGTTACTGTCGATTTCCTCTTTTATAGCTCTTAGCAGTTGCCTTATGTATTGAGGTGCTCCTCTGTTGGGTGCATATATATTTATAATTGTTATATCTTCTTCTTGGAATGATCCCTTGATCATTATGTTGTGTCCTTCCTTATTTCTTATGACATTCTTTATTTTAAAGTCTATTTTATCTGATATGAGTATTGCTACTCCATCTTTCTTTTGATTTCCGTTTGCCTGGAATATCTTTTTCCATCCCCTTAGTTTCAGTTGGTATGTGTCCCTAGGTCCGAAGTGGGTCTCTTGTAGACAGCATATAAATGGGTCTCGTTTTGTATCCATTCAGCAAGCCTGTGTCTTTTGGTTGGAGCATTTAATCCATTTACGTTTAAGGTAATTATTGATATGTATGTTCCTATGACCATTTTCTGAATTGTTTTGGGTTTGCTTTATAGGTCCTTTTCTTCTCTTTTGTTTCCCACTTAGAGAAGTTCCTTTAGCATCTGTTTTAGAGCAGGTTTGGTGGTGCTGAATTCGCTTAGCTTTTGCTTGTCTGTAAAGCTTTTGATTTCTGCCTTGAATCTGAATGAGGTCTTTCACGGGTAGAGTAATCTGAGTTGTAGGTTCTTCCCTTTCATCATTTTAAGTATATCATGCCACTTCCTTCTGGCTTGTAGAGTTTCTGCTGAGAAATCAGCTGTTAACCTTATGGGAGTTCCCTTGTATGTTATTTGTCATTTTTCCCTTGCTGCTTTCAATAATTTTTCTCTGTCTTTAATTTTTGCCAATTTGATCCCTATGTGTCTCGGCATGTTTCTCCTTGGGTTTATCCTGTATGGGACTCTCTGCGCTTCCTGGACTTGGGTGGCTATTTCCTTTGCCATGTTTCAGAAGTTTTTGACTATAATCTCTTCAAATATTTTCTTGGGTCCTTTCTCTCTCTCTTCTCCTTCTGGGACCCCTATAATGCAAATGTTGTTGCATTTAATGTTGTCCCAGAGGTCTCTTAAGCTGTCTTCTTTTCTTTTCATTCTTCTTTCTTTATTCTGTTCTGCAGCAGTGAATTCCGCCATTCTGTCTTCCAGGTCACTTATCTGTTCTTTTGCCTCAGTTATTCTGCTATTGATTCCTTCTAGTGTAGTTTTCAT
>NW_020174274.1:66223-111794 GCF_003031525.2 Neophocaena asiaeorientalis asiaeorientalis
ATTTTTGCCAATTTGATCCCTATGTGTCTCGGCATGTTTCTCCTTGGGTTTATCCTGTATGGGACTCTCTGCGCTTCCTGGACTTGGGTGGCTATTTCCTTTGCCATGTTTCAGAAGTTTTTGACTATAATCTCTTCAAATATTTTCTTGGGTCCTTTCTCTCTCTCTTCTCCTTCTGGGACCCCTATAATGCAAATGTTGTTGCATTTAATGTTGTCCCAGAGGTCTCTTAAGCTGTCTTCTTTTCTTTTCATTCTTCTTTCTTTATTCTGTTCTGCAGCAGTGAATTCCGCCATTCTGTCTTCCAGGTCACTTATCTGTTCTTTTGCCTCAGTTATTCTGCTATTGATTCCTTCTAGTGTAGTTTTCATTTCAGTTATTATATTGTTCATCTCTGTTTATTTGTTCTTTAATTCTTCTAGTTCTTTGTTAAACTTTTCTTGCATATTCTCAATCTTTGCCTCCATTCTTTTTCTGAGGTCCTGGATCATCTTCACTATCATAATTCTGAATTCTTTTTCTGGAAGATTGCTTATCTCCACTTCATTTAGTTGTTTTTCTGGGGTTTTATATTTTTCATTCATCTGGTACTTAGCCCTCTGCCTTTTCATCTTGTCTATCTTTCTGTGAATGTGGCTTTTGTTCCACAGGCTGCAGGATTGTAGTTCTTCTTGCTTCTGCTCTCTGCCCTCTGGTGGATGAGGCTATCTAAGAGGCTTGTTCAAGTTTCCTGATGGGAGAGACTGGTGGCGGGTAGAGCTGACTGTTGCTCTTCTGGGCAGAGATCAGTAAAACTTTAATCCGCTTGACTGCTGATGGGTGGGGCTGGCTTCCCTCTCTGTTGGTTGCTTGGCCTGCAGCAACTCAACAGTGGAGCCTACCTGGGCTCTTTGGTGGGGCTAATGGTGGAGTCTGGGAGGGCTCACACCAAGGAGTACTTCCAAGAACTTCTGCTGCCAGTGTCCTTGCCCCACGGTGATCCACAGCCACTGCCTGCCTTTGCAGGAGACCCTCCAACACTAGCAGGTAGGTCTGGTTAAGTCTCCCCTGGGGTCACTGATCCTTCCCCTGGGTCCTGATGTGCACACTATTTTGTGTGTGCCCTCCAAGAGTGGAGTCTCTGTTTCCCCCAGTCCTGTCAACATCCTGCAATCATATCCCACTAGGCTTCAAAGTCTGCTTCTCTAGGAATTCCACCTCCCGTTGCCCAACCCCCAGGTTGGGAACCTGACGTGGGCCTCAGAACCTTCACTCCAGTGGGTGGACTTCTGTGGTATAAGTGTTCTCCAGTCTGTGAGTCACCCACCCAGCAGTTATGGGATTTGATTTTACTGTGGTTGTGCCCCTCCTACCATCTCATTGTGGCTTCCCCTTTGTCTTTGGATGTGGGGTATCTTTTTGGGTGTTTTCCAATGTCTTCTTGTCAATGATTGTCCAGCAGCTAGTTGTGATTCTGGTGTTCTTGCAAGAGGGAGTGAGAGCACGTCCTTCTACTCCAACATCTTGGTTCCTAATCTCTATTTATTTATTTTTTAATTGAAGTATAGTTGCTGTACAATATTATGTGTTACATGTGTACAGTATAGTGATTCACAATTTTTAAAGGTTATACTGCATTTATAGTTATTATATAATATTGGCTATATTCCCTGTGTTGTACAATATATTCTTGTAGCTTAATTATTTTACACCTAATTGTTTGTACTTCTTAATCTCTTACCACTTTATTGTCCCTCTCTCCTTCCCTCTTCTCACTGGTAACCACCAGTTTGTTCTCTATATCTGTGAGTCTGTTTCTTTTTTGTTATATTCACTAGCTTCTTGTATTTTTTAGATTCCGTATATAAGTGATATCATACAGTGTTTTTCTCTGTCTGACTTATTTCATTTAGCATAACGCCCTCCAAATCCATCCATGTTGCTGCAAATGGCAACATTTCATTTTTTTGTATGGCTGAGTGGTATTCCATCGTATATATATACCATGTCTTCTTTATCCATTCATCTGTTGATGAACATTTAGGTTGCTTCCCTATCTTGACAATTATAAATAATTCTGGTATGAATATTGAGGTGCATGTATCTTTTCAAATTAGTGTTTTTTGCTTTTTTCAGATATATACCCAGGAATGGAATTGCTGGGTTATTTGGTAGTTCTAGTTTTTAGTGTTTTTGAGAAACCTCCATACTGTTATCTACAGTGGCTGCACCAATTTACATTCCCACCAACAGTGTAGGAGGGTTCCCTTTTCTCCACATCCACACCAACATTTGTTACTTGTGTTCTTTTTGATGATAGTCATTCTGAAAGGTGTGAGGTGATATCTCATTGTGGTTTGATTTGCATTTCCCTAATGATTAGTGATGTTGAGCATCTTTTCATGTGCCTGTTTGCCATCAGCATTTCCTCTTTGGAAAAATGTCTATTCAGTTCTTCTGCCCATTTTTAATTGGGTTCTTTGTTTCTTTGATATTGAGTTGTATGAGCTGTTTATATATGTTAGATAGTAACCCCTTATCAGTCATACCATTTGCAAATATTTTCTCCCATTCAGTAGGTTGTCTTTTCATTTTGTCGATGGTTTCCTTCGCTGGTCAAAAGCTTTTAAGTTTAACTAGGTCCCATTTGTTTATTTTTGCTTTTATTTCCCTGGCTTTAGGAAATGAATCCAAAAAATCATATTGCTGCAATTTTTTTTATATTGCTGCAATTTATATCAAGGAGTATTCTGTCTATGTTTTCCTCTAGGAGTTTTATGGTATCCGGTCTTGCATTTAGGTCTTTAATCCATTTTGATTTTATGTTTGTATATGGTATCAGAAAATGTTCTAATCACACTCTTTTGCATGTAGCTGTCCAGTTTTCCCAGCACCACTCATTGAAAAGACTGTCTTTTCTCCATTGTATATTCGTCTCCTTTGTCATAGATTAATTGTCATGAAAAAAAATATATATACATACATTTAATATGCATGCATAGATACACACACGTATATATATAGAATTTAAAAACAGAGGTTACAGAAAGTTTTACAAAATATATACCTGTATGCAGGCATTTATGTATGTGTCTTCTATATATATATACATTTTTAAACATTACTCCCCTATCTCTTTTTCTCTCTATCACACACACACACACACACACACAAAGGCAGATTTTTATATCCTGGAGGATGATGAAGAAGACTTCCTGTCATATCATTTAATGTCCTTGGGCTCTGTCTGAATTACTTTATCTTCTTAATAAACTTCTAGAAAGTTCCTTCTGACATGGCTACTCCTTCCCTACTAAATTATGTCCAATCCACCATTCTGGATCTTATCACTAGATGATACTAATCTCCAATTTCTGATTTTCTCCAATAGAAAATATTATTTGAAAAAATGAAACAAACACCTATTAACAATCATCTACTTTGCATTGTGAGTGGTGTCAGTGTGTGTAAAACAAAATCATGATCAAATTCCTTTATTCAACAGTTTTCTTCTCTATGGTTCCATGACGTTAAACATAGTAATATTATCACACTCTGCTGTAAGGACTGGTGGATATTACAGGCCTGGGGTAAGAGTAAAGAGGGCAGAAGAGGTTCAGATAATTCTACAATTGTGCCATTAAGTTTCACATAGTTTTTTGGACATGTCCAACTGTGGGTTGTGTATTTCCACACAGGATTTTCTCAAGAGTGAACCAAGTCATAGAGTATTTCCTGACTCTTATAACTAGCTATGGTCTCAGATAAGCTCTGTGCTCCCCTCATCCCCTGGCTAATGTCTCTTTACCCCTCAGGTCTCAGTTTAAGCATCACTTGCTGTGGGAAGCCTTCTCAGACACACCAGCATAGTTTGATTATTGTTAGTCATCTAGGAACTCTGCCAGCTCACCATTTTCAGATACATTGCTTTTTCATTTGAAAGGGGTCCAATGGGAGTGAGTTCAAAATTCCTCATGGGTTGTGGCTTCACACAATGGACTGAAGACTCTAGAACTTTCAAATGTCTTATATAAAGCTTTGTCCCAGGATTCGGCTCTTCCACTTTTGAGGGGGATGCTGGGAACACAGATCAGATCAGCAGTGGAAGCCCAGAGTTGTTCTGCAGACAACTGTGGCATGCACTTCAGAGAAGCTGTGGAAGTTGTTGATTGATGCTTCCTCCTCTGAAAGATCCCATGAGAGTTCTGAAGTGACAGTCTGTGACTTTTAGCAGATACATTTTCACCTGACAAAGTACATATGAGGTAGAATTACAGGTTTGAAAGTTTTAAAACTATTGACGTTGTGGAATATTTTTTTATTTAAATAAATTTGGAAAAGAGGAAAAACTAAAGAAGAAAGCCAAATTCTCTATTAAGCTCTTTTTAGATATGATCATTCTTTATATTCTTACTAACTGTGTGCCTAATATGGCAGTGACTTATCTTTTAATCTACAAGATCCACATGGTGTTTTTCTCTTTAAAGATGAGGAAGTTGAGCCTCACATCCCAGGCCTGACCAAGGCCGAAACACCTGCATGACTTTCATTGCCTTGTGATTTCATCAAATGCCAACAAGAACCCTCTGGGGGAGGGTCCTCTCCTCAACCACTGGCTGGAGAACCTGAGGCTCAGGGAGCTCAGTGCCCTCCACAATGGAGCTGATGGCTTTCTGACTCCAAAGCCCTTACTCTTCCCATTGAGAATACTGTTATGTGTTTTGTTTCTGACCATAGCAAGAGTTCACACTCAGTTTAGACAATGTGTAAAGTATGTCCAAGGATGGAGGGGTAAATATAAATAATCAGCAAACCCTACAACCCACTGACAGTTAACTTTTGGTGTTCCCTTCTTGACGCTTAAATACTATTTAAAATATAATTTCAATTTATTGTGATGATTTGTGGCAACTCTATGTTTTCATTGCTATAGTACTAAATCATATTACATGGATATTGATTTTAATACATAAGGAAAACAATATATCATTTATCTTTGAAAATGAACTAACTTGCAAGAATATCACTGGCAAAACCTGGAAGACACATTCAAGGGACATAGTTCCTTGTTTCTTAAAGAGCTTCATTTTAAAGCAAATTATAATTAAATTCTGTATAACAGCATGTTTGCTTATAGGCAATGCAAACTCCAGAGTATATAAATTGAAGCCAAAATTAAGTCACCTTCATACATGTTCATAGGACTCTTGAGAGAAGTACTTAGATGGGCCTAAATTGTTGAGTTACCAAGACCCAGTTTATTTATTTATTTATTTTTATATCTTTATTGGAGTATAATTGCTTTACAATGTTGTGTTAGTTTCTGCTGTACAACAAAGTGAACCAGCTATATGTATACATATATCCCCATATTCCCTCCCTCTTGACCCTCCCTTCCACATTCCCTATCCCACCCCTCTAGATCATCACAAAGCATCAAGCTGATCTCCTTGTGCTCTGCAACAGCTTCCCACTAGCCATCCATTTTACATTTGCCAAGACCCAATTTAAATAACATTCATTACTTTCTCAAAACAAATGTGGCCGGATACAGAGCAATCCCTGTCCTCCCATCAAGACAATCCATTTTCAGGAGATATGAAAAGTACAGACGTGAATGTGCACAATGGAGAGGAAATTGACTTTCTACTGGCAAATGTATGATATACTCATACTTTAATATATTGAGTACTATCCTGAACATGAGAAGAAAATAGCTGAAAACTTGATTCATGACAATCTACACCTGTAGAAACCCCAGGTGTGTGTGATAGGGCACTGTGTGAGAATAAATAGCCACACCTCACTTCCTCCACACCGATCCTCGGCCTTAACTGGTTACAGCAGTCTAGGATCCTCCTCATGTCTCACTTCCTTACACAAAAAACCACACTCCTCACCCCTGGGTGAGTTGTGTCCCTTCCCCTGTGCTGGCCTTATCTGTAAAAGAGGTTAGCGCCAAATCTCAGTGGTTAAGAGCCTGAACAAGGGAGTGAGGATGGAATCATGCATAGTGGTGAAGCATGAATGGACTATAACTACAGGTATGAGCACACAGAGCATCTCAAAAACATAAGGTGAGGTGCGAATAGCAAGAGAGATAAGGACACCTACATTATCAGATCCATTCTGCTTAGCGATGTAGCCACTGCTAATGAAAGTATAAAGTAAAGCATGGGAATCATAGAAACCAATTTCAACCTCTGGGAAATGGGAAAGTACAATAAGAGAAAAGTATACAGTGGGCTTCCAAAGTAATTACAGCTATAAATTTCCCTCTTAAAGTATTTCGGCTGCATTGCATACTTTTTGGTATGTTGTGGTTTTGTTGTCATTCATCTCAGAGTGCACATGGAATACTCTCCAGAATAGACCATATGTTAGGCCACAGTACAAGCCTCAATAGCTTTAAAACGAGCAAAAGCTAAGAAAGCATCTTATCTGACACAATGGCATGAAACAAAAAAATCAATAACATAGTGAAAATTCAAAAAATCACAAATATGGAAATTAAACAATGTACACTTAAACACTAATGGTCAAAGAAGAAATCACAAGAGAAATTACAAAATACTTTGAAATAAAAATAAAAACAGCATACCAAAACTTATGGATGAAGTTAAAACAGTGGCCAGAGGGAAATTTATAGCTATAAATGCTTACATTAAAAAAGAAAAAGATTTCAAATCAGTAACTTATATTTATACCTTAAAGAAATAGAAAAAGAAGTACAAACTAAACCCAAATCTAGCAGAAGAAAGAAATAGTAAATATTGGAGCAGAGATAAGTGAATAGAGAATAGAAAAACAATATAGAGAATTGACAAAACCAAAAGTTGGTTCTTTGAAAAGATCAACAAAATTGATAAATCCTTAATTATAATGACAAAAGAGAGAAGGTTCGAATAACTGAAGTCACTAATGATAGGGCATTCCTACTGACCTTACAGAAATAGAAAAGTATAATAGAATACTATGAACAATGATATGCCAACAAATTGTATAATCTAAGTGAAATGGACAAATTCCTAGAAAAACACAAATGATCACAACTTAAAAAGAAAAGAAAATCTCAACAAAGCTATAATAAGTAAAGAAATTGAATCAATAATCTAAAATCTCTGAACAAAGAAAAGCCCAGGACCTTCATTAATGAATTTTACCAAACATTTAAAAAGGAATCAACACCAATCCTTCTAAAACTCTTCCAAAAAATAGAAGAGGAGAGAATACTCCCTAACTCATTCTCTGAAGCCAATATTCCTCTTATACCACAAGAAAAATATAAACTAGTCTCCCTTTTGAATATAGATGCAAAAATCCTGAATGAAACACTAGTAAACTGAATCCAAGAGCATGGTAAAAAGATTTTACACTATGACCAAGTGAGATCTATCCCATGAATGCAAGGGTGATTTAACATAAGAAAATCAATAAATGTACTGTATCACATTTATAGAAAAAAAGGGGAAAAATACATGATCATTTCAATTGATGCAGAAAAAGCATCTGACAAAATGGTACACCCTTTCAAGATAAAAGCACTCAGAAAACTAGGAATAGAAGGGCACTTTCCAAACATGATAAAGGGCATTTCTAAGATCAGTAAGAAGACAAGGATGCTCGCTTTCACTATTGCTATTCAACATAGTACTGAAAGTTCTAGTCAGAGAAATCAGGAAAGAAAAGAAATAAAAGACATGCAAACTGGAAAGGAAGAGTTAAAACTATTTCTACTAACAGGTGATGTGGTCCTATATGCAGAAAATCCCAAAGAATCCACCAAACTACTCTGGCAAGTTTCAGAGTACAAGATCAACACAAAAAAATCAGCTGTGTTTCTGTACAGTAAAAATGGACAATTGAAAAGGAAATTAAGAAAACAAGTTTATTTACAATAACATCCAAAGTAACAACATACCTGGAAATAAATTTAACCAAGGAGGTGAAAGACATGTACAATGAAAACTACAAAATATTGCTGAAAAAATTAAAGAAGGCCTAAATGAATGGAAAGACAGTCCTTCCTTGTTCATACTTAGAAAACTTAATATTGTTAAGATAAAAATACTACTCAAAGCCGCCTACAGATTCAACACAATCCCAAGAGTTATAAAACAAAAATCCACACAAAAATGTGTACATGAATGTTCATAGCAGCATTATTCATAATAGACAATAAGTGGAAAAAACCCAAATGTCCATCAACTGATAAATGGATAAACAAAAGGTGGTATATTCATTCCATGGGATATTATTTGGCCAAAAAGAAAGAATGAACTAACATGGGTGAATTTCAAAATAATTATTTTTAGTGAAAGAAGCCAGACCCCTCCTGCCCCTAAAAAGAATATTTATTATATGATTCCATTTATATTAAATTCTGGAAAATATTAAACAATAGAAACAAAAATCACATCAGAGGTTGTCAGGAACTGGTGGGAGAGAGGAGGAGATTGACTACAAAAGGGCACAACTGAACTTTACCTAATGATAGAAATGTTTATTTGTAAGTCTAGTATGGTGGAGGATGCCAACTGTATGCATTGTCAAACTTACAAAACTGAACACCTAAAAAGAGTCAGAGTGACTATACCTCAGTAACCTGAGTTGAAAAAAACAGACCACATTTTAGATCAGTTCTGAGTTGAAGAGGCTGGTACAACACTTAGAGAAGAATACTTGTCAGAAACCACAGGAAACATTTAAAAACAATTAAGACAACAATTGTTAACATTTGGTTATTTTTCTTCCCCTCTGTGCAAACTTTCTGTTTTTAAGATAAAGTGAGCAAACTGTAAAAAAAAAAAAAAAAACTTAATGGCAATGACTAAATAATAATAAGTTAAAGTACAATTTCCAGAGAAGTAGAATTAAACCAAGGATTTAAAAGGGGAAAAAATGCCTGAAAGAATCCAAAAGTTTTCAGGAAAGTAGAAAAAAATAGGAGCATAGAAAAGGCAGGAAAATAGAAATAACAAATTAAAATTGTATAAATAAATCCAAATGTATAAGAAATCATTCTAAATATAAATAAACTAACCCAACCAGTGTTTAAAAAACATATCTGATTGATTTTTTTAAAGCCTAGGTGCATGCAATTTATAAGAGACACGCCTAAAACGTAATGGTACAGAAGGGAAAAAATAATTCCAGATATACGGAGTTAACAAGTTTTACAACTGAAATATAACAGCATAGAACTGTTGAAAGTAAGTGGACAGAAAAAGATATGCCAGGCTAATACTGAACAAAAGAAACCTGATGTAGCTATATTATTGTCAGGAAAAAAAAGTTTTTAAGGCAAAAAGCATTATTAAGGATAATCAGGGTCAGTACAAAATGATGAAAGGTATAATTCTCCTGGAAGGCATCACAGTTATATACTTTTATGCCTCCTAATAACACAGCTTTAAAGCCCGCAAAGCAAAAATTGCAAAGAGAAATTGACAAATCTACCATTACAGTGAGAGTTCTTAACATACCTCTCTCAGTAACTGATAGATCAAGCAGGCAAAAAAAAAAAAAAAAAATAGAACAGTAAAGATAGAAAAGACTTGAAAAACAAAATTAACAAGGTTGATCTAATAGACTTAGGATTCTACACCAACAATAATTAGAGATATCAAGTTCTTTTCAAGCATTTTGTAAATGAAACTATTATAAAAATGGACATTATACTTGTCCATAAAATAAGTCTCAAAAATTTACAAGCTGATTCTTAACTGTATTGGGAAGAGCAAAAGTGCCAGGAATAGCAAAGAAAATTCTGAAGTCAAAAACAAGGTAAGGAGACTTGCTCTACTGGACACCATGACCTATTAGAAATGTATAGTAATTAGGACAGTATGATGTAGGCACAGGGACAAACAAATAGGCTTGTCAGATAAAATACAGGAAGCCCAGTTAAACTGGAATTTCAGATAAACAATGGGTATATGTGTTATGTGCTAAATCTGGCAATCGTATAAATAAATAAATCATTGGAACCTAAGAAAGAGCCTGGACACAAAACCATCCAGGTATAGAACCTCAATCTATGACAGAGGTAGCAGATCAGGTCAGTCGGAAGAGATGGGATATTCAATAAGTGGTATTGGGACAATCGTTTATTTATATGTAAAAGTAAAATAAAATAAAATTGCATCTGTATCTCACACTAACCAAAATCCAATCCCAAGTGGATTAAAGATTAAATGTGAAAAACAAACTTGAAACACTTAGAATTAAATATAGAAATTAACTTTTTGACATTGGAGAAGGAAAACTTTCTAAAACAAGACCCAAAGAGTACAAACCATAAAGCAAATGACTGATAATTAAAGTATAATAAAGATAAAACTTCTGTGTATCAAAACATGCATTTTAAAGCCCAGGAAAAGGCAAACCTCAAACTAGAAAAACATATCTGCAACAAATTCATGTATAATATGTAATGCATTGTATGAATCAATAAGAAAAAGGTACCACACAGTCTATGTAAGGTTCTAGAAAATTCAAATATCTTGACCATTCCGAATTTTGGGTGGCTTCTACTCTTCATCCTGTAGGTCTGGTCACGAATGGACTTCTAGAAGGCCCTTAAGCTTCTTAGACTGAAGAGGGATGGAATGTGAAGCAGTGTGAAGCTACTTTCTCTGAATGGCTGCTATGAGTGGTAGAAATTCCTTCATATGGGTCAGAGGCAACATGATGCCCCACTTCTTTCTTTTAAGCAAGAAACAGTTTTGTTTAGAATTTTAAAGTCTTGTAAAAACAGAACCAGTCAAATGCTTTTACCTGTAGGCCTGCAGAAGCAGATGTGAAGTATCACCCAACAGGGTCTTGGCAAGTGATGGACACTTTCAGATTTTACTTTATATGTTCACTTACTTTTTAAATTGTTAAAGGCACATATATTAAACAATATTATCTTCTTATAATTCACACAGTATAAACAAAAATGGCTTTATTTTGTGTTTCAAAGCTCTCTCATTTGTCTTTCCTCTGGACCACTCTTCTCCCTCCTTTTTGAAGGTGCATTTTGTGATGCGTCTCACTTTAGCACATTTAGCTGCTTGGTCTCTACATTTTAGGAAGAGGAAAACTTGGTACTCTATGTCCATGCACACTGGGAAATTTATATTTCATTTAAAAACAAGCAATAACAATTAATCTCATATGAGAGTCAATTCTGTATGGTGGCGTTTAGCAGTACAGAGTAATAAGGAAATATAGAGTCAGGGAGACTTTTATATTTTACTTTACACATGTCTATATTGTTGGCATTTAACAGAACAAGTAATGTGAAAAGGAAATGAAAGTGAAAATTCTGGAACTAAAGTTTTAGCCTCTTGAACTTACCTTTCTCGTATCCTCCCTCAGTTTTCTTTTATTCAACTAGAATTTTAATGCCCAGCCAAAACCATATTAATGTTATGTCAATGTTACCTCAATAAAAGAAAAAAATTTTAAAAACACATTTATTTGCTACCTTTAGTAATCTTTCCATGCCTTTTATAGGCAAGCCCTTTACCAGGTTTTGCTTATTTCCAACATCCTGGCACTTTCCATTTGTTTCTGTATGTACATGTCCTGCAGTAAGAAAACTCCATATATAGTAATGTGGATTCTATTAAGTAGGCAGCATGAAGGAGTAAATCCCATTACTTAGCAATGCAACTGCACGCATCTTTCAAGAAGAACACCCTCCAACATCTCACCCCACTCCCAATGAACCCTGGCCCCTGACCAGAGGTATTAACTAAATCTTTAAAAATTATTCTGTAAGTAACACATGGAAGGGAGGCAGAGCAACATAAGGTGGAGTGTCAGGCAAGTGAGAATTTTAGATAACAATATGTGAATGGGTTAAAGTGATCCTGATGATAGACTCCATCTTCTTAATATTTATTTACAGCTGAGGAAAATGTGGCAGACAGATATGCATTGACTTGCCCAAGGTGCACAGAACCACTGCACAGGAGGGAACAGACTAGCACCTAGCTATCAGAAACGAATATAAATATTTCTACCATATCACACAATAAAGACAATAGGAGAAGAAAACATTACCTGATTTATACAAGTCTGATTTACCACTTAATTTTTTAAATTATACCAATTATATTTTCTGATATCAGAAAAACATAGGTTTCAATCTCAATTTTCAACAGAATAGATGCATGGTCCTAAACAAATTGCTGCATTTCACCCATTCTAAGACACACTTTTTTTTTCATTTCAATCACTGGTATTTTATAACAGCAAGCATTCTGTCTTTCTTAGTAGTGCCTAAAGTAGCATGTGTCTTAAAAGCGATGACATCTTAAATTCAATGAAACATAGTTCTTCACCTGTTAGAGCCTCAGTTTCCTCCTTTAGAGAGTAGAGCTGAAAACATCCCTTTCACAAAACTGTTATGAGGATTAAGGGAGGTAAAACTATATATGGCAGCAATCCCAGTGCCAGGCACAGAGTAGGCACCCAGAATTCCCTTGGTTCCCTGGGGGTGGGAGGCATGGACCAGGAACCCATCATCTTACGCTTCTACTTTCTCCTCATGCATCACCCCACTTAAATCTGTCACTCTTTCTCCATTCAGCTTACAGTGCATGGCCCATCACTTCAACAGTTTCACTTCAGTAATCTTCAACTCTCCTGTTCCTTGATCCTTTTGCCTCAATCACAGGGTAAATCTCTGTAATAGAGTTCTGTGCAGATTGTCCTGCAGGACAAGTTCCTGCAAGAGGAATTTCTGGGTTGAAGTGCATAAGCTCCTTTTTAAATGATTGGGTCTCTGTGGAGAAAGAGGAATTCTCACCCATCTTTGGTGGCAGTGGGAATTGGTGTTGAACATTTAAAATCTGCATTTGGCAATGCCATATGCTTTGGCTGAAAATTTTCACTCTCGGGAATTTATCCCATGGAAAATCTTACACAAGTTGCAAAAAGATATGCATAATCACCATAACTGTACCATTGTTTCAAATAGGAAATTCCTGAAGCAAGTTTTGTTGTAAGATAAATTCCTCAGGGCAGAATGGCAGGATCAAGGCTTTGCAGGATAGAAAATATTTAATTAAATAGGAGAAAGTAAGAATTACTTAAAGAAAATAAAAATTACCATTAATTCTTCTGCCACCAGTCAGAAAAAAACACCTCTTTATTTTCTATTACTGGTAGGTGTAATATTCATGGAAATAGGTACCTGGGGGAGTGCCTACCATGACACTATGTTTGACAGCTAACATCATATATAATATCTCCAGATCAATATTATCACTACATTTAAAGATGAGGAAACTGAGGTTCTGAAGGGTGAAGAAACTTGTAGGAATAAATAGCAGAGTTGGAATGGGATCCCAGGTATACTTGAGAATAAAGCACAACACAATAATCTATAGTCTGACAATTCTATCAAATTACTTAGATAACCCTATAAAGAAAGGATTACTTTCCTTCTTTTCAGAATGGGAAAACTGAAGCTCAGAGAGGTTAAGTAGTGGGTTGGCCAAAAATTCATTAGGGTTTTTCCAAGCCATCTTACAGAAAAACCCAAACAAACTTTTGGCCAACCAATACCTTACCTTCGGGTCACTCCCCAGTAATGAGCAGAGCCAAGGTGAGAACACAAAGTGTGTATGACCCCAAAGCTTTTTTCTCTTTCCAACCCCTCATACTGCCTTGTGTTCCTTAACTATAAAAGCTTTTAGGCCTTCTTTCTGACTATAAAAGTAATTCATGTTCACTCAGGATATTATCAAAAGTATAGAGAAGTATAAAAAGATACAAATAACCTCCAATCTCACTCTCACTGATAAAGAGCATTCATGGTTTCCTGCATCCCTTTGCAACCAGAAACATCCACATACATGCACAAACATTTATAGCTGCACATACTTTTATGTAACTAGAATCACATTAGATGTATATGTGGTACTGTGTATGAATATTTTGGCCTTCACATCATATCATATGGCATGTGGATAAGATCGCCCTTTCCTTTGCAGTGAACAGTTTACCAATTATCCAGAACCAATTCTTAGTCTATGAATTCTCAGGCAATTGAAAAAGCAAAATTTATCAGATACTTAATATTTCTGCGCACTTGGTTCTGCTTCTTATTTTTCTATTCTGTCCTATTAAAATATATGTCAGATCTTTCACCAAGATTGAAGTGTTTTAATACTGCATCTTTGGGGGACCTTCAAGATGGCTGAGGAGTAAGAGGTGGAGATCAACTTCATCCCCACAAATACATCAAAGATACATCTACATGTTGAACAACTCCTACAGAACACCTACTGAACACTGGCAGAAGACCTCAGACTTCCCTAAAGGCATGAAACTCCCCACGTACCTCAGTAGGGCAAAAGAAAAGAGACAAAGAATAGGGACGGAACCTGCACCTCTGTGAGGGAGCTGTGAAGGAGGAAAAGTTTCCATGCACTAGGAAACCCCTTCCCTGGTGGAGACGGGGGGTGGCAGTGGGGAAGCTTCAGAGCCACGGAGGAGAGTGCAGCAACAGAGGTGCAGAGCGAAAAGCAGAGAGATTCCCACACAGAGGATCGGTGCCGACCAGCACTCAACAGCCTGAGAGGCTTATCAGCTCACCAGCCAGGGCGGGTAGGGGCTGGGAGCTGAGGCTCGGGCTTCGGAGGTCAGACCCCAGGGAGGGGACTGGGGTGGGTTGCGTGAACACAGCCTGAAGAGGGCTAATGCACCACAGCTAGCCAGGAGGGAGAACAGGAAAAACTCTAGACTTGCCTAAGAGTCAAGAGACCATTGTATTGGGGTGCACGAGGAGAGGGGATTCAGAGCACCGCCTAAAGGAACTCCAGAGACAGGCGCAAGCTGCAGCTATCAGCGCGGACACCAGAGATGGGCATGAAACACTAAGGCTGCTGTTGCAGCCACCAAGAGGCCTGTGAGCAAGCACTGGTCACTATCCACACCTCCCCTCCTGGGAGCCTGTGGAGCCCGCCACTGCCAGGGTCCCACGATCCAGGGACAACTTCACCGGGAGAACACATGGCACTCCTCAGGCTGGTGCAACGTCACGCCGGCCTCTGCCAATGCAGGCTCGCCCCGCATTCCGTACCCCTCCCTCCCCCCGGCCTGAGTGAGCCACAGCCCCCTAATCAGCCACTACTTTAACCCCATCCTGTCTGAGTGAAGAAAAGGCACCCTCCGGAGACCTACACACAGAGGCAGGGCCATATCCAAACCTGAACACCAGGAGCTGTGTGAACAAAGAAGAGAAAGGGAAATTTTTCCAACAGCCTCAGGAGCAGCGGATTAAATATCCACAATCAACTTGATGTACCCTGTACCTGTGGAATACCTGAATAGACAACAAATTATCCCAAATTTAATAATATTTTTTATCTTTTATTTTAATAATTTTATTTTTTTTACTTATTTTTTCTTTTTTTTCTCTCTCTTTTCTTCTGAGCCGTGTTGCTAAAAGGGTCTTGGTGTTCTGGCCAGGTGTCAGGCCTGAGCCTCTGAGATGGGAGAGCAAAGTTCAGGACATTGGTCCACCAGAGACCTCCTGGCTCCACATAATATCAAACAGTGAAAGATCTCCAGAGATCTCTGTCTCAACATTAAGACTCAGCTCCACTCGATAGCCAGCAAGCTACAGTGCAGGACACCCTATGCCAAACAAGGAGACAGGAACACAACCCCACCCCTTAGCACAGAGGCTGCCTAAAATCATAATAAGGTCACAAACACCCCAAAACACACCACCAGACATGGTCCTGCCCACCAGAAAGACAAGATCCAGCCTCATACACCAGAACACAGGCACCAGTCCCCTCCACCAGGGATAACCTGGATAACATAACCCACTGAACTAATCCTACCCATTGGGGGCAGACACCAAAAACAATGGGAACAACGAACCTGCAGCCTGCAAAATGGAGACCCCTAACAGAGTAAGCTAAGCAAAATGAGAAGACAGAGAAATACACAGCAGATGAAGGAGCAAGGTAAAAATCCAACAGACCAAACAAATGAAGAGGAAATAGGCAGTCTACCTGAAAAAGAATTCAGAGTAAGGATAGTAAAGATGATCCAAAACCTTGGAAATAGAATAGAGAACATAGAAGAAACTTTTAACAAGGACATAGAAGAACTGAAGAGCAAACAAAGAATGATGAACAACACAATAAATGAAATTAAAAATTCTCTAGAAGGAATCAAGAGCAGAATAACTGAGGCAGAAGAATGGATAAGTGACTTGAAGATAAAAGAGTGGAAGTAGCTACCACAGAGCAGAATAAACAGAAAAGAATGAAAAGAATTGAGAACAGTCTCAGAGACCTCTGGGACAACATTAAATGCAACAACATTCAAATTATAAGGGTCGCAGAAGAAGAAGAGGGGAAAAAAAGGGACTGAGAAAATATTTGAAGAGATTATAGTTGAAAATTTCGCTAATACGGGAAACGAAATAATCAACTCCAGGAAGCGCAGAGGGTGTCATACAGGATAAATCCAAGGAGAAACATGCCAAGACACATATTAATCAAACTATCAAAAATGAAATATAAACAAAAATATTAAAAGCAGCAAGGGAAAGGCAACAAATAACATACAAGGGAATCCCCATAAGGTTAACAGCTGATCTTTCAGCAGAAACTCTGCAAGCCAGAAGGGAGTGGCAAGGCATATATAAAGTGATGAAAGGGAAGAACCTACAACCAAGATTACTCTACCCATCAAGGATCTCATTCAGATTTGACAGAGAAATTAAAACCTTTACAGACCATCAAAAGCTAAGAGAATTCAGCACCCCTAAACCAGCTTTACAATAAATGCTAAAGAAACTTCTCTAGGCAGGAAACACAAGATAAGGGAAAGACCTACAATAACACACCCAAAACAATTTTTAAAATGGTAATAAGAACGTACATACTGATAATTACCTTAAAAGTAAATGGATTGGGCTTCCCTGGTGGCGCAGTGGTTGAGAGTCTGCCTGCCGATGCAGGGGACATGGGTTCGTGCCCTGGTCTGGGAAGATCCCACATGCCACGGAGCAGCTGGCCCCATGAGCCATGGCCGCTGAGCCTGTTCATCCGGAGCCTATGCTCTGCAGCAGGAGAGGCCACAACAGTGAGAGGCCCACGTACCGCAACAAAACAAAACAAAACAACCCCCCCCCCAAAAAAAGTAAATGGATTAAATGTTCCAACAAAAAGACACAGACTGGCTGAATAGATACAAAAACAAGACCCATATACATGTTGTCTACAAGAGACCCACTTCAGACCTAGGTACCCATACAGACTGAAAGTGAGAGGATGGAAAAAGATATTCCATGCAAATGGAAACCAAAAGAAAGCTGGATTAACAATTCTCATAACAGACAAAAGAGACTTTAAAATAAATACTATTACAAGAGACAAAGAAGGACAGTATGTAATGATTAAGGGATCAATCCAAGAAGAAGATACAACAATTGTAAATATTTATGCACCCAACATAGGAGCACCTCAATACATAAGGCAAATGCTAACAGCCATAGAGGGGAAATCAACAGTAACAAAATACTAATAGAGGACTTTAACATCCCACTATCACCAATGGACGGATCACCCAAAATGAAAATAAATTAGGAAACAAAAGCTTTAAGTGATGCATTAAACAAGATGGACTTAATTGATATTGATAAGACATTCCATCCAAAAAGCAACAGAATACACTTTCTTCTCAAGTGCTCATGGAACATTCTCCAGGACAGATCATATCTTGGGTCACAAATCAAGCCACGGTAAATTTAAGAAAATTGAAATCATATCAAGTATCTTTTCCAACCACAATGCTATGAGACTAGGTATCAATTACAGGAAAAAATCTGCAAAAAATACAAACATATAGAGGCTAAACAATACATTATTAAATAACCAAGAGATCACTGAAGAAATCAAAGAGGAAATCAAAAAATACCTAGAGACAAATGACAATGAAAACACGACCACCCAAAATCTATGGGATGCAGCAAAAGCAGTTCTAAGAGGGAAGTTTATAGCAACACAATCCTACCTCAAGAAATATCTCAAATAAACAACCTAAACTTACACCTTAAGCTATTAGAGAAAGAAGAACAAAAAAAACCCAGAGTTAGCAGAAGGAAAGAAATCATAAAGATCAGATCAGAAATTAATGAAAAAGAAATGAAGAAAACAATAGCAAAGATCAATAAAAATAAAAGCTGGTTCTTTGAGAAGATAAACAAAATTGTTAAACCATTAGCGAGACTCATCAAGAAAAAAAGGAATAAGACTGAAATCAACAGAATTACAGATGAAAACGGAGAAGTAACAACTGACACTGCAGATATACAAAGGATAATGAGAGATTACTACAAGCAACTGTATGCCAATAAAATGGACAACCTGAAAGAAATGGACAAATTCTTAGAAAAGCACAACCTTTGGAGACTGAACCAGGAAGAAATAGAAAATATAAACAGGTCAATCACAAGCACTGAAATTGAAACTGTGATTAAAAATCTTCCAACAACCAAAGCCCGGGCTTCACAGGCGAATTCTACCAAACATTTAGAGAAGAGCTAACACCTATCCTTCTCAAACTCCCATAAAATACAACAGAGGGAGGAACACTTCCAAACTCATTCTACGAGGCCACCACCACCCTGATACGAAAACCAGGCAGGATGTCACACAAAAAAAGAAAACTACAGGCCAATATCACTGATGAACATAGATGCAAAAATCCTCAACAAAATACTAGCAAACAGAATCCAACAGCACATTAAAAGGATCATACACCATGATCAAGTGACATTTATCACAGGGATGCAAGGATTCTTCAATATACACAAATCAATCAGTGTGATACACCATATTAACAAATTGAAGAATTAAACCATATGATCATCTCAATAAATGCAGAAAAAGCTTTTGACAGAATTCAACACCCATTTATGATAAAAAACTCTCCAGAAAGGGGTGATAGAGGGAACCTACCGCAACAAAATAAAGGCCATATATGACAAACCCACAGTAAACATCATTCTCAATGGTGAAAAACTGAAAGCATTTCCTCTAAGATCAAGAAGAATACAAGGATATCCACTCTCACCACTATTATTCAATATAGTTTTGGAAGTCCTAACCATGGCAATCAGAGAAGAAAAGAAATAAAAGGAATACAAATTGGACAAAAATAAGTAAAACTTCCACTGTTTGCAGATGACATGGTACTATACATAGAGAATCCTAAAGATGCCACCAGAAAACTACTAGAGCTAATCAATGAATTTGGTAAAGTTGCAGGATACAAAATTAATGATTACAGATGGCCAAGAAGCACTTGAAAACCTGCTCAACATCACTAATTATTAGAGGAATGCAAATCAAAACTACAAGAGGTACCACCTCACACCTGTTAGAATGGGCATCTTCAGAAAATCTACAAATAAGAAATGCTGGAGTGAGTATGGAGAAAAGGGAACCCTCTTGCACTGTTGGTGTGAATGTAAATTGATACAGCCACTATGGAGAACACTATGGTTGTTCCTTAAAAAACGAAAAATAGAACTACCATATGACCCAGCAATCCCACTACTGTGCATATACCCTGCGAAAACCATAATTAAAAGAGAGTCTTGTACCACAATGTTCATTGCACCTCTATTTACAGTAGCCAGGACATGGAAGAAACCTAAGTTTACATCGACAGATGAATGGATAAAGAAGATGTGGCACTATATATACAATGGAATAATCCTCAACCATAAAAAGAAACGAAATTGAGTTACTTGTAGTCAGGTGGATGGACCTAGAGTCTGTCATACAGAGTGAAGTAAGTCAGAAAGAGAAAAATAAGTACTGTATGGTAACACATATATTCGGAATCTAAAAAAAAAAAAGGTTATGAAGAACCTAAGGGCAGGACAGGAATAAAGACGCAGACATAGAGAATGAACTTGATGATATGGGGAGGGGGAAGGGTAAGCTGTGATGAAGTGAGAGAGTGGTATGGACACATACACACTACCAAATGTAAAATAGATAGCTAATGGGAAGCAGCCGCATAGCACAGGGAGATCAGCTCGGTGGGATAGGGAGGATGGGAGGCAGACACAAGAGGGAGGAGATATGGTGATATATGTATATGTATAGCTGATTCACTTTGTTATACAGCAGAAACTAACACACCATGCTAAATTAATTATACTCTAATAAAGATGTTAAAAAAATCCTGCATCTCCATGGAATCTTGTCATCTAAGGTGATACTCTACATCCCTCCTCAGCCACAAGCCCTTTATCCTTCTGATTGGCTTGAGAAGGCTAATAATAAAAGAATATGAAGATAAAATTTATGACGCACTTAGTGCCAGACATTTTACTAAATGCTTTACATGCACTTTCTCATTTAATTTTCAGTACAACCTAAAGAGCTGTTGCCATTGTAATAGCTATTGGGAAGACTGTTTTAATGGAGCTCAGAATAGTTAAGAAGTTTGCCAAATATAATGTAACCTGAAAATAATAGTACCCAGGGTCCAAACCCCTATCCATAGTTATATTTTGTGTGACCCCATATTAGAGATGAGGATGACACAGGGAAAATGACTCATGTAAGGTCCTGAGCTCCGGTATTATGCTTGATTCCTCTGTACTGTCTCCTCTTTCCAGGGCTTAGTGGAAAACAGTTTCTTTGGATGTTCAAATAGAAAGTGAAGTAACAGGGACAGGAAATCACATGGAATAAAAGGAAACAGTGCAATGACTGTCTTTCCTTTCCCTCACTTCCTCAGATCCCACAGCACAGAAATGGCACTCAACTTCATACATTATGTAAATATTTAAACATTTCATTTCTTGTTGCTACATTTCCAAATGTTCTCTCCGACAATTCTGCTCTTTGTTTTATGTCAGTCCGTTTTATGGTGGAGAGGAGTCACGGTGAGCAAACAAATATTTGTTGAAGTCGCATACAATGTGCAAATATTTCTTTTAAGTTTTCTCATTTTCCCCACACAACATCTCTGTGGAAAAGGTATTAATTTTTTCACATTTTACAGCAGATTAATTCAGGTTCAGAGGGAGTAAAAAATTTTCCAGAGCCACACATCCGGTAAGAGGCAGGAATAAGGTTCCAGCTCTTGCCCTCTCCACAATGTACAGAAAGCAGCAGCCACCCTTTTAGAAGATGGGCTTCCAGGGCTGGAGAAATGGTTGGATCACACTCCCTGCAATATCCCGCGGGTACTCACTCACCACCCCACCGTGTGAGGAAGATGACAGAGGAGATGCAGTTCCACCCCTTGTGCCAAGAGACTTGGATGTTGGGCCATATCCATTGGCTTATCCCTGAAGCGGTGAGTTGGAGTCTGCCAGAAGCTCAGGTTTTTAAACACTGGAAAGGTGACCTGGGAAACGGAAATGAACATTCAACATCATAGTAATTTCATATCTCATCTCCTTTAATCCTGAAAATAAACATTCAAGTTAGAGATTACTATCCTCTTCCTAACCTACAGCTCAAGCCAGAATTTTCAGGTCAGTAATATTGTAAATTACAGACCAGGCACTCTAAGCCTGGAATTGTACAAAAACCCAAGCTTTTCCCACTGCATCCTGTGGCCTCATGGGCTTTGAATGCTCCCTCTGTCTAATCTCCCAGAAGACTGCCAATTACTCCACCCCAGTGTATTCTTCAAACATTTATAATTAACCATATTGTTTTTAATAATAAAAATCAATATGATTTTAAAACATTTGTGTTATAAAAAATAAAATGAACTATAAAATGAGAAGGAACTTTGTTCACATATATTACAAACATTGAGTTAATATTCATGTTTTATCAGAAGGTGACCATACAGCTTGATATGCTCCCAATTTATGTCTATTGTTGAATGGTGCACCTTTCACTCTCAAAAGTGCCCAGTTCAAACAATAAATTATATGGTCATCCTCATTATAAATAATCCTTTTTAGTAAGAAACGGGTAAACAGTAACTAGCAGTTTTCATAAAAAGCAATATAAGTGCCCAACAAACCTATGAAAATATAACGCAAACACAATAATGAAAGAAATACAAGTTAAAACCTTAAGATTTCATACGTGAAAAAAAAGAGCTGCAGATTAGCGTGTTGTCCCCCTTTTTTTCCTGAAGAATAGATATGCATAGCTGTATATTTATATAGTGCATATATATATGTATTTTGTGTATATATTTGCACAGAAGTACTTATATATGCTAGTACACTGTATAGGGATAAAAACCTTTGCAGAATGTATTAGCACTCTATTAAGAATGTTTATCTTAGGAAGGTAAACCGCAGTTTCATTTCTATTTATACATTTCTCTATGATTTGATGTCCTTAATACACAAATCTAATGATCTGATTCACGCAACTAATGTTATAGAAATATTCACTTGGAACAGTATTGACTATTAAGCATAAAAGCAGATTATACACTATGTGTACAATATGATTCCATTTATTATTGATAATACTTCTATGTTTATGAGTAAGCACATGTTATAAAGCAAATGTGTCTAAAAGCTATGACCTCAAATACAAAATATGCACGCATGCACACCCACAGATATACATTCCCTCACGGACCGTCGCTTTGTCTACTTTCTCTACATGGGATAGGGGTGGAACTTCCTGTGGGGAGCTCAGAGAACCAGGCAGCATCTGATTCTGCAGGAAGGCCTGTCTGTGCCATTCAAACCTCCAACAATCCCTGTTTAGTGGGTCAGACCAGAGGCCCCTCCCTCCCCAAATCCTTACTTAGCCGCCTCCTCGAGATATTGGGAGATGTCGTTCTGGTTCTGACCAGCAGGTAGCGGTCATCTCAATAGGCTACCTCCACTGCCGTAGAAAAACATCAATTTCCATAAGGAGAAACAGTAATTGCTGTGACATTAATAACAGGTTACGAAACTGTATGTACACTAAGATTCAAAATATGTTTAAAAAATTATCATGGATAGGAAAAGATCAAAAGAGTGTAATTCTTTTTTATTTCTTGATGATGACTCCTGAATCTGTACTTCTCTCATTAATTCATTCATTCTGGAAATATTTATTCAAAGGAACAGACACTTTCGTCTGAGTTGTGTTAAATTTCTGTACAAGATTTCCTCTGGATAGAGTCGTAGCTTGGTGGATTATCTGGCTAAGCTGTATGTTTTACTTCTCATTCTGCTTTTTGTCTACCTACTTATCTTGCCAAGCTGGGTTTTTGATCCACAATTTTGTGGAACTTTGTGGTCACCTTTATTAGAAGGGTTGCCATTGGATATAGCTGACTAAGACCCAAAAAACCTTACTGAAGAGTCAGTCTGATTTAACTAAATTGGACAAATATTTATTGAGATCTAACCATGATCTGGGCATAGTGAATTCTCATAAAAGGGAGAGTTTCTATGTAGTCCTTTCTGACAGAAGAGAGTGGTTGACTTCTGGGAGAGTTTTGGGCTTATCTCACTCCTGGGAGGGTGACCCATTCAATTTAGAATCCCTGTTGTACTTTATCCCCAGTGTCCTCTCTGAAAAGGGGACCATTTTTCTGCTTCAAGTCAGAGTTCCCTTCTCAAGGGCACAGGAAGTTCTAGGGGGTGGGGGTGGAGGGAGGTAAAAACAAATAACATTATACATATGCTTCTTATGTTCCATGTGCTTCCCTGTCTTCTTATTTTACTTACTGGTTGTTAACATCAGAAAATCATTTTTTGTCCTTTAAAAAGCAAGCCTCTCATAGGAACAAAGCCAGTACTTTGGCTTCTAGAGAGTCCACTTAGGTCAGGAAACCTCTCTGGATCCTTAACCCAGACTTAACCCAGTAACTCTCTAACAACTTTGGGTAAATCCCTTCACCTCTTTATAACCTCACCTATCTGAATTTCACCTACCCTGCCTCTCAACCACACAAGATTTTTCAGGAGAAAAATGAGATGTATATTATAATCAAGTGTCTGAGACGATAGGGAATCAATGTATAGTAGCTTGGAGCTAATTACTGCTAATGGCACAAGCCTTGGACTCATTACCCCAGGTATCATTCCCACTTTAGGAGAAAGATATGAAAGTACTTTAAAGGCTCCTGAATTAGTTTTAGGTTATTTTTTTACTGCAAAATAGAACCCAGTTAAGCACTGTATTCAGAGTTCACTTAAGTCCCCATGAAACGGCAGTATGTCCTTTGCTTTTAGATACACCATCTAGCTGCTCTCACATTATCTATGGTGTCCTCTTCTAAACTGGAGGGCCCTTTTCCATACTCAAATGATAATGGAGTAATGAGGTGTACCTCTGTCCTTTCTCATCAACATCAGAATTTAAAATACAGACCAGGATTGCTCTTCAAAATAGACCTCCAGTTCCATGAATCATACACCTGCACAATGACATTATCATTGACCAAGACTCTGGCAACTGGCTTCACAACTAGTTTATGATCCTCAAAATAACACTAAGGTCTAGTGGTATATATACACAATGGAATATTACTCAGTCATGAAAAAGAATGAAATTGTGCCATTTGCAGCAACAAGGATGGAGCTAGAGATTATCATACTAAGTGAAGTAAGTCAGACAAAGACAAATATCACATGATATTGTTTATGTACATTCAACACACAGAAAACAGCTGGTTTTAAACTGAATCACAAAATCGATAATGTAAAATATATGCATTGATATTGAAAGGTGTTTACAATATACTCTTCAAAGGGGACAAATCTAATTACAAACTATGTGGTAAGATCCTATTATTTCAAAATAAATCAATGTATGTGTAAAGTATAATATGTTAAAATATATAACCGCAAATATTTACACACACATGTGCACACACACACACACATAATTTCCTCCTAAGTTGGGGCTGGGGCTCTGGTTCCTCCTCTCTCAAGTCTGAGGCAGTTGCTGAGTTCCTTAGCAATATTCTTGCTCCAGGAGACTTCCAGAAATCTCTGTCTGGTTGATGGAGAATAGGCAACTCCCTCATTCCTCAACTTCCTACTTTATGATATCCAAACTGCAACTGTCATTAATGTCAATAGGTATTTTTCTGAATTTTAATGAAAGGAAAAAATGACTTTCTGATAATTAAAATCAATAATATTTTGAAAATCAGATTAGAGTGGAGATATATAATACAATCCCAATCCATTTCAAAAGATAAATATAGATGGAAACACCATGAAGAGATAAACAGCTTCATTTTCTGCTGTCTCCAAAAATCTGTCATTCGTTTATTCATTCATTCATTCATCTTTCCATTTATCACATAGTGTTTGAACGTCTCCAGTGTTCCAGCCACTGCCAGCCTAAATCTCTGCTTCCTGATTTCCTTTCTCCTGAGCTGCAGAACTGTAATAGTCTATACTACACTATACCTGTCTAGTGTTAGTGTTTACCTCTACACATGTGACCAGGCTCAGACATTGTAGCCCACCAGCATAAACCAAAGAATCTAGGAACTCTGGAAGAGGAAGGGAGTAGAGTAGAGATATCCTGATGCTTTGAGCATTTCAGCTACTCATCCATTCACTTTTTTACATACTAATGATTTGTATCTTTCTCCTGATTGGAGCTCACTGCTAATATAGTATAGAAAGAGTTAAAGATGAGACAATTCTTGGGAAGTCTCATTCTTGGTTTCTCTCATGGACATGAACTACAGAGTTCAGGCACTTTCTACAATTGCGTTGTTAAGTTTCACACAGTTTTCCGGACATGCCCAACTACTGGGTAGTGGATTTCCACACAGGATTTCCCCAGGGATGAACCAGGTCAGAGAGTATTTCCTGACTATTATATCTGGCTAAGGTCTCAGATTAGCCTTGCCCTTTCTTTACCCAGCTAATGCCTTCTTATCCTTCAGGTTCCAACTTAAACATCACTTCCTGTAGGAAGCCTCCCCAACACACCCAAGACCAGTCAGGTACTTGTGCTATCTTCTCTGTTCCCACAGCACTCTGACTTCCCCTATCAGAGCAGCTACAACACTTCATCATTTTAGCAGGCTTTAGACTGTAAGTTCAAATAGTGTAAGGACGATGTCTGTGTTTTGTTTTGTTTGTTTTCACCATTGTAATGTGTTACACCTCTAAGGCTTCATGTCTATATTTTTACTTAAGTTCAAAAGTAATGTGGATTCTTAGTGATGATTTTTGCTATACCAAAGAGTGTCCTCACCCTTTTGCAGTTTCATTATAATTTAATTTGGTTTAGGTCATACCAAACAAGTTTCTGCATGCTGTTAAAATTACAGAAGTTTGTGTACTTATACTAATGAAAACATTGCAATTTTTTGTTGATAGGCCTTCATTCTTTAATTTTATATTTTATCTCATATCACCTATCTATGAAAGAAAAATTAATACAAAAAAATAAAAATAACATAAATCTTTCATAATCCTACCACACAGCTAATACATTTTTCTTATAATAAACAATGGTGAGATGAAAGCCATCCAGTCACTTTCTGTTGCTAAATAAGGTATTTCACATTTGCATTTAGAATAGATCTAGCTCATTTATAAGTTTGTCCTCTTTGTGCCTCTGAAACCCATATGGGTATGTTTAGGCTTTTGTGAATAAACCTGGATGTTGTGAGTATGTGTTTGTGTGTTCTTAGAACACTTATGTATGTTTCCAAATACCCCTTCATTGATAGATATCCTTTGTGTTCTTTTTATCCTTCAATAAATTTACTTTTGTGGTAAAACACAAAATTAGGTATTTAGGTTGATGAATGTTATTGTTTCCAAACAGTTGTGAACATCCTTAACTATTTCCTTAGGGTACATTTAAAGACATGGAATAGCTGCCTCAAATGGTATACACATGCTTAATTTAATTCCTCACCCGCCACCCAGAAAAGTTGTACCAATTTAAAGTCCATAAACTGGAATTAAGTGGAAAAAAAGCCTCAGGGAAGTAAGGAGCATGGCTGTACTGATGTCCTGTTAGAAAGTGCCGACCTTAGATTCCACTGAGCAGCTGCTTTAAGGCCACAATAACAGTAAATACTCCTCAGAGCGGTCAGTACTGAGCAGTAATAGTAAACATAGCACATCGTGAAACAGCATGGGGGTAGATAATGGCAAGAGCACAGAACTTGGAGTCAGTAGCCCTGAATTACAGTTGTAGTTTGATGAAAAATATTAAAAACTGGTTTAAAATCCTTGTATTATCATTATTATGAAACAAATTGTACCTACCAGGCCAGTACCACATTTGGCCAGAGTTAATCAAAGTTCTCATTGAACCAATGTGTTGATCCCTCCCACCCCAGCTCCTCAGCAGAAGGAAACTGCTCTGCCGCTGATCACAAGAGTTTTCTGAGAGGATCCTGCTCTCCTATTACCTGAACACTCATTGCCAAAGATTCTTTATAAAGAGAAAGATGCTTGAACTTTGCAAGATGTTGCAGATGCCTGCATAGCACCTCTCTTGAAACTGAAAAGTTTGTACTTTCATGTTTTGGAGTCCAACACATAGAAGGGCTTAAACAAACGACTTGGACAGAAATTGCTGATTTTGGTGATGGATTGGCCTTGTCCCCAAGAGAAACCTCTGAATAGTAAAAGGTTTATATAAGTGTCAGATGACTGAGGTATAAAGCAATTCTAGACAACCTGCCTTAGACCCTGAAAAGAGAGAGCCATTCATTTTTCTACTTGAATGTAAGCTCTTCTTTCTCTTTTTCAGCAGATATAGTTTGGCATGGCAGAGACCCTCGGAAACAGTATGACTCAGCCAGATGCTGCAGAAAGAGGCCTGAAAAAGCAGGTTTGTTCCATTGAATTAAATGAGAATTTTCAAAGGGTAGACAGGCATTATTACATAATACAATTTGGTCATAAGGGCTAGACTTTCACATTTTACTTCAGACACTCCTAGAACTGAAATTTTTAGTGATTACCATCAATATTTTTTCACAATTTAACTACCATAAATTTGTAATTAAAAATAAAGTTTTAAATGATCAAAATATGAAATAAGAGGGGAAATAAGGAGAAAAAAGCATTAACATGATAAACTGGGTTTTACAGCAGTCTTCTCTAACCTTTATTTCAAGCAAAATTTCAGTGTCCAGCAAAATACTATTTTATACTCTTTCATTTTCTTTGTTTTTCCAGAGATACACTTTGTATTAAGCTCTCTCCATTTATGGAATTCTGAATAAGTGAATTATGAACTGGTTATTATTATAACTTAAAGAGATTCCTTTTAAAGAGCAACAAACCCCTAATTTAAACTGCTGTTCAGTTATTGTCCATTATCCTAATATCAAAAAGAGGCACAAAACCATAAGCTTATGTGGAAGGTCCACTGAAATAATACATCAGTGGATGTGAAAAGGATAAGGCCCCTTGATCAATCCATCTCCCTTATTTTTATGGTTGAGGAAACAGAAGCTAAGAGAGGCTCAGTGACTTGATGATAGAGCTGATTTGTGGATGAGAAAGGACTAAGTATCAGAAATGGAAAACAGCACTTCAAATGATTCTGAACAGTGGACATGTATTTTCCACTGTCTCTGTGGTAGACAAACAAGTTACCTTCAATTTCCCACCACCACAAATATATCCTTATACATATTCCCTTACTTAACTATGTAAAAACTGACTCTGAGATACACATCCATGAGCAGAATTGCTGGATCATTGACCATGTGTACCTTTGCTATGACTAAGCACTTCTATTCAATATATTGATCTCCAGAATGAGTGCACCAGTATGTACTTCTACCAGCTGTTTGTGAGGGTCCGCATAAACCCCCAGCACCACTTGGCATTATCCACCATTCTAATTTTTGCCTGTCTATGGGGTAAATGATATTTCTTTGCTGTTTAATTGTAAACTACTAATTAATTTGATTGCTAAATACTTAAAATACATACTGTATAATTTGGCTATATTTCTGGGTTTTTTTTACTATTAGTATTGTTATTATTATTTACCACTAAGCTGTATATTAGTTTTTGCATCAGTACCATGGTGGGTTTTTTTTTTTTTTTCAGTACGCGGGCCTCTCCCTGCTGTGGCCTCTCCCGTTGCGGAGCACAGGCTCCGGATGTGCAGGCTCAGTGACCAGGGCTCACGGGCCCAGCCGCTCCACGGCATGTGGGATCTTCCCGGACCGGGGCACGAACCCGTGTCCCCTGCATCAGCAGGCGGACTCTCAACCACTGTGCCACCAGGGAAGCCCATGGTGGGTTTTTTAATTTCATATTTTATAGCATGAGAAAAGGATCAAAAGTTATGTTTTTTAATGAAAGATTTACCAACTGACCCAATACCACTATCAGAATAATCCATGTTGCTCACTGATAAGAAATGCCAAGTTTATCACATTCAAAACCTTCTTAAGACTGAACTTTTATTCTGTTCCATTAAATTTTATTTAGATTTTTCCATCAGTCTTATCCTGTTTTAATATTGTTGCTTCACAAAACATTTTAGTAGCTAAAAAGTAACATTTCCCCCATTATTTGCTCTCTGGAAAGTCAGGAATAGCAACAACAACAACAATAAATGTAGCTAACATTTATTGAGCATTTGTAATGTATCTGACAATTTACTTACACTATAACACTTAATCCTCAATTACAAATAAGGGTGTAGATACTATTCTTATACCCATTTGAAATATGAGAAACTTGAGGTATAGAAGACTCAACTGGTTTGATGTGGAACCTAGTCTCAAACCCAGGCCTTACCACAGCACATTCATACTCCTAACCACTGTTATATTAAAATGAACTGTATAAAATTGTCAAAATTTGAGCATTTCTAACCAAGAAAAATGTCAATTGCTTATTGATCAACCTTATATATGGTATTTTGTATTTTAAAAATGAGGCCATCTGAGAAGAAGAAATGTGCCCATGGTCCAGTAATTGGTAACGGGTCAGCTCTCTGGATCCCTGGTCTTCTACTCCAGTCTTCTAACCAGGAGAGTCATTACTGTCATTTATTTCTTGAACTCAAGAGGAAACTATTTCTCTGATGACCCACTAGAAGGTAATGTAAGAGAAAGTAAAGGAAATGGCATAATGGTTATTTTTCCCTTTGCCAATTTCATGAGGTAATCCATCCTACAACTCAGAAATGACACTGAAGCTCACAGATTATTAAAAATGCATTGACATTACACTTGTTGCTGTTACACTTTCAAATATTCTCTATAATAATTTTGCTATTTAATTTATGTTAAAATCATATCTTTAATGGGAGAGAAAAGGCAAGGAGGCAGGAGTAATACTTGTTCAAAGTCTACTATGTCCTAGACAATACTAAAGGTGTCACAGTTTTCACCTTGCATTAGCTCTGTGAGTGTACAGTGTATTATGTTTATTAAAAATATCATTTTACAACATAAAATAAATAGACTATTTTATTTACAAAAAGCATTTTTGGAAACAGCTTGTACAGAATTATCCCAATTCTGTTTTCAATCACATATTTAAAAATGAGATGGTCATTCATTTTTATTTGCTAATTTGATGATGACTAACAAATATACACTTCTTTCTCTCTCTTTCTTTTATTCATTCAACAAATATTTACTTTACACCTAGTAAGTTTAAGGCACTGCTAGACCAAATCATATCTTCACTACAGGCCTTTTCTTCAGCTTTCCAGACCCTGCTACCTACAGTAACATAATGCATACTCACATGTAAGACCAGGCATGGATACTTTATCAAGCCAATTCAAATGATACAGTCCTTGAGTTCTGAAAGTTTACCGTCTAGTAGTAGTAGCAGTGGAAAAGCCTAGGGTTTGGAAATTGGCAAACATGGGTTAAAATTCCTGTTCTGCCACTTATTTAAGGTGTGGAAACTTGAAAATTTCACTTAGCATCCACAAGATTTAACTTCCTGATCTATACAAGGGGATTGTTATCTGTGTTTCAAAAGAAAGTCTATAAAGAAAAAAAGAAGAAGAAGAAAGCCTGTGAATGCACTGCGCCCAACAATTCTGTCTGGAAATTCAACATGTTAAATTTTTTTACTCCATCTCTTCCCTTTCTTAGCAGAAATGACTCTGCAATAATTTCAATTGCATAACTATACCATAGAAAACATCCAGAAATGTCACAGTGAAAAGAAAATTAAACGTGTTTACATTATGAATGTGATCAAATACAATTTCTATGTAATACAACAAGTTGCTGATGATAGAGTTCAATCATTGTGCATTTCCTAACACATTTGGACCTTGTAGATTAGCATGATGCATACGTATGGCTTGGGATGTTCTAGTGGTCTTTGAGTCTCAGAATGTTAAGCTATAACAGAAACATAATGCATAAGGTTGACTCTGCATAAGGGACACAAGAACAAGAGTCAGAAGCTCTGTCTGGGTCTCAGTTCCTAAGCAATACCTGATGACGTGACAAAATACTCTTTTTTTTTTAATTTTTATTTTTTATTGAAGTATAGCTGATTTACAGTGTTGTGTTAGCTTCCGGTACACAGCAAAAGTGATTCAGTTATACATATATATATTCTTTACCATATCCTTTTCCATTATGGTTTATTATAGGATATTGGATATAGTTCCCTGTGATGTACAGTAGGATTTGTTGTTTATCTATTTTATATACATTTTATTATATATATTGTAATATATGATTTGCAAGTTCCAAACTCTTAATTTATCCATCCCCCACACCCTTTCCCCTTTGGTAACCATAAGTTTGTTTCTATGTCTATGAGTCAGTTTTTGTTTTGTAACTAAGTTTATTTATATCATATTTTAAATTCCACATGTAAATGATATCATATGGTATTTGTATTTTTCTAACATACTTCACTTAGTATAATAATCTCTATGCCCATCCATGTTGCTGCAAATGGCATTATTTCATTATTTTTATGGCTGAGAAATATTCCATTGTATATATGTACCATATCTTCTTTATCTGTTCATCTGCTGATGGACATTTAGGTTGCCTCCATGTTTTGGCTATTGTGAACAGGGGTGCTATGAACATAGGGATGCATATATCATTTTGAATTATAGTTTTGTCCAGGTATATGCCCAGGAGAGTGATTGTGGACTATGTGGTAATTTTATTTTCAGTTTTCTGAGGAACTTCCATAATGTTCTCCATAGTGGCTGTACCAGTTTACATTCCTGCCTGCCAACAGTGTAGGAGGGTTCCTTTTACTCCATATCCTCTCCAGCATTTGTTATTTGTAGGCGTTTTAAAGATGGCCATTCTGCAATGAACATTGTGGTACATGACTCTTTTTGAATTATGGTTTTCTCAGGGTATATGCTCAGTAGTGGGATTGCTGCGTCGTATGGTAGTTCTATTTTTAGTTTTTTAAGGAACCTCCATATTGTTCTCCATAGTGGCTGTATCAATTTACATTCCCAGCAACAGTACAAGACAGTTCCCTTTTCTCCACACCCTCTCCAGCATTTATTGTTTCTAGATTTTTTGATGATGGCCATTCTGACTGGTGTGAGGTGCTACCTCATTGTATTTTTGATTTGCATTACTCTAATGATTAGTGATGTTAAGCATAATTTCATGTGTTTGTTGGCAATCTACATATCTTCTTTGGAGAAATGTCTATTTAAGTCTTCTTCCCATTTTTGGATTGGGCTGTTTATTTCTTTGATATTGAGCTGCATGAGCTGTTTGTAAATTGTGGAGATTAATCCTTTGTCAGTTGCTTTTTTAGCAAATATTTTCCCCCATTCTGAGGATTGTCTTATTCTCTTATGTTTTCCTTTGCTGTGCAAAAGCTTTTAGGCTTCATTAGGTTCCATTTGTTTATTTTTGGTTTTATTTCGATTTCTCTAGGATGTGGGTCGAAAAGGATCTTGCTGTGATTTCTGTCATACAGTGTTCGGCCTATGGTTTCCTCTAAGAGTTTTATAGTGTCTGGCCTCATATTTAGGTCTTTAATCCATTTTGAGTTTATTTTTGTGTATGGCATTAGGAAGTGCTCTAATTTCAATCCTTTACATGTAGCTGTCCAGTTTTCCCAGCACCTCTTATTGAAGAGACTGTCTTTTCTCCATTGTATATTCTTGCCTCCTTTATCAAAGATAAGGTGACCATATGTGCGTGGGTTAATCTCTTGGCTTTCTATCCTGTTCCATTGATCTATATTTCTGTTTTTGTGCCAGTACCATAGAGTCTTGATTACTGCAGCTTTGTAGTATAGTCCGAAGACAGGCAGCCTTATTTCTCCAGCTCCATTTTTCTTTCTCAAGATTGCTTTGGCTATTTGGGGTCTTTTGTGTTTCCATAAAAATTGTGAAATTTTTTGTTCTAGTTCTGTGAAAAATGCCTTTGTTAATTTGATAGGGATTACATTGAATCTGTAGATTGCTTTGTGTAGTACAGTCATTTTCACAATGTTGATTCTTCCAATCCAAGAACATGATATATCTTTCCATCTGTTTGTATCAATTTTAATTGCTTTCATCAGTGTCTTATAGTTTTCCGCATGCAGGTATTTTGTCTCTGTAGGTAGGTTTATTCCTAGCTATTTTATTCTTTTTGTTGCAGTGGTAAATGGGAGTGTTTCCTTAATTTCTATTTCAGATTTTTCATCATTACTGTATAGGAATGCAAGAGATTACTGTGCATTAATTTTGTATCCTGCTACTTTACCAAATTCATTGATTAGCTCTAGTAGTTTTCTGGTAGCATCTTTAAGATTCTCTATGTATAGTATCATGTCATCAGCAAACAGTGACAGATTTACTTCTTTTCCAATTTGGGTTCCTTTTCTTTCTTTTCCTTCTCTGATTGCTGTGGCTAAAACTTCCAAAACTATGTGAATAATAGTGGTGAGAGTGGATAACCTTGTCTTGTTCCTGATCATAAAGGAAATAGTTTCAGTTTTTCACCATTGAGAATGATGTTGGCTGTGGGTTTTTCATATATGGCATTTATTATGTTGAGGTAAGTTCCCTCTATGCCTACTTTCTGGAAGGTTTTTATCATAAATGGCTGTTGAATCTTGTCAAAAGCTTTTTCTGCATCTATTGAGATGATCATACGGTTTTTAACCTTCAGTTTGTTAATATGGTGTATCACATTGATTGATTTGCGTATATTGAAGAATCCTTGCATTCCTGTGATAAACCCCACTTGAACGTGGTGTATGATCACATTAATGTGCTGTTGGATTCTGTTTGCTAGTATTTTGTTGAGGATTTTTGCATCTATGTTCATCAGTGATATTGGCCTGTAGATTTCTTTTTTTTGTAACATCTTTTTCTGGTTTTGGTATCAGGGTGAGGGTTGCCTCATAGAATGAGTTAGGGAGTGTTCCTCCCTCTGCTATATTTTGGAAGAGTTTAAGAAGGATATGTGTTAGTTCTTTTTTAAATGTTTGATAGAATTCACCTGTGAAGCCATGTAGTCCTGGACTTTTGTTTGTTGGAAGATTTTTAATCACAGTTTCAATTTCAGTGCTTGTGATTTGTCTGTTTCTTCCTGGTTCAGTCTGGGAAGTTTATCCATTTCTTCCAGGTTGTCCATTTTATTCGCATATAGTTGCTTGTAGTAGTACTTCATGATCTTTTGTATTTCTAGGGTGTCAGTTGTACTTCTCCTTTTTCATTTCTAATTTTGTTGATTTGAGTCTTCTCCCTTGTTTTCCTGATGTGCCTTGCTAAAGGATTATCAATTCTGTTTATCGTCTAAAAGAACCAGCTTTTAGTTTTATTGATCTTTACTGTCGTTTCCTTCATTTCTTTTTCATTTATTTCTGATCTGATCTTTATGATTTCTTTCCTTCTGCTCTCTTTGGGGGCTTTTTGTTCTTCTTTCTCTAATTGCTTTAGGTGTAAGGTTAGGTTGCTTATTTGAGATGTTTCTTGAAGTAGGATTGTATTGCTATAAACTTCCCTCTTAGAACTTTGTTTGCTGCATCCCATAGGTTTTAGGCCATCGTGCTTTATTGTCATTTGTTTCTAGGTATTTTTTGATTCCTTCTTTGATTTCTTCAGTGATCTCTTGGTTATTAAGTAATGTATTGTTTAGCATCCCTGTGTTTGTATTTTTATAGTTTTTTCCCCTGTAATTGATATCTAGTCTCAAAGGGTTGTCATCAGAAAAGATACTTCATATGATTTCAATTTTCTTACATTTACCAAGGCTTGATTTGTGACCCAAGATATGATCTATCCTGGAGAATGTTCCATGAGCACTTGAGAAGAAAGTGTATTCTGTTGTTTTTGGATGGAATGTCCTATAAATATCAATTAAGTCCATCTTGTTTAATGTATCACTTAAAGTTTGTGTTTCCTTATTTATTCTCATTTTGAATGATCCACCCATTGTTGCAAGTGGGCTGTTAATGTCCCATACTATTATTGTGTTACTGTCATATTCCCCTTTTATGGCTGTTAGCATTTGCCTTATGTATTGAGGTGCTCCTATATTGGGTGTATAAATATTTTAAACTGTTATATCGTCTTCTTGGATTGATCCCTTGATCATTATGTAGTGTCCTACTTTGTCTCTTGTAATAGTCTTTTTTTAAGTCTATTTTGTCTGTTATGAGAATTGCTACTCCAGCTTTGTTTTGATTTCTATTTGCATGGAATATATTTTTCCATCCCCTCACTTTCAGTCTGTATGTGTCCCAAGGTCTGAAGTGGGTCTCTTGTAGACAGCATATATACAGGTCTTGTTTTTGTATCCATTCAGCCAATCTATGTATCTTGGTAGGAGCATTTAATCCATTTACATTTAAGGTAATTATCAATATATATGTTGCTATTACAATTTTCTTAATTGTTTTAGGTTCATTATTCTAGATCATTTCCTTCTCTTGTGTTTCCTACCTAGAGAAGTTCCTTTAGTATATGTTCTAAAGCTGGTTTGGTGGTGCTGAATTCTCTTATCTTTTGCTTGTCTGTAAAAGTTTTAATTTCTCCATCGTATCTGAATAAGATCCTCACTGGGTAGAGTAATCTTGGTGGTAGGTTTTACCCTTTCATCACTTTAAATGTGTCCTGCCACTCCCTCTGGCTTGCAGAGTTTCTGCTGAATGATCAGCTGTTAACCTTATTGGGATTCACTTGTATGTTATTTGTTGATTTTCCCTTGCTGCTTTTAATATTTTTTCTTTGTATTTAGTTTTTGATAGCTTGATTAATATGTGTCTTGGCGTGTTTCTCCTTGGATTTATTCTGTATGGGACTCTCTGCACTTACTGGACTTTACTATTTCCTTTCCCATATTAAGGAATTTTTCAACTATAATCTCTTCAAATATTTTCTCAGTCCCTTTCCTTACCTCTTCTTCTTCTGGGTCCCCTATGATTCGAATGTTGGTGCATTTATTGTTGTCCCAGAGGTCTCTGAGACTGTTCCTCAATTATTTTCATTCTTTTTTCTTTATTCTGTTCTGTGGTAGTTATTTCCACTATTTTATCTTCCCAGTTGCTTATTCGTTCTTCTGCCTCAGTTCTTCTGCTATTGATACCTTCTAGAGAATTTTAAATTTTATTTAGTGTGTTTTTCACCATTGTTTGTTTACTCTTAATTCTTCTAGGTCCTTTTTAAATGTTACTTGTATTTTGTCCATTTTATATCCAAGATTTTGCATCATCTATGCTATCATTACTCTGAATTCTTTTCCAGGTAGAATGCCTATTTCCTCTTCATTTGTTTGGTCTTGTGAGTTTTTACCTTGCTCCTTCATCTGCTGTGCATTTTTCTGTCTACTCATTTTGCTTGACTTACTGTCATTTGGGGTCTCTTTTCACAGCCTGCTGGTTCATGATTCCCATTGTTTTTGGTGTCTGCCTCCAGTGGGTAAGGTTGGTTCAGTGGGTTGTGTAGGCTTCCTGGTGGAGGGGACCGGTTCCTGTGTTTTGGTGAACGAGGCTGGATCTTGTCTTTCTGGTGCACAGGATCACATCCAGCGGTGTGTTTTGGGGTGTCTGTTACCTTATTATGATTTTACATAATAAGGTGCGTCGGGTGTGTTCCTGTCTTGCTAGTTGTTTGGCATAGGGTGTCCATCACTGTAGCTTGCTGGTTATTGAGTGGAGCTGGATCTTAGTGTTGAGATGGAGATCTCTGGGAGAGCTTTCACTGTTTGATATTACATGGAGCAAGAAGGTCTCTGGTGGACCAATGTCCTGAACTCGGCTCTCCCACCTCAGAGGCTCAAGCCTGACACCAGGCTGGAGCACCAAGACCCTTTCAGCCATACGGCACAGAAGAAAAGGGAGAAAAAAAAGAAATATTCGAAAAAATAATAAAATAAAATAAAGTTGTTAAAATAAAAAATTAGAAATATATTAAAATGAAAATTAAAAATATTAATAAAAAAGAAGAGAGCAACAAAACGAAAAAACAAATCCACCAATGATAACAACCACTAAAAACTATAGTTAAAAAAAAGAACCCTAGGACAAATGGTAAAAGCAAAGCTATACAGACAAATCACACAAAGAAGCATACACATACACACTCACAAAAAGAGCAAAAGGAAAGAAAATAACTAACTAAATATATATATATATATAAGGAAGAGAGCAACCAAATCAATAAACAAATCTACAAATGATAATAAGCTCTAAATACTAAACTAAGATAAACATAAAACGAGAAACAAATTAGATGCAGAAAGCAAAACACAAGTCTACAGTTGCTCCCAAAGTCCACCGCCTCAATTTTGGGATGATTCCTTGTCTATTCAGGTATTCCATAGATGCAGGGTACATCAAGTTGATTGTGGAGATTTAATCCACTGCTCCTGAGGTTGCTGGGAGAGATTTCCCTTTCTCTTCTTTGTTCGCACAGCTCCTGGGGTTCAGCTTTGGATATGGCCCCTCCTCTCCATGTAGGTCGCCTTATGGCATCTTTTCCCCACCCTGACAGGACGGGCTTAAAGTAGCAGCTGATTAGGGGGCTCTGGCTCACTCAGGTTGGGGTACGGAGGGGTACATAATGCGGGGCAAGCCTGCGGCAGCAGTGCCTAGTGTAACATTGCACCAGCCTGAGGCATGCCATGTGTTCTCCCAGATAAGTTGTCCCTGGATCACAGGACCCTGGCAGTGGCGGGCTGCACAGGCTCCCGGGAGAGGAAGTGTGGATAGTGACTTCGGCTTGCACACAGGCTTCTTAGTGCCTGCAGCAGCAGCCTTAGAGTCTCATGCCCATCTCTGCTGTCTGCGCTGATAGCCGTGGTTCGCGCTTGTCTCTGGAGCTCTAAATCCCCTTTCCTCATGCACCCTGAAACAATGGTCTCTTGCCTCTTAGGCAGTTCCAGGCTTTTTCCTGGACTCCCTCCCGGCTAGCTGTGGTGCACTAGCCCCTTCTGGCTGTGTTCATGCAGCCAACCCCAGTCCTCTCCCTGGGATCTGATCTCCAAAGCCCGAGCCTCAGCTCCCAGCCCCCGCCCGCCCCAGGGGGTGAGCAGACAAGCCTCTCAGGCTGTTGAGTGCTGGTCAGCACCAATTCTCTGTGCAGGAATCTCTCCGATTGGCCCTCCGTACCCTTGTTGCTGCACTCTCCTCTGTGGCTCCGAAGCTTACCCCTCACCCACCCCCCATCCCCACCAGTGAAGGTGCTTCCTAGTGTGTGGAAACTTTTCCTCCTTCACAACGCCCTCCCAGAGGTGTTAGGTCCCATCCCTATTCTTTTGCCTCTGTTTTTTCTTTTGCCCTACCCAGGTACTTGGGGATTTTCTTGCCTTTTGGCAAATCTGAGGTTTTCTGCCAGCGTTCAGTAGGTGTTCTGTAGGAGCTGTTCCACGTGTAGATGTATTTCTGATGTATTTGTGGGGAGGAAGGTGATCTCCACATTTTACTCCTCTGCCATTTGAAGGTCCCTCAGACAAAATACTCTTAAACATTCATAAATGTTGTGGAGATCAATGAGATTCCCATTTTTGCAAGCAGTCTGAGTTCTCATAATGGAAGGAAGAAGTTCTCTTATGTACAAGGAATCAATTTGAGAAGAATTATCTGTAAGAAAATTGAAACTCTAAAGAGTTGTCACCCAATAAATGTCTTCTATTAATTTTATATTTTAAATGCCTCTTGTGTTTGGCAAGGAGTCTGGTAGAATTCGGAGACCACTCAAAACACATGAAACCTGCCCATTAGGGAACAAGCTAAAGGAACTATCATTATGATAAATTCTTTACATTGCCAACTCATTTAATTATGTCAGCAAGCCTCTCAGATAAATTGTTCTGGAAGAAGGATTGTTTGGAGACAGTAGTGTTCTATAAGGACACATATACAAACATACATGTGTTGTTTGTATCTCTTCTCCTGTCTATAGCTATTTTCTACATGCCTTTCTGAACTTTCATTGCTGCCCTCTTGTTGGGGATTCTCTTTTTATCTCTAAATGTGAGCTTTTATCAAATGGTTTAAGCTCACTTTTAGATGAATGTGAACTGGGTTCTCTGACAGTTCTGGCTACACTGACCCTGATGCCAGACCTTTGCTAACAGAGGAGTGGATCTGCTGAATGTTAATGGATGTTATTGCGACTGTCTGGAACAACTGTACATTCCATTCTAGATATGTAATCACGACAACAAGGTGTTCAAACAACCAATATTCAGAATCCTTCCTGTCTATTAAAATGATATGGTATATTTTTCTTATTTTAAGATTTATTTCCTTTTCTTCTGCCTCCCTTCTTTCCTGTAACAAATTGAATTGTATCAGTAGCTCAAGTAAAGCCTTTTTCACTGGATTTTGTAGTGAGGGTCTGTTGGTGATTATGGAATACTTCAGCACCCCTTAGACATTGATCAAATTCTCCCTTCCAAAATGAAAGAAATCAATCCAGGATATGAAATAATCAGAGAGAAAGAGACCATTTTATTCCTTTCTGTTTCAAAATCAAGGGACAATTCTTACCACTCTTCATAAAAATACAAACACAAACAAAAAGCAATCAGAAGGCACTGTGTGCATACGTTAGGCTCTAAAAGTCATTAACTATGTGGTAGCATCTCTATGCAACCCCCTGTTTTAAAATTTTTTGAATTATAGTCTGAAGCTTGTGTCTCTCTTTTCTGAGAGACCACTGTATAGGAAAGGCCCTTTCATGGGGTAGGCCAGAGAGTCACGGTTAATCAGATCTTGAGCCTTCAAAAATATATAATCTCATTAGCACTTCTGAATGCTTCAGAGAGGAAGACTCCAGGAATCTGTCTCTTAGTGTCCTGCATTGGAAAGCTCCATTTTTCTACCTGCCAGAATCATTCTTTCAGGATGAGTCCACCCTTCTACCCATCCTAGACTTCATCCATCCAGCCGTCCCTGAGCTGGGTCATTGTGTTGTGGATAAAGAGGTGAATAAGGTAGACCCATGTGTTTGAGGAATGTATTTTCATAGTTAAGAAAATTAAAGAAGTAAACACACCTTCACAGTAAGGTGAGGCTTATATAGAGACCATTATTAATTTCTGTGGGGTCTCCGAAAATAATACCTAACCCAACCAGAGATGGGAGTAGAAAGTCACTGAAGGCGAGGAGAACACATGGCACACCTCAGGCTGTTGCAACGTGACACTGGCCTCTGCTGCCACAGTCTCACCCTGCATTGCATACCCTTCCCTCCCCACGACCTGTGTAGGAGAGAGCCACCTAATAAGTCGATATTTTAACCCCCTCCTGTCTGGGTGAAGAACAGATGCCAGAGGGCAACCTACATGCAGGGGGGGCCAAATCCAAAGCTGAACCCCAGGAGCTGTGGGGAAAAGGAAGAAAAAGGGAAATTTCTCTGTGCAGCCTCAGGAGCAGTGAATTAAATCTGCACAATCAACTTGATGTACCCTGCATCTGTGGAATACCTGAATAGACAACGAATCATCCCAAAACTGATGCAGTGGCCTTTGGGAGCAACTGTAGACTTGGGGTTTGCTGTATGCAAGTGACTAGTTTCTGATATATATATATATCTTAGTTTAGCGTTTAGTGATTGCTATCATGGGTGGATTTGTTTCTTGATTTGGTTGCTCTCTTCTTCATTTTTTATTAATATTTTTATTTTTTATTTTAGTAATTTTTTAAGTTTTTACTTTAATAACTTTATTTTATTTTTTTTCTATTCTTTCTTTTTTTCTCCCTTTTCTTCTGAGCTGTGTGGCTGAAAGGGTCTTGGTGCTCCAGCCAGGTGTCAGGCCTGAGCCTCTGAGGTGGGAGAGTCAAGTTCAGGACACTGGCCCACCAGAGACCTCCTGGCTCCACATAATATCAAACGGTGAAAGCTCTCCCAGATATTTCCATCTCAATGCTAAGACCCAGCTCCACTCAATGACCAGCAAGCTACAGTGCTGGACACCCTATGCCAAACAACTAATAAGACAGGAGCACAAGCCCACCCATTAGGAGAGAGGCTATGTAAAATCATAATAAGGTCACAGACACCCCAAAACACACCACTGGATGTGATTCTGCCTGCCAGAAATACAAGATCCAGCCTCATTAACCAAAGCACAGGCACCACAGCCCTCCACCAGGAAGCCTACACAACCCACTGAACCAACCTGTCCCCCTGGAGGCAGACACCAAAAACAAGGAAATTATGAAGCTGCAGCCTGCAAAAAGGAGACCCCAAACACAGTAAGTCAAGCAAAATAGGAAGACAGAAAAATGCACAGCAGATGAAGGAGAAAGGTAAAAACGCACAAGACCAAACAAATGAAGAAGAAATAGGCAGTCTACCTGAAAAAAAATTCAGAGTAATGATAGTAAAGATGATCCAAAATCTTGGATATGGAATGGAGAAAATAAAAGAAACGTTTAAAAAGGACCTAGAAGAATTAAGAGCAAACAAACAATGATAAACAGCACAATAAATAAAATTTAAAATTCTCTAGAAGGAGTCAATAGCAGAATAACTGAGGCAGAAGAACAAATAAGTGACCTGGAAGATAAAATAGTGGAAATAACTAACACAGAGCAGAATAAAGGAAAAAGAATGAAAAGAATTGAGGACATTTGGTAGTGTATATATGACCACGCCACTCTCTCACTATGTTCCAGCTTACACATTCCCTTCCCTGTGTCCTCAAGTCCATTCTCCAGTAGGTCTGCATCTTTATTCCCATCCTACCCCTAGGTTCTTCATGACTTTTTTTTTTTAGATTCCATATATATGTGTTAACATACGGTAATTATTTTCCTCTTTCTGACTTACTTCACACTGTATGACAGACTCTACCTCCATCCACCTCATTGCAAATAACTCAATTTCGTTTCTTTTTAGGGCTGAGTAATATTCCACTGTATATATGTGCCACATCTGCTTTATTCATTCATCTGTCGATGGACACTTAGCTTTTCTCCATGTCCTGGCTATAGGAAATAGACTGCAGTGAACATTGTCATACATGACTCTTTTTGAATTATGGTTTTCTCAGGGTATATGCCCAGTAGTGGGATTAATGGGTCGATAGCTAGAGGGAAGCAGCCGCATAGCACAGGGAGATCAACTCAGTGCTTTGTGACCCCCTAGAGGTTTGGACTGGGGGGAGTGGGAGGGAGACATAAGAAGGAGGAGACATGGGGACATATGTATATATAAGGCTGATTCACTTTGTCATAAAGCAGAAACTAACACACTATTGTAATGCACTTATACTCCAATAGAGATGTTAAAAAGAAAGAAAGAAAATACATGGTATTTAAAAAAATAATAATAAAAAAAGATTAAAAAAAAAAAGAATTCAGGACAGTCTCAGAGACCTATGCATCAACATTAAATGCACCAACATTCGAATCATAGGGGTTTCAGAAGAAGAAGAGGGAAAGAAAAGGGACTGAGAAAATATTTGAAGAGATTATAGTTGAAAACTTCCCTAATATGGGAAAGGAAATAGTCAATAAAGTCCAGTAAGTACAGAGAGTCCCATACAGGATAAATCCAAGGAGAAACACGCCAAAACACATATTAATCAAACTACAAAAAATTAAATATAAAGAAAAAATATATATAAATAAAAAAGAAAAAATATTAAAAGCAGCAAGGGAAAAGCAGCACATAACATACAAGGAAATCCCCAGAAGGTTAACAGCTGATCTTTCAGTAGAAACTCTGCAAGCCAGAAGGGACTGGCAGGACATATTTAAAGTTATGAAGGAGAAAAACCTGCAACCAAGATTACACTACCCAGCAAGGATCACATTCAGATTTGATGGAGAAATTAAAACCTTTACAGATAATCAAAAGCTAAGTGAATTCAGCACCACAAAAACGAGCATCAGAACCTATGCTAAAGGAACTTCTTTAGGCAGGAAACACAAGAGAAGGAAAAGACCTACAATAACAATCCTGAAGCAATTAAGAAAATGGTAAGAGGAACATACATATTGATAATTACCTTAAATGTAAATGGATTAAATGCTCCAGCCAAGAGACATAGACTCGCTGAATGGATACAAAAACAAGACCCATATATATGCTGTCTGTAAGAGACCCACTTCAGACCTAGGGACACATACAGACTGAAAGAGAGAGGATGGAAACAGATATTCCATGCAATGGAAATCAAAAGAAAGCTGGATTAACAATTCCCATATCAGACAAAAGAGACTTTAAAACAAAGACTATTACAAGCGACAAAGTAGGACACTACATAATGATCAAGGGATCAATCCAAGAACAAGATATAACAATTGTAAATATTTATGCACCCAACATAGGATCACTTCAATACATAAGGCAAATACTAACAGCCATAAAAGGGGAAATCGACAGTAACACATTCATAGTAGGGGACTTTAACACCCCACTTTCACCAATGGACAGATCATCCAAAATTAAAATAAATAAGGAAACACAAGCTTTAAATGATACATTAAACAAGATGGACTTAATTGATATTTATAGGACACTCCATCCAAAAACAACAGAATACACATTTTTCTCAAGTGCTCATGGAACATTCTCCAGGATAGATCATATCTTGGGTCACAAATCAAGCCTTGGTAAATTTAAGAAAATTGAAATCGTATCAAGTATCTTTTCCACCACAACACTATGAGACTAGATATCAATTAAAGGGAAAAAATCTGTAAAAACACAAACACATGGAGGCTAAACAATACACTACTAAATAACCAAGAGATCACTGAAGAAATCAAAGAGCAAATCAAAAAATACCTTAAAAAAAATGACAATGAAAACACCACGACCCAGAACCTATGGGATGCAGCAAAAGCAGTTCAAAGAGGGAGGTTTACTGTAATACAATCCACCCTCAAAAAACAAGAGACTTCTCAAATAAACAACCTAACCTTATACCTAAAGCAATTAGAGAAAGAAGAACCAAAAAAAAAAAAACCCAAAATTAGCAGAAGGAAAAAAAACATAAAGATCAGATCAGAAATAAATGAAAAAGAAATAAAGGAAATGATAGCAAATATCAATAAAACTAAAAGCTGGTTCTTTTAGAAGGTAAACTAATTTGATAAACCTTTAGTCAGACTCATCAGGAAAAAAAGGGAGTAGAATCAAATCAACAGAATTAGAAATGAAAATGGAGAAGTAACAACTGACACTGCAGAAATACAAAGCATCATGAGAGATTACTACAAGCAGCTATATGGGAATAAAATGGACAATGTTGAAGAAATGGACAAATTCTTAAAAAAGCACAACCTTCCAAGACTGCACCAGGAAGAATAGAAAATATAAACAGACCAATCACAAGCACTGAAATTGAAGCTGTGATTAAAAATCTTCCAACAAACAGAAGTCCAGGACTAGATGGCTTTACAGGCGAGTTCTATCAATCTTTTAGAGAAGATTTAACACCTATCCTTCTCAAACTCTTCCAAAATATAGCAGAGGGAGGAACACTCCCAAACTCATTCTACGAGGCAACTCTCACCCTAATACCAAAACCAGACAAATATGTCACAAAAAAAAGAAATCTACAGGCCAATAACACTGATGAACATAGATGCAAAAATCCTCAACAAAATACTAGCAAACAGAATCCAACAGCACGTTAATATGGTCATACACCATGATCAAGTGAAGTTTATTCCAGGAATGCAAGGATTCTTCAATGTACACAAATCAATCAATGTGATAGACCATATTAACAAACTGAAGGATAAAAACCATATGATCATCTCAATAGATGCAGAAAAAGCTTTCGACAAAATTCAACACCCATTTATGATAAAAACCCTCCAGAAAGTAGGCATAGAGGGAACTTTTCTCAACATAATAAAGGCCATATATGAGAAACCCACAGCCAACATCGTTCTCAATGGTGAAAAACTGAAACCATTTCCTCTAAGATCAGGAACAAGACAAGGTTATCCACTCTCACCACTATTATTCACATAGTTTTGGAAGTTTTATCTACAGGAATCAGAAGAAAAAGAAAGAAGGGAATCCATATCGGAAAAGAAGAAGTAAAGCTGTCACTGTTTGCAGATGACATGATACTATACATAGAGAATCCTAAAGATGCTACCAGAAAACTACTAGAGCTAATCAATGAATTTGGTAAAGTAGCAGGATACAAAATTAATGCACAGAAATCTCTTGCATTCCTATATACTAATGATGGAAATTCTGAAACAAAAATTAAGGAAACACTCCCATTT
>NW_020174274.1:111850-114478 GCF_003031525.2 Neophocaena asiaeorientalis asiaeorientalis
GAGGGTGGGAGGGAGATGCAAGAGGGAGGAGATATGGGGATGTATGTATATGTATAGCTGATTCACTTTGTTATAAAGCAGAAACTAACACACCATTGTAAAGCAATTTTACTCCAATAAAGATGTTAAAAAAAATAGAAAGAAAGAAAGCACATAAAATTGGTGTCTCTGCTATACTAAAAGGCCCAGAAAGACTATGGGAGCAGAAAGCTACAGTGATAGCTCTGCCAGGCAGGATGCTGGAGAGAGGGTCAGGAGAGCTGCCTGGGTCCCATGACTGGAAGCATCATGATGAGAGGACCTTGGCTGAGTCACTTCCCCTTTGCCAGCTTAGACTGATCACTAGATACTGCTGATTAGACAAGACACCAGTAGATACTGATCACCAGAATAAAATTGAGGAACCTACCCAGACATTGTGGAGTGTTGTGGAATCCTATGAATCCTAAGCTGGGCAAGCACTCTTGGTCCTCAGCTGGGAAAATCTGTTAAGGCCAAGGAATTGTTTTATCAGAAAGTAATTTGCAGGAATAACAGAAAAGAACACATTAGTTGCTCAAATGGCAATTATTTATGAAATGTCAACAAACACTTGTAAAACACAAATGACACCTGGATGGGCTTCCGGGAAGATGGCGGAAGAGTAAGACGCAGAGATCATCTTCCTCCCCACAGATACATCAGAAATACATCTACACGTGGAACTGCTCCTACAGAACACCTACTGAACACTGGCAGAATACCTCAGACCACCCAAAAGGCAAGAAACTCCCCACGTACCTGGGTAGGGCAAAAGAATAAACAGAGACAAAAGGATAGGGACAGGACCTGCACCAGTGGGAGGCAGCTGTGAAGGAGGAAAGGTTTCCACACGCTACGAAGCCCCTTCGCGGGCAGAGACTGCACGCAGGTGGTGGAAGGGGAAAGCTTCAGAGTCGTGGAGGAGAGCACAGCAACAGGGGTGTGGAGAGCAAAGCGGAGACATTCCCGCACAGTGGATCGGTGCCCACTCACCAGCCAGAGAGGCTTGTCTGCTCACACGCCGGGGTGGGCGGGGCTGGGAGCTGAGGCTCAGGCTTCGGTCAGAGCACCGGGAGAGGACTGGGGTTGGCAGCGTGAACACAGCCTGCAGGGAGTTAGTACACCACGGCTAGCCGGGAGGGAATCCGAGGAAAAGTCTGGACCTGCCAAAGAGGCAAGAGACTTTTTCTTCCCTCTTTGTTTCCTGGTGCGTGAGGAGAGGGGATTAAGAGCACTGCTTAAAGGAGCTCCACAGACGGGCGCAAGCCGCGGCTAAAAGCGCGGACCCCAGAGACGAAAAGAGACCCCGAAGAAGCTGCACCTTTAACCCCGTCCTGTCTGAGCGAAGAACAGATGCCTCCGGCGACCTAAACATAGAGGCAGGGCCTAATCCAAAGCTGAGCCCCAGGAACTGTGAGAACAAAGAAGAGAAATCTCTCCCAGCAGCCTCAGAAGCAGCGGATTAAAGCTCCACAATCAACTTGATGTACCCTGCATCTGTGGAATACATGAATAGACAACGAATCATCCCAAATGAGAAGGTGGACTTTGAGAGCAAGATATATGATTTTTGCCCCTTTTCCTCTTTTTGTGAGTGTGTATGTGTATGCTTCTGTGTGAGATTTTGTCTGTATAGCTTTGCTTCCACCATTTGTCCTAGGGTTCTATCTGTCCGTTTTTGTTGTTGTTGTTGCTTTTATTTTGTTTTTTTCTTAATAATTATTTTTTATTTTAATAACATTTTATTTTATCTTACTTTATTTTATTTTACTTTATCTTCCTTTCTTTTTTTCCTTCCTTCCCTCCTTCCTTCCATCCTCCCTCCCTCCCTCTCTTCCTCCATCGCTCCCTCCTTTCTTTCTTCCTTTCTTTCTTTCTTTCTTTCTACTTCAACTAATTCTTTCTTTCTACTTTTTCTCCCTTTTATTCTGAGCCGTGGGGACGAAAGGCTTTTGGTGCTGCAGCCAGGGGTCAGTGCTGTGCCTGTGAGGTGGGAGAGCCAACTTCAGGACACTGGTCCACAAGAGACCTCCCAGCTCCACATAATATCAAATGGTGAAAATATCCCAGAGACATCATCTCAACACCAGCAGCCAGCTTAACTCAACGACCAGCAAGCTACAGTGCTGGACACCCTATGCCAAACAACTAGCAAGACAGGAACACAACAACACCCATTAGCAGAGAGGCTGCCTAAAATCATAAGTCCACAGACACCCCAAAACACACCAACAAACGTGGACCTGCCCACCAGAAAGACAAGATCCAGCCTCATCCACCACAACACATGCAGTAGTCCCCTCAATAAAGACTATTAGAAGAGACAAAGAAGGACACTACATAATGATCAAGGGATAGATCCAAGAATAAGATATCACAATTGTAAATATTTATTCACCCAACATAGGAGCACCTCAATACATAAGGCAAATACTAACAGCCATAAAAGGGGAAATCGACAGCAACAAATAAATAGTAGGGGACTTTAACACTCCAGTTTCACCAATGGAGAGATCATCCAAAATAAAAATAAATAAGGAAACACAAGCTTTAAATGATACATTAAACAAGATGGACTTAATTGATATTTATAGGACATTCCATCCA
>NW_020174274.1:114659-114872 GCF_003031525.2 Neophocaena asiaeorientalis asiaeorientalis
GGGATGCAGCAAAAGCAGTTCAAAGAGGGAAGTTTATAGCAATACAATCCTATCTTAAGAGACAGGAAACATCTCAAATAAACAACCTAACCTTGCACCTCAAGCAATTAGAGAAAGAAGAACAAACCCCAATGTTAGCAGAAGGAAAAATCATGAAAATCATATCAGAAATAAATGAAGGAAATGACAACAAAGATCAATAAAACTAAAAGC
>NW_020174275.1:0-28921 GCF_003031525.2 Neophocaena asiaeorientalis asiaeorientalis
GGCATGTGGGATCTTCCCGCACCGGGGCACGAACCCGTGTCACCGGCATCGGAAGGCAGACTCTCAACCACTGCGCCACCAGGGAAGCCCTAATTAATTTAATTTTATTCACTAGTGTGACTGACTAAAATCAGAGATTCTCAATCCTGGCTCCATATTACAAACATTGTTTGTGTATGTATGTTTGTATATATGTAGAGAAAAACCTGAAAAGGTTAACTAAGCAGTGGTTATCTCTGAGGTTATTGGGATAATTATGAGGAATTTTTAACCTTTTCTATGTTACATGTACCTATTTGAATTTTAACAACTAATATATATTGATTTTTGCCATGAGAAAAAAGTTATTAAAAACGTTCACTCTAGGAAAACAAACCAACAACAAAATCAAACAATTTCTTGCATGTTTGCTATAACAACTAAAAACAAACAATAAGACCTTTTCTATAATTCTTAATATGTAGCTGTGCTGATTGCAGGACAAAAGGAAATGGGTTGTAGTATTTGCTGAGAGCTGTCTTTTCCTGCTTTGATTTGTGGTAGATGCCCTAAGCAGCTAGGTAGAGGATACCTGGGATATCTTGGGGGTGAGTGGGGAAGGTGCAGGGATGGAATAGGAGAATGCAGTAGAGAGAGGAAAAGGATGGTGATGTTGCTATTCATAGGAATGGTGGTAAACTTTATTTCATTGTTACAGACATTTTAAGTTAGAAGGAATATATAAAACGATTTTTCTCAAAGTGTGTTTTACAGATCATTTTTATTAAAGTCATGCAGGGTGCTTGTTAAAATGCAGAATTTTGGGTTCTGCTAAAACCACTAACATCAGAATGTCTGTAGCCTGGGTCCTGGAAATAATACACGCAGCACAACTTGAAAAGCACTGCTGCAGAAAGCAGTAGTCTTAACTTCTTCACTCTGGGTAGGATTTTAAATTAAGTATAGTACATAAGTATTTGTTAGAGAAAGGGAGATTCATTGATTTATTTAATGAGAGCCTATCATGTCCCACACCCTCTGGTAGTGCTCAGGTATAGCTCTAAACAAAACCGATTAAGATACTCCCATCGTGGAGCTTACATTCCAGTGGTGGAGATAGACAGTGGATGATTAATGAATAGGCCACATAATTTCAAATAAGTACCATGAAGGAAGGTAAGAGTGTGATTTAACAGTGGGGCGGAGGAGGAAAGGGTTACTTTAGTTTGGGTAGTCAGGGAGAGCCTCTCTGAAAAATTGATATTTGAACTGAGATCTAACTAATGATGAGAAATGAGCCATGCAAAGGTCAGGAGAAAGAATGTCCAGGCAGAGGGAATAGCTAAGGAATAGGCTTAGTGGATTTGAGGAACTAGATGAAAGCCAGTATGGCTTGAGAATTGTAGGAGAGTGATAAGAAGTCTGTGTCAGGATGAATGGTGGGAGGTCAGATCTTACAGTCTTCTAGGCCGTAATAAGGAGTTGGATTTTATTCTGTCTGCAGTGGGAAACTATCTGAGTGTTGTGACATGAGGTACATTTCTGTAAGGCCACTCCAGCTATAGTGAGGAGAATGGGAAAGAGTAGAAGCAGGATGACCAGTTAAGAAGCTATTGAAATGTTCCAGGCAAGTAATGAGGATAGTCATAGAGAGATGGAGACAGGTGGATGGATTTGGGATGTGATGTGGAGGTGGTTGATAAGACTTGGTAGGATTAGATTATACCTTTCTGCTGCTGTTTTGTTTTAGGAAAAGACTAGATAATGGAAAAGCTTTGACTGGTGTCCCAGGAAGACTCAGAGATAGAGATATTTAAAAGAGGAAAGAGAACATTTACTTGGAAAGAATGTGACTTGACAAAAATAAAACAAACAAAAGCACAAGTGTTTAAAGAATCAAAACTCTGTAAAAAAAATACCAAGGTTATCAAGCTTAAATTGGTCTGTTTGTTGTGGAAAACGACTCTTACTTGTTTGTCATGTTCACAGTGGTCATGTATTTTCAGACACCGACACAGGAATAATCGGGTAAGGTATTGTTTTTGTTAGGAAGTCCAGTTTTAAAAAGGTAAATTTCGAAGTTTTACACTTTGGGGCCCAGTACCAGATAGGATGATCTTATTAACTTTGTTTTATCTCAAGTTGCAAAGCGTTTCCTCCCTCCTGACTATGGTATGTGAAGTGCTTAGTCATTTTGGAAGCTCTGCTGGATCTGGGAGGAGAGAAGTATGATGACGGTGCAGACTGGCTTGGGACAGTGTGAGAGTGGGCTGGGCTACTTTCCTTCACGATCTGTGGTATTTTGATAGACCTGTCCACCTGCCTCTTGTGTCATTCCTAGGTAAGGTAGAGAATCAGCATTTCCAGGCCAAAAGCTGGTATGGCTCGCCAATCTCAAGTTTACTTGTCTGGTCTTCTCTGCACTTAATGGTGCCATTCTTATACTTCCTAGGAACTGGTGGATCGGCTCTATTCATTTCGAGAGTGCTATTTCGAGACGCACAGTGTTGAGGATGCTGGGAGGAAGCAACAGGATGTGCGGGAGGAGATGGAGAAGACCCTGCAGCAGATGGAGGAAGTAGTGGGTATGAGTCCCAAAAGAACACGCCAACCCCTGGTCCCTCACTGAAATGTGACGGAGTTTTGCTCTCTCTGTGGATTCTTTGGTATCCTGTTTGTGGCTGCCACAAGATGGTGCAACAGAATATTTCTTCTAAGGGTGCCTGTGCAAGGACGGCAGCCTTTCAGCTCTCTAAACTCCATTTCCCAGTGCCATGAAATAAAAAAGAGCATGCTTGTTGCTTGATTACTATTGCAGTAATCTTCTTAACTGACCTTTCTGCCTCTAATTTCTTTTACTTCCAAATCAACTTAAATAATGACCATGGCCATTATGTTTCTAAATCCTTACTTCATGCATTTACTCTCATTCCTTGTCTGCCTCTCTGCTCAAGTATCTTCAAAGATTCCTACTTTTGACGGATTGAAGTCCAGACCTCTTCACTTGGTATTCAAGTCTCCATTGTCTGACTTTTTTTTTCCTACCCTTATCTCTGACTACCTACTTACAAAGGAACTTTTTGTTTCATTCAGGTTGAACCATCCATTCTCCCACTAACATGCCACATGTATTTCTGCCTCTTTGTTTACATCATTTTTCTCCCTGGAGTGTCTTGTCTTTTCTCCTTTTCACTTTGTAAAGTCCATTCATTGGGTGTATGCCATATGCTCCTTGTCATTGGTTTTTTGATTTTCCATGGATATGCTTTGTCCTCTCCACTAGATTGTAAGCCCCTCAAAGGTAGGGATAATGCTTCCTTTGGTACTCTGTTTTCTAACAGCACACTGCATGTGGTAGATTTTCAATAAATGATTTGTTCATGAAGATTTTCTCAATTATTTCATTCCTAGAACTGGCATGGGGTTATTCCTTGAGCGAGTACTCTAGTCTTACCTGTAAGACTGCCTGGGTTTCCACTTTCCTTTCCACTTTTCTTTTCCCTTCCTCCTAGGTTCTGTCCAGGGCAAGGCACAGGTTCTGATGCTAACTGGGAAGGCACTGAATGTGACTCCTAACTATAGCCCTAAGGCTGAGGAGCTTCTGTCAAAGGCTGTGAAGCTGGAGCCCAAGCTGGTGGAAGCCTGGAACCAGCTGGGTGAGGTGTACTGGAAAAAAGGGGATGTTGCAGCTGCCCACACCTGCTTCTCAGGAGCTCTCACCCATGTGAGCCACCCACTATGCCCTTGGAAAACACAGATGGGATGGATGGGATTTCTTTGGTTCTGTGAGTTTCCCTAGATCATGAATACCAGAGTAGAATTGTACTGGAACTAGGAGAACAGAATCAGAAGTGGGGGAAACAGGGACAGGGGACTGGGAAAGGAAGAAGATGATGGGATCAGGTTCAGGGGTAGATGAGAAGTGAAGAAAAGTTAGCAACCAAGTTGATCCTGTAAATGGGGGTCTAAGACACAGATGGCAGTAAGAATTAAGATGAAAAATTAAAATAAGATTGAGATAGAGTAGATCTGGAAAGGGGAACTAGAATCACAAAGGTTGAATATACGCCTTCTGCATTTGCAGTGCAAGAACAAAGTCTCCCTTCAAAACCTGTCAATGGTGCTTCGCCAACTGCGGACTGACTCTGGAGATGAACATTCTCGCCATGTCATGGACAGTGTCCGACAGGCTAAGTTGGCTGTGCAGATGGACATCCTTGATGGCCGCTCTTGGTGTGAGTGCTCTCAAAAGATCTCCGGCAAGCTTCTAGAGCAGTGGTTCGCAACCGTGGCTGCACACCAGAATCACCTGGAGCCCATCTATTGAGTCTGACTCCAATACGTGTGAAGCCACGGCATCCTTTGCTTTGAAGAAACCCAAAAGATATTTTGATGAACCACTATTCTAGGAACTATGGACCTTTTCATCCAAGAGAGGAGGCTTATATTTCCATATAAGCAAGGCAGAGCTTTTGTGCAGTCTGTTGTAGTTTCTCCTTTGTGTCCATGTTTGCCTCTTTATCCCAGTGGAATTTTGGGTATACTTGTAAGTTTAGTGTCATCAATGGTTTGTTTCAGACGTGGGGCCTTTCATATAGACTTTTGAGGGTAACCAAAATATTTTTACTTTGAACTTGAGCTCTGAGATGATCCATCACTGAGTTGCTTAGTTTTTTTCTCTTCCCCCGCAACCCCCTTAGGTGGGACAGGATGGCTAGAGTGGGCTGGAGTTGGGTATTTCTCTTCCTTAGGTCAGTTACCCTCTGATAACTGATAGCAGGTTAGACTCTGGTTAATTAGTTTCTCCCGAGGGCAGGCCTTGTTAAGAATGGAGTGCTCGGGAGTTCCCTGGTAGGCTAGTGGTTAAGATCACAGGCTTTCATTGCCATGGCCTGGGTTCAATCCCTGGTCGGGGAACTGAGATCCCATAAGCCATGTGATGTGGCCAAAAAAACCCACAAAAACAAGAAGAAGAAGAAGAGAGTGTTCTGGCATATTTCAAAAAAGTTCCTTTGCCCCCTCCCTCTGCTGGAAGTATGAGGGTGTTCTTCTCCGATGTTTGCTGTGGGAATCTGGTTGAGTTCCTAGAGGTAAATCTCACAATATTGTGGGGACTCCCTTGTGACTGGGACCCCTGGGCTTGTCCACACTGAGCCTCCAGAATTCGTCAATTTCAGTTCAGGTTTTCCTACCCCAGCAGTGTTCCTGTGGTAGCTCATAAGTTTCTGCTCTGCTAAGCCGTAACTCCCTGTATTCACCTGTCTCTCCAATTTTGGGGGCAGCAGTTTGCCCTGTGTTATCCCCTTTCTTACACATCCAAGAAGAGTTGTGGATTTTTTAGTCTGTTCGGCCTTTTCCTTGTTAGGACTGAGTGGCGACTTCAAGCTCCTTACATGCGGAACCCTGTGTTTCTCTTTCAGATATTCTGGGGAATGCGTACCTTTCTCTTTACTTTAATACTGGCCAGAACCCTAAGATCTCCCAGCAAGCCCTCAGTGCCTATGCCCAAGCAGTAAGTATTTATGGTCACCCAGACAAGATATACAGAGGCAGCAGCAGAAACAAGAGTGTTGTTCAGTCTTCCTCGTGGCTTTTTAGCAAGACGCACGGGCAGTGTTCGCTGGCGTCCAGTGTGCGTAGTTTCGCAAAGCTGGTTGTGCAAAGGTGATGTACCTCCTCCTATAACTTGAGTATTAGCAACCACTTGCAGTGTGTGCCTCAGTGCTAGGTAGCCCCTTGAGCTGTTTGGATTTCATACAGGTGTGCATAACCAAACCACAGAGCCCATGCCAACACGTTCATCTCTTTAATATGTTCTGTGTGAAAATAATGCTTGTTAATATTCGTGTACATTTTTAAAGAAAAATAAATTAAGCAGTATCCCCAGGTTCACCATTAGATAGTATGGCTCTGGACTTCCCACAGACTAAAATGGAAAACAGCATGTAGCCCATTCTACGTTGTAGCCTAGGGATTAATTCACTGGAGCTCATGCTTTGCCTTAGGCTTTCAGACTATGTTTATATCGATAGCCACTTGCAGGGGAATTTCCTTCAGGCCTTGAGTGCCTGACTGCTCACTGTTACAAGGTTTACATTGACCTTTAGAGCACTTTTTATATAGGCTTCATATTCACTTTCTTTTGTTTTCTCTTGACATGGAGACTTGCTTTTTAACTTACCATTATTTATTTTGCTCTGACTGGCAGAATAAGGAATATAGCTACCTTATATTCATGTTTGCAGTTTAGGAACTGTTCTTTTTTCACCATCCCACAGGAACTTTATTTTTCACAAAGCTGAAGTGCAAAACATAGATAACCATTTTTAATAAGCACAGTCAAATTTTTAACCACAAGACGTCTACAAGAATTATAGCTTTAAAAAATACAACCAATTTTTATATTTCAAAAATAGCTCAACTCAGATTAATTTCTTAAAAAGTACACTTCTCATACTATTTTTTTGGCATTACCCTGGTTGAACTCTGATGCAGCCATAATCAGGAGCTGTGGGCACACATGTGTGAACCGTGCTCTTGCCCTCACTGCTGTGCCGATGAGTGCAGCTCAACTGGTGGGACTCACACTCATGACAGGAGTGTGCAGTAATAAAATGGCATTTTAAGAAATGACAGATATGACTTCCTCACACACTGTGCTTCTCACTGTAGTCTTAATGGTGGCATTTAACTCAACCCAACCTGTATAGCCAGTGGGGTTGTTCTTTTTTTCAATCAGGGAAATTTTCAGGCTGAGGAATTATATTTTACTCTAATTTCTTAATCTGGTAAACGTTTACATTTTAAAGCATGATGTACTACCTTAAAATTTTATGTTTGTCTTCTGCTAAACAGTTGCTTTTAACTCTTAATTTCTTCATCAGTCCTGCATTTTTAAACATAGTTGAACCAACCATTTAAACAATTTAATTCATGTTGTTTGTGCTTTTGCAGTGTGCCAGGCAATGAATGGAATTAAAAAATAAAGTGATCATAGCCATGAACATCACCAGCAGTTTCTTCATAACATATTTGTCTGCACTGTCGTGTGGTTTCTGGCCATGTGTTTAAATTGGAGAATCAGAATTTGGCTTTCACTATGTGTTTTAAGGGAGCTTGGATGTAGATGTTTGTATCTGGAGCCAGGCTCATGGGCAGAGGAAATGCATTAAATTGACATCATTTCTTTCCTAGGCTTTCCTCATTTATACCAGCATCTTATTGACTAAAATAAATTTTTATCAGTTTTTTTTTTTTTTTTTAGTATGGTAGTTTTTACTGGAAAAAATTCACATGTAAGTGGATCTATGCAGTTCAAACCTGTGTTGTTCAAGGGTTTTTTTTCTTTCATCTTTATTGGAATATATCTGCTTTACAATGTTGTATTAGTTTCTGCTATACAACAGAATGAATCAGCTATATGTATACATATGTCCCCATGTCCCCTCCCTCTTGAAGCTTCATCCCAGCTTCCCTTCCCCGCCCCGTGTCCTCAAGTCCATTCTCTACGTCTCCATCTTTATTCCTGCCCTGCCACTAGGTTCATCCATACCGGTTTTTTAGATTCCACATATATGCATTTGCGTAGGGTATTTGTTTTTCTCTTTCTGACTTACTTCACTCCGTATGACAGACTTATTTATTTATTTATTTGGTTGTGCCAGGTCTTAGCTGCAGCTCGTGGGCTCCTTAGTTGCAGCATGTGAACACTTAGTTGCAGCATGCACGTGGATTTAGTTCCCTGACCAGGGATTGAACCTGGGCCCCCTGCATTGGGAGCACGGAGTCTTAACCACTGAGCCACCGGAGAAGTCCCTTTATCAGATGTTAATCACATATTCTATTTTTATACTATTGCATGGATAAATTATAATCATATTTTAAAGTTTCATGCAAATACGAAACCCTTTCATCCTTGAGGTTTCAGGGATTGAGTAATATGTGCCACACAAGCAGTTACTGTATAACAGTGTGGGTATAGGAAACTTTTTTTTTTTAATTTATTTTATTTTTGGCTGCATTGGGTCTTTGTTGCCATGTGTGGGTTTTTCTCTAGTTACGGCAAGCGAGGGCTACTCTTCGTTGTGGTGCGCAGGCTTCTCATTGCGGTGCCTTCTCTTGTTGCGGAGCACGGGCTCTCGGTGCACGGGCTCCAGTAGTTGTGGCACGTGGGCTCAATAGTTGTGGCTCGCGGGCTCTAGAGTGCAGGCTCAGTAGTTGTGGTGCATGGGTTTAGTTGCTCCGTGGCATGCGGGATCTTCCCGGACCAGGGATCGAACGCATGTTCCCTGCATTGGCAGGCGGATTCTTAACCACTGCGCCACCAGGGAAGCCCTGGGAAACATTTTGACAAGCAAGAAACTTAAATTTTTCCAGGGTAAGGAGGTTTAAGACATGCTGTGCATGGCCATCCTTAAGACTGCGACAAGAGCCACTGATGATCTTTTTATCCCACTATAGGAGAAGGTTGACAGGACAGCTTCCAGCAATCCTGATCTTCATTTGAACAGGGCAACGGTAAAAAAAAAAAAAATCATTTGTGTGGGGGAGTGGTCATCTGAAGGTAAAATACATAAGATATCTAGGTCTTAGCCTGTGAGGATGACTGAGTATTCACAGGGACAAGGTTGGGTACAAACTGTGAGAGGAAAGCCAAATTATTTCTGGGAAAAGCTAGCTTAGTTTGACTAAAGTATCTGGAGGGAAAGGTAAAGGGGCTGAGTTGGTGGGAGGGTAAATAGAGGATGGGGGACACAGTTCAGAAGACTTTCCTGAAGTGTTCATTGTAAACATAAAAATAGAATCACCCAATATATACAACTTAACTGTTGTAGAGTTTGGAAGTTAGCTTCTTTGAAATGATTCCATCTTTGGGGCTGTGATCACCTTGGCCAGGATGTAAGGTGTTTACTGGCTCTTCAGGCTGTTCATCTGTAGAAGAGGAAGACAGCTGGGAAGGAAAACAGTTTATTTCTCTAGATTCCTAGCCCACTGTGCTATTACTAATCTCTCCCTGGCCCCTCCCCCCACCCCACAGATAGTTTGTGTTGAACACACTTATAATTGGGAGGTTTTTTGGTTACTTCTCGTGCAGTTACATAAATATGAAGAGAATTATGGGGAGGCCCTGGAAGGCTTTTCTCGGGCTGCAGCACTGGACCCTGCCTGGCCAGAGCCCCAGCAGCGAGAGCAGCAACTCCTGGATTTCCTGAATAGATTAACCAGCCTCCTTGAGAGCAAGGTAGAGATGTCTAAATGCTGAATTCTGCTTTTTTATTCTGCTGTAGGCCAATAAAATAAGAATAAAGTAGGCCTCGGTAGTAGTGACCCTATAGAAGTGGGTAGGTGGGAGGGGAGGACTAGACTCTCAAGGAGAGTGACTAGTTCCCAGCTTCTTTTTTTAACGTCCTTATTGGAGTACAATTGTTTTTACAATAGTGTGTTAGTTTCTGCTTTATAACAAAGTGAATCAGCTATACATATACATATATCCCCATATCTCTTCCCTCTTGCGTCTCCCTCCCTCCCACCCTCCCCATCAGTTCCCAGCTTCTTACCTATTTCCTTTTCCTTTGCAGGGAAAGGTGAAGACCAGAAAGTTACAGAGCATGCTGGGAAGCTTGCGCCCAGCCCATCTAGGCCCTTGTGGAGATGGGCGCTATCAGTCAGCCTCTGGGCAGAAGGTGACCCTGGAGCGCAAGCCCCTGAGTGCTCTGCAGCCTGGTGTAAATAGTGGAGCTGTGGTCCTGGGAAAGGTGGTGTTCAGCCTTACTACGGAGGAGAAAGTCCCCTTGTGAGTTTCTGTTGCCTTTTCTCTTTTTCATCGTTTTAAACTAGTTGCTCTTATTTCCTGGCCTTTCTCTAAAAGTTGAGGACATTGTTAGTGGTCAGAGATTAGTGAGTTCTGCTTCCCTTCTGTGACTGTCTTCCCTTCTGTGAGCAAGTATTGTTTAGGTGATATCTAACAATCTCTATAGATTCTGTCACCGTCCATTTTTTCCCTGAGCTTGGTGTTCTGTGGACTCCTATATTCGAAGCTGAAATTTGACAGCTACTTTTTTTTTATGAGACAGATGGAAACCTTAAAATTCTCCTACCTCTTTGTGTTTTCATGATCATAGAGGCACAAAGAGGAAGAATTCTAAGTCCTCTTTGGACTTAGGTGTGCCTAAGCAGTTCTGGAAGGTGAGCTTTGAGTTTGAATTTATGGCCTGATGGAGAGATTCTCTCAGATGTTATTCAACAAATATTCATTGAGCATCTGCTATATGTGTTGTAGGGAGTTAAAAAAAAATGTAACACACCCAAATGAAGGGTGCTTATAGTCTAGCAGAGGAAATGACTTAAAAATATTCATTTAGAAAATTTTTAACTCTTGCAAAATGAGGGTTTGATCAGTATCATCATTCCTTGGTCCTTCACTTACTTCCCAATCCCTGGTTGACTAGTTTCCTTTTCCTGTTTTCTACTGAATTTTTTTTGTTTCTGGGATCACCAGCGTTTGATCCAGTAGCTTCTACTGGAAGCATTCTGATTTCTCTGTCACTGTTCCCTTTCATATCCCTTCTGCTCCATTCAAACTAAAATATAACTCCCATTGTATGCCTGATATTCCTCCATGGCATTTTCATGGTATACGAATTTGAACAATTGAAGAGCAAGAGGATAGTTGAGAAAAGTTTAGTTACTAGAGCAGACCCTAGAGTTAAGAGGAATGAGAAAGAAATATAGACAAAGGTAGGGTTTTAGGGGCCCTTGAGAACAAATATTTTGCTACTCCTCTTTTTATGTGCAATTTCTAAATGTTAAGGTCTAGGAGGACTCCGTTTTTGTTCCTTTCCTGTTTTCTCTCTATATCAGGATGGCAAATAGATGCCAACTTTGATTACTTGGCAGTGGCTGCATGATTTACTGTAAAGAAGGATTCTGAGGCTTTGACTGGTTTCACCGGGAGAATGCTGTGCTTGATTTGCAGTGTTTGCTGTGAATTTGGGTGTGCCAAGTGATGGCATGAGCATCGATTCTTCACCATCTCACTTATAGGTCATCTCATTTGGTGACGTCATACAAACCCAAGTCTTTGGCTGCCTCTTCTATGCTCACAGGTCTAGCTCCAGCCTCGGGCTCATTTCCAACTTTTGGATTCCTATATCTAGCTGCCTCTGGGCTATAATAAGAAACCTCTAACTCAGTATGTTCAGAATTACTCACCTCATCTTTCTCTGGCAACCTGTTTGTCCTCCCTGAATTCCTTTTCAATCAATGGTACCACCTCTACTCAGTCACTTAATTAAGACTTTTGGAAGTTGTTCTAGACTTCTCCATTCTCTTGCTTTAAGGCAATCATCAAGTCCAATAGATATGCCTTTTAGTCCCTACTTTCCTGTCTTTACTAATTTAATAAAGCCTCTTAACACATCAACAGACAAGTCTCCCTGTTCCGTTTTTCCTCCAGTGTTCCACAGTACAGAGAAATATTTCCCAGATGCAGATCTGACCATTGCTATTTCTTATTTAAAATCTCTTACTGGTACTGTGTAGCTTTTAGGATGAAGTTTTAACTCTTTAGCTTAACACCCAAAACCCTTTATGATTTTCTCCCTGCCTCCCCGTGTCCATTATCTCCGTCACTTTAACGCTTGTACCTTTTGTCCCAACCTTGGGATTATTTTGTAGGTTTCAGAACAGCTATTTTCATGCCTCTGTGTTTTTACACACAGTTACTATGCCTGGATAATCTTTTTGCTGCTTCTTGATATAGATTACATTTTCCCCCCAACATTTTATTATAAAAATTTTCAAGCATACAGCGAAATTGAAAGAATTTTACAGTGAACATTTGTGTACCTATAGTCTACTATTAATATTTTATTATACTTAGTTTATCACAGATCTATTTATTCCCCTATTCATCTGTTGGTCTCTCTTATTCTTGGTCCATTTCAAAGTAAATTGCAGACATTAGTATACTTTCCTCTAAATACTTCAGCATGCAGTCATTAAGCAGAGTTCAATATTTGTTCATAATTTTATTCTTTTTATGTAAAATTTACATACAATGAAATGTACAGATCTTAGTGCATATTCCTAAGTTTTGACAAATGCATACACCCATATAACCTAAACACCTATAGAGAACATTACCACCACCTCAGAAGTTCTCTTATGTTTCTTCCCAGTCAAGCCATATCCCCTTCCCTTAGAGATTTTTTATTTCCACTGAGGATTAGTTCTCCTGTTTTAACCCAGGTAGTTTTTCATTCTTTAAGATTCAGTTTGAGGGTCTCCTCTTCACGGAAACCTTCCTGGCTTTCCATTGATTTAGACATTTCTCCTCTGGGCTCCCACAGCCCAACCTTTGGCTTCACTGAATTCATCACAAGCAAAAAGCTATTCTGGCACCTATTGCAGTTGTACTGTCAGTGATGGTCTAATTGTCTGACACCCACTAGACTAATAAGCTCGCTCACAGTGCCTGACACATGATAGGTATTCAGTGAAAGTTTGTGGAATTAAATTAAATTGACAGTAATGGTTAGCGAGTTTGATGAAGGTTGTGATAGTTAAATTGATAGAGCAGGAATACTGCTCCGCTGCAACTTTTCGAACTAGTTCCTTATTAATATTCGTTGAATGTGTCCCAAAAAGATACATATCTAAGACAAATGAACCCTCAGATGTACATAGTGAATGATAGTACCTGTCATAGGAGTTCTAAACAAGTAACTAAGAAAGCTTTTTTTTTTTTTTTTTTTTTTTTTTTTTTTAAACCATCTTAAAATTTTCTTCTCTCTCTTAACCCATCTTAACCTGGCAGTACATTTGGCCTGGTAGATTCAGATGGACCTTGCTGTGCAGTGATGGTATATAATATGGTGCAGAGCTGGGGAGTGCTCATTGGGGACTCTGTAGCCATCCCTGAGCCTAACCTTCGGCTTCACCGAATTCAGCACAAGGGAAAGGTGAGTGATGGCTAGGATTCTTTCTCACCTCATAGGCTCTCAAAGTGGGACAAGTTTACCTCTTTTAAAAAATACACATAAAATAAAGCATATATATGTGTGTGTGTGTTGTATGATATCCTATATTTACACATGTATGTGTAATTTATTTTTTACTAATAGTTTTACTCAAAAGTAATGTTTTTTGTTTTGTTTTTCTTTACTAAAAAACTACTAGTAAACAAAAAGAATTTAAAAAATGGACTGAACAGAGAAAGACAAATACATATGATATCACTTACATGTGAAATCTTTAAAAGCTGAACTGTGAAAACAGAGAGTAGAATGGTGATTATCCTGGGATGGTGGAATTGGGGAGATGTTGTTTAAAGGTATAAACTTGCAAGCAGTAGATAAATAAGTCCTGGAGATCTAATGCACAGCATAGTGATTATAGACAACAATATGGTATTATAAACTTCAAAGTTGCCAAGAGACTAGATCTTAATTGTTCCCACCACAAAAATGAAATGATAATTATGTGATGTGATAGAGATGTTAGCTAATGTAATGGTGGTAATCATATTGCAATATATAAATATATCAAATTAACATGTTGATTAATACCTTAAACTTACATAATGTTATATGCCAATTATTTCAATAAAAATAAATTTTAAAAAATGGACTAAAATATTGTCAGCCAGATGTTATTACTGTTAACAGTTTGGTATGTAAACCTCCAGTCTTTTCATAAATTTATGTACACATTCGTATGTATATTTTTAATTATGAGTGGAGTATTATATGCAAATGTTTGTGAGCATTTTCTGTGGTTTTCCGTATTCTGCAACATTGTTTTGAATTAACACATAGAGGTGGTGATGAAGATGATGATGATAGTTAAAATTTACTGAACACTTAACTGACTGCTAGACACTGTGCAAAGAGTTTTATGGCCTGCATTGGATCATTTAATCCTTACAAAACTCTACAAGAGCAGATATTTAACCGCTTTTTCCCCATTTAGATCAAGGGTCAGTCAGCAAACTCTGGCCGGTTGACCAATTCTGGCTCACTGCCTGTTTTTGTATGGCTTGTGAGCCAAGAATGGTTTTTATATTTTTTAATGAAAACAATTGAAAGAATAATAATAATTTGTGATACATGAAAATTACAGGAAATTAAAATTTCAGTGTTTGTAATTAAAATTTTTTGAAACAAAGTATACCCATTTGTTTACTGTTGTCTGTGGCTGCTTTTCTACTAGTGTCAGAGATGAATAGTTCTGTGACAGAGACTATATGACCCACAAAGCCTGAAATATTTATTATTTGACTCTTTACAGAAAAAATTTGCTGACCCCAGATCTAGATTATTAATAATTGTTCCTTACTATAAAAGTACTTTAGTAAATATTTTAATATCTGTGCATATCCATGGTTATTAAATAAATTTAATTAATTCATTAAAGAAATTAAGTGAATTTCTAAGGTAGAACCCTGGCTGCAAAGGGTATGCAGAATTCTAAGACTGTGGTTTTTTTTTTTTTTTGGCTGCGTTGGGTCTTTGTTGCTGCGCTCAGGCTTTCTCTAGTTGTGGCAAGCGGGGGCTGCTCTTCGTTGCGGTGCACGGGCTTCTCGTTGCTGTGGCTTCTCGTTGCAGAGCACTGGCTCTAGGCACGCGGCCTTCAGTAGCTGCGGTGTGTGGACTCAGTAGTTGCAGTGCGCAGGGCTAGGCATGCAGACTTCAGTAGTAGTTGTGGTGCGTGGACTCAGTAGTTGCAGTGCGTGGGCTCTAGGGCTCACGGGCTTCAGTAGTTGTGGCACGTGGGCTTAGTTGCTCCGCGGCATGTGGGATCTTCCCAGACCAGGGATCGAACCCTTGTCCCCTGCATTGGCAGGTGGATTCTTAACCACTGCGCCACCAGGGAAGTCCCTCTAAGACTTTTGATACATATTGCCAAACTATTTTTTGGAAGGTTGTACCAGTTAATAACCGTGGATGTCAGTAATTGTTTTTCTATGGTTTTCTCTGCAACTCTATGTAGAAACCTTTGAAAAATTATTTGCTGATTTTACATGAAAAGTATAGCATCAATATTGTTTGGCTTTGGTTTCTTGATTATTGGTGAGGTTGAAAATTTTATCATATGTTTATTGACTATAATTCTTTTATAAATTGCTTTTTTTTGGTCACTTGCCCATGTTCCTGTTAGGATGTTTTAAAAATTGATTTATGAAAACTGTTTAATTCACTTCTTTATTTTGACTCAAAAGAACCTCCTTTATACTCCAAGTGGAACAGTATTTTTTGGATAAAGATCTTTTAACAACACAGTTTGCAACTTAAAGTACATTTGAACTGATAAATTGAGCTGATCTTTTCCGTTATTAGGAGAATGTTTAAACCTACATTTTGTTAATTCCTCCTGATATTAAAGGAGAAGTAAGTCTAATTTATATTAGGCAGATTAATTTATAACTTTACAAACACTTGATCTAAGAGTTTCTCAGACTTTCTATTGGCTCTGGCTTGGCTGCTGTGTGTATTTAGTTATAATTTATGATAAACACTGTGGGAAGGGAAGATTCTGTAGAGCTGGTGGGACCCTTTTGTTGGGCAGTGCCAGGATCCTGTTCTTTTTGAATCAGAATTGTCCCATTCTTGTAATGACAGTTACTGGCACTCTACCTGTCCCAGATTTTCCTTCTGAAGATTGAAAACTTTGGGAAAATTACATCCCCTATGTTAGTTCAGCTTTGTTTAATGTGAGGTGGAGGTAAGGGGTATATCTGCTGCGGGAGGTGGAAAGGAGGGGGTGAGAAAGCCACAGGTGGTGTATCCCTGTGCTGGAGTTTCTTCCATCTTAGGATCTGTAATGAGCCTCTGTATATTTGTCTTTTCCAGGACTATTCCTTTTCCAGTGTTCGTGTGGAGACGCCCCTCCTGCTGGTGGTGAATGGGAAGCCTCAGGGCTCCAGCAGCCAGGCCGCTGCCACAGTGGCATCGAGGCCACAGTGTGAATGACCTTCCTTGGATGGCATGCTAAAGAGGGAGTAGAGGCGAGGAGAAAAGCTCAAGGGCACTCGGCAACTGCACCAGCCAGATCCAGTGACGCAACTGGAATTGGGGGGACGTTTTAGATGACAACTTTCCTTTCCTCTGCCCTGTAAGACACTTTGTGTCTTCTTTCTTTCCTGTTATGTTCCAGCTCTCTCTGGGGCCACACATGTCCCTGGTATATCTCCTGCCTCTTCCATTGCTCTTCTATGTTTTAGGCAAAGAGCATGGAGTTGGTAGAAGTGTTGGGACCTTGTCATGGGACAGAGTCCCCAAGGTTCCTGTTCTTGCCTCCTTCCTGAGCCTCATGTGTATATATCATTTCAGTATTTATTGCTAAGGGAGGGGGTTTAATTTTTTTAATGACTTAGTTTTTGAGCAGTTTTTATTTTTAAAATTTAGGTGCTTCCCCTTCTTTGGGGCTGGAACAGAATTAAATTTGTTTGGAAAAAAAATACTGTGTAGTTTGGCCTGCTTCATTCTCTCTAGGCTTGAATTCTTGGTTTTAGGATCACTTCAATCCATTAGAGTAATACCCCCTTCCCCGCTTTTTTCTTTAAGCAAAATAGTTTACTTCTCTTTCAGTTAAAAGAAATCTGGCAATAGGCAGCCCAGGGCAGGAATGGTAGTTCCACAAAGTTGTTGGGAACCAGCTTCCTTCCACTTCCCCATTCTGTCATCCTTAGGAGTGGCCCTTATCATAGTCCAACATGACAGCAGTACTATTCTAATAGTGTTACTAGGGTGAAAGACCAGAGAGAGCTAGATATTCAATTCCTTTAGGTTCTAGTGATACATTTTATAACAGTTTCTTTTAATATCCTCGTGGAAAAATAGGGAAATATGAGGGAGGATTATTAACCAACTGAATGGTTATAACCAGAGAGTGTATTAATGGATACAGATTAATTTGGAAGACTTCTAGTGATGTTCGTGTTTTAAGAAGTCCTTCCCTATCCTGAAGTCATCAAGACATATCCCCTCTGTTGATTTATGAATTTTTATCATTTTGTCCTTTTCTTTCATTATGACCTTTCTTGTGTTACGATGTAGGTATATAATTTTTTTTCTTAATGAGTAATTAATTGCCCCAGCACCTTTTATTAAAGATCCATCCTTTGCCCACTGATCTTTAAAGCCCAATCTGTCTTAAAGCAACTTTTTATATATAGTATATAGGTCTGTTTCTGAGCTTTCTCTTCTGATCTATTCTGATCTATTTGTCTATTTCTATTCCAATACCATATTGTCTTCTCATTTTATAAAAAGTCAGTATCCAATCAGAATAACAATGGGCCATGTTGTTCTTAACCAGTGGCCCATTTACATTTTAGAATCCATAAATTTTCATGAAAAACTCTGGGTTTTGCTTGGGGTTGCATTGAATTTATAGATCAATTTAGGAAGAACAGACATGTTTATAACATTGAATCTTCTTATTCATGATTTTCTTCATTTATTTAAGTCTTCAGTATATTTCAATATAATTGTATACTTTTTCTGGAAAAGTCCTATATATCTTTTATTAGATTTATTCCTAGATACTTCATAGTTTTCTATGCTATTGTAAATAGTATAATTTTTAAAATTACATTTGCTAACTGTGCTTGGGAATAGATATAAATTGACTTTATATATTTTATAGCTGTCACCTTTTTAGAACTCTCTCATTCTAATAATTTGTTGATTCCTTTTGGTTTTCTGTGTATAAATAACAACTTTTTTGTGTCTTCCTTTCCAGTCCTTTTACCTTTTATTTTCTTTGTTTTCTGCAGTAGTTAGGATCTCTAGTATGCTGAATACAAGTGATGATTGCAGGCATCCTTGTCTTGTTCTTATACGTAAAGGAAATATTTTCAGTATTAAATAAGATGTTTGTTATATAGTTTTTACATATGCCTGATCTTAGATTTCAAGCCTATTTGGGTTTTTATGATGAAAAGGTATTACATTTTATCTAATGCTTTTTCTGCATTTATTGAGATGGCAGATGACCTTTTTTTTCTTTTAATCTGTTAGTGTGGTGGATTAGAGTACTCAGCTTTTTTTTTTTTTTTGCGGTACGCGGGCCTCTCACTGTTGTGGCCTCTCCCGTTGCGGAGCACAGGCTCCGGACGCGCAGGCTCAGCGGCCATGGCTCACCGCCCTATCCACTCCACGGCATGTGGGATCTTCCCGGACCGGGGCACGAACTCGTGTCCCCTGCATCGGCAGGCGGACTCTCAACCACTGCACCACCAGGGAAGCCCGAGTACTCAGCTTTTGATTAATAAATCAAAAGTACAAAACTTGGTACAAAACTTACAAAACTTGGTACAAAACTTACTTGGTCAGGATATGTATTTTTTTTTATATCGCTGGATTTACTTGTGTAATATTTAAGATTTTATATCTGTGGGTCACAAGTGATATTAGTTTATGAGTCTACACTATTTGTTAATCTATTCTAGTCTGGTTTTGGTATTAAAGTTATGCTAGCCTCATACAATGAGTAAAGAGCATATCTCCTGTATGTTTATTTGAAAAGATGATATAAAATCAGTTTGTCTTTTTCTTGGTAGAACTTGCCCATAAAGTCATCGATCAGCACCTGGCATTTTCGTTATGGAAAGATTATAACTTCTTTTTTTTTTTTTTAAACATCTTTATTGGGGTATAATTGCTTTACAATGGTGTGTTTGTTTCTGCTTTATAACAAAGTGAATCAGTTATACATATACATATGTTCCCATATGTCTTCCCAAAGATTAACTTCTGGTTTAAATTCTTTAAGGTTTATTGGATTGAATTATTCAAGTTTCTCTTGATTAAGTTTTGATATTTTGTATTTTTTAGTAATTTATCCATTTCATTTAAGTTTTCAAATTTACTCTCCTAAGTATTTGTAGTATGTTCCTTATTTGTTTATTCTCTATGGTATCAGTCATTTTGTCCCCTTTTTCCCTAACGTATTATTGGTATTATTCATTTGTACCTTATCACTTCTCCTTCAGCCTTTTGTCTCTTACAAGTCTTCAAAGAAATTGACTTTGTTTACCCTCATCTTTTGTAGTTTTTTTCTTTTTCATTAGTTTTTATTTTTATCTTCATAATATCCTTTTTTTCTCCTGTTATAAGAGTGCCTGTTCATGAGCTGGGATATAATTTTTGTATCTGATAGGCAACATGACATTTCATTGTTTTAAATTTTCATTCCTTTATTTGTGATGTTGAACATCTTTTAATAAAATACTAGCTAGCTACTTATAAATTTGATGTGTAACAGAGAGCATCCAAGACTGAGGAAAATGTATTAAAAAAAAAATTTAGGGAGCTATGTTTAGGAAATGATATAGCACTTTGTACCATCTGTATCATATGACACATTTTATTGTATTATGATTACTTGATTCTATGGTTTGAACTCTTAAAGGACAGCCACTAACTCATACTTATCTTTGAGTTCTAGACATTATTATATACATCTCTGAGTGTTGGACATTGCCTGATTTGACAACAAATGGCTGGCCGGCTGGACAGATGGTGGGTTAGGAAAACAAGATATATTAGATTAATATAGAGAGTGTTGACACCTTGTATGCAGAATAATAATGATTTTGAAACTTTATTCTATTGGCTTGAAGAGCCTTTAGAACAGGGCTCCTGCTTTGGTAATTGCTTCTCTTGTAGGTTCAATTGGTCTCTAGCCTTCAGAGAGATAGTGGAAATTGTGCTATTCTTTATCACAATACTTGCGGCGGGGGGCCATGGAGGTCAGAATTAGGAAACAGGGATGGAATATATCAGTCATGGTTCAATCAGGGGAGCAGAACCTTTATGAGTTATGGGATAAGGGATTTATTATATAAATTAGACTTCATGCAAAGTCTTATATGATAATATATTTATTATATAAAAAAGACCTTGTGTAGTTCCAGCTTAGCAGGTTGGCACAGTACAGACCAACATGTAGAACTGGTAGGAGGATACTCCAAGAGTAGAGCAGAAGTTGAAGGTTATAACTTGGTTCTACATGGGAGGAAAAGAGGCCTAATTACAGTGATTAGGGGAAGAACTGAAGGGATAAAGACCTAGGGTGTTGAGTAAGAGAGGGTAACCGTGAACATAGTGAACCCAGGTAATTGCCAAAGTACAAACTGTTTTTGATCAGTGGATATGATGTGCGTAGCCCTGGTGGAGAAGTCAGAATCTTATTGAATCCTACTTCCTATATGGACACTTCTTCCTCATCCTCTCTTTAATGGTGGTGGCCTTAGGAGTTCTACCCATGGCCTACTGCTTTTCTTCCTCAAAACATTTTCATTGAACCATTTCATTCATAGCCATGTGTTCACTTACCAAATTACTAATTTTCCTAAATTTATATTTCCAGATCTTTTTCCCTAGCGCTAGTGATAAGTGTACACCTGCTTACTAGGCTATATGTGCCATAGACATTTTAAATCCAACGTATCTAAAATAGAACTCATTATCTCTAGCAGCCACCTCTGTTGTCTCTGTATTAGCAGCTGACATCACCATGTATTCAGTTATCTAGGCCAGAAACTTGGGAAGTCATCTCTGATTCCTTCTTCATGTCTAATATCCCCCAGTCTGTCACATGGCTGTTATGTTGATCATGTCTCCTAAATATCTCTTCATTTATTTTCTGTCCATTCATATTGTCTTAGTTCAGTAGTTCTGTATTTCTTGCCTGACTGTGGCAATGGTGGTCTTTGTTTTCCCTATAGTTGAAATCTTACTTTCTCTAACTTTTTTCATTTTTTTAGTAATAATGATCATAATAGTAGTATTGTCCAAATTTATAAGTTTGTAAGTAGTAGAGCCATGATTTGAAATTTTTACTGTTATTGTGCTTCAAAGGCTATGGGTGAGTTTCTTTTTTTTTTTTTTTTTTTTTTTGCGGTACGCGGGCCTCTCACTGTTGTAGCATCTCCCGTTGCGGGGCACAGGCCCAGCGGCCATGGCTCACGGGCCCAGCCACTCCGAGGCACGTGGGATCCTCCCGGACCGGGGCACGAACCCACGTCCCCTGCATCAGCAGGTGGACTCTCAATCACTGCGCCACCAGGGAAGCCCATATGGGTGAGTTTCTTACCTCTCTGAGATTCAGTGTCTCCATCTATAAAATGGAGGTAATATTACTACCTACCTTGTAGGATTGTTATGAGGATTAAATGAACTCATACATGTCCTACAGGTGGTACATGACAAGTAGAGATAAGCAGGACTCAATTATGCTGGAATTCCAGCTGTATTAGAGCTGGAATTTGAACCCAGTCCTCCTGACTCTAGAGCTTGTACTCTGCCTGTTATGCTAATGTGCTCTTCTGCTGTTTCAGAAGTGGAAAGTGCTGCCAACAGTTTCACCTTTCTCAAAACAAATCTGATCGTATAATTTCCTTGTTTAAAAACCCTCAGCAAAACACATATATATGGAATTTAAGGGAAAAAAATGTCATGAAGAACCTAGGGGTAAGATAGGAATAAAGACGCAGACCTACTGGAGAACGGACTTGAGGATATGGGGAGGGGGAAGGGTGAGTTTTGACAGGGCGAGAGAGAGTCATGGACATATACACACTAACAAACGTAGTAAGGTAGATAGCTGGGGGGAAGCAGCCGCAAGGCACAGGGATATTAGCTCGGTGCTTTGTGACAGCCTGGAAGGGTGGGATGGGGAGAGTGGGAGGGAGGGAGACGCAAGAGGGAAGACATATGGGATCATATGTATATGTATAGCTGATTCACTTTGTTATAAAGCAGAAACTAACACACCATTGTAAAGCAATTATACCCCAATAAAGATGTTTAAAAAAAAAAAAAAAAAAAACCCCCAAAAAAAAAAAAAAAAAAAACCCTCAGCAATTCTTTAATTCCAGTAAGACACTCCTTCACATGGGCCACAGCCATCACGTTTTGGTCTGCTTATCTATATTACCTCATTTCTGCCCTCTTTTTATAATCCTAATGCATGGCAACCCCGGCATATTTTTAATATCTGGAAATTTCCATGCTCTTTCATACCTCAGCACTTTTGCACATGTGATTCTTTCTGCTTGAAATGTGTTGTCTTCACTCCTGGAGAGCTCCTGATTGCCCTTTGAGATTCAGCTTAAACATTACCTCTTTTGTAAAACCGTCCTGAGCATATTCGATTTTGATGTGCCTGTCTCTATACTCTCAGAGCACTTACTGTGTTTTAATTATTTGCCAGTTTCCTATAGGCTGTGAACTTTTCGAAGGTACTCATCTTAGTGGTGTTAAATCCTAGCTCAGTACCTGACACAAGTGCTCAATAATTCACATGGAACCATTGAATACATTTTAAAAGAGTATGCATTCTGTTCCCATGGTAGTCTCCTACTTTAGTCCGTGGTAATGACTGCCTCTTGGTGTCAGGATTCTGTTAGCATTTTCCTTCTCTACTTACTGATCTACCTACATCTGTGATTTGTAGAGTCAGGGTATCAGTGTTGAGTGTGACCTGAGAGGCAGTGTCTTCCAGTACTCCATTAGCTTAATTTATATATTTTATCTTTAGATGTGCATAGCCACATTTCCCATTGTGTCATATAGCCTCTCACCTTTCTTTTTGTGGGAACCTGTCTCTGTGTCAGGCCAAGAAATCTCCCTTGGTCTCCAGGAAAAGAAGTTCTTCCCTTTTTGTCAGTGACTTGCCAGGCTGTAGAGTATTAGGGAACCACGTTCCCAATACTGGCAGATTTTGTGGGCTTCATTCTTTCTAATATTGATCCTTCATGCTGAAGTGCTAGCTTATTTTTCTCAAAATATTTGAACAAAAATGCTAATTTTTTTTCCAAGTGAAATGTATCATTTAGGATCACTTTTCCTATAAGCCAAAATCACATTTTCAATTTCCTTGTCACTTGGTTGGTTTTCAGCACACCCTCAGCTCCTGGCAGATTTGCATTGACCAGGCAATCATGGGGAAATTCTCACAGAAAGTTGTGTGTGTATACGTACATGTGGATGGTGGTGATGGAATGGGGAATAAGTGGCAAGATACAGGAGAAAGAAAACTGTTCTGTCCTGTTTACCCAATATGGGAGGCAGCATTATACGGAGAGAGAATTGGATTGTGGTTTTCTGCTCCCTAATTGTAACTTTCTTTTTCATTTAATTTCAGGAAATTATATATACAATATATATACAATATATACAATAGTGTAAAATTACAGAAAAGCTAACACAGAAAAGAAAGCCTCATTTCCATTCCTGACCCCTAGTTCCTTTGCTGTAGTAACCGTTCCATTTTCTTACATTTTGTTCAAGAGATATTCTATGTATATATAAGCTTAGTGGCATATCACTTAAAATATACAAATAATACTGCTTTTATGCCCTTAGATCTCTTGAACTTCAGCATTAACTTTTAAAAATTCCTAGATGAAAATACTAATACCCGACAGAACCCACAGGGATTTTGTTTGTGACAATCACTGAAGTAGTATTTGTGAACATGCTTGAAAATCATCAGGTATTTTACAAGTACAGGATGGAGGGGAGGGATGGAAGTAGTATTGTTCTGAGTGACGTGTGATCTGATTTGACAAGAGCAGTTCTCAGTTGGCAGCAGGTCTGTTGTGTCAGCAGCATCCTGCCTAACTTTGGGGCATGTTTCCCTGCCTACAGGTCCTGTCCCTCTTATGGCATGGTCTTGGGGTTTTGTGCATGGCTAATCAAGAGATTCCACTTGCGCTTTAATTGTCAGGTGTGTATTCACTTGAGATAAGCAGTGGAAGCTTGCCAGAGTGTGGGACACCTCTGCCCCCCTCCTTCACCCCTCCCCTTTGCTTTCTCTTCATGTTCAGGGAGTCGGTGCTGGAACTTGGCTGATGCAACAGTTTGAATCACCATCCCTTCGTGCTGTGGGATCCATTCACTTTTAATTGGTAGTTGCTGGAATCATTTCTCCTTCCCTCATCCTAACTTCCTTTTTTAATTGGCTCTCAGGGGCCTCCAACTCCTGCTTTAATCACCCAAAGCAGAGCTGCTGCAGAGAGTCTTAAACTGGTGCCTGGGGACCCTAGGTTTTTCTGTTATGACTCTCCTTCAACTTTTTTTTCTAATCTGTTAAAACAACTTATCTTTGGATTAGGCCTGGGGGTATAGGGATCCTTAGAGCATTGGTTTCACTGAGGCAGCTTGAACAGTGCCAACTTCTTCTAGATTTTACCAACTATTGTGTGTGGCCTGGAGCTTTTTGTTCCTGCTAGCAGAGAGGGAGATTTCTGGCTGAGGTTCCAAAATGGGCCTGGTGAATGATGGGAGTAAATGAAAAACTTATCATTTGAGGAGTGTGAGCCTTGACATTTTGGTGCACAGACTCCTCTATAGCAAAAAGCCTTGTGGAAAACTTGCTGTGTCTGCTTCTGTTTGTCACTGCCCAAAGGGGAAAAAAAACACTAGTTGTACAGTTTTTGACAATAATCATTATTGGGTTATATATTTTTTAAGTATTTTTATTTTATTTATTTGGAAAAATTTTGTTTATTTATTTATTTATTTGGCTGCTTTGGGTCTTGGTTGCTGGGTGCGGGCTTTCTCGAGTTGTGGCAAGCGAGGGCTACTCTTCGTTGTAGTGTGCGGGCTTCTCATTGCGGTGGTTTCTCTTATTGTGGAGCACGGGCTCTAGGCATGTGGGCTTCAGTAGTGGCACGCAGGCTCAGTAGTTGTGGTTTGCAGGCTCTGGAGCGCAGACTCAGTAGTTGTGGCGCACGGGCTTAGTTGCTCCGTGGCATGTGGGATCTTCCCGGAACAGGGCTCGAACCTGTGTCCTCTGTACTGGCAGGCGGGTTCTTAACCACTGTGCCACCAGGGAAACCCTAAAAGTATTTTTTAATTAGGCTTTATTTTTTAGGGCAGTTTTAGGTTCACAGCAAGACTGAGTGGAAAGTACGGAGAGTTCCCATATACCTTTTGCCCTCACACACACACACACACACACACACACACACACACTTGCTCCCCCACCATCAACATCCTGCATCAGAAGGGTGCATTTGTTACAGTTAATGAGCTCACATTGACACATCATTATCACCCAAAGTCCACAGATTACATTAAGGTTCACTCTTGATGTTGTACATTCTATGGGTTTTGACAAATGTATGATGACTTGTACCCACCATTATAGTATCATACAGAGTAGTTTCACTGCCCTAAAAATCCTGTGTGCTCCACGTATTCATTCTTTCCTTCTCTCCTAGCCCTTGACAACCACTGATCTTTTTACTGTTTCCATAGTTTTGCCTTTTCCAGAAAGTCATATACTTGGAATCATAAGAGTATGTAGCCTTTTCAGGTTGGCTTCTTGGGTTATATTTTTAAATGACATTTAAAAATTATTTTTAGTATGGTTTTAAAGCTATGATAGAGAATAAATATATCTCTGGCAAACACAAGCACATTTGTGTGACCTCTTTTTTAACAAATGGATAATGCTAAAGGAAATTGTCCTTGTACAAGCTCACCTTTGGAGAAGCAATGCAATAGTAGACTTGGCTTTGAGTGCCTTATTACCAACACTCTTTGACCATGCCACAATTATGGTACAGGTTGGAAAACACTTGTTTGAGGGTTGAATTGTGACTTTTATACTGAATGATAGGGTAGCTGTTATCCTACAGATAAACTTAATTACAGGGCTATGTCTTGAGACAAGACCAAGAAAGACACAGAAATCTGTCTATACTTTCAACAGTGTTCATTGAGAACTGCATTCTAGATAAAGCAACCATATGTATATATTTGTTATCACTATGTAATATATAAGTGATTTGTAAATTATTATATATATCTCCCAAGAGATTGTGAACTCTTCTGTGTCTTTCTAGAATGTATCCCTAACTCTACCATGGTGTCTACTTATAGTACACACTCAATAAATATTGAATGAGTAAACATTCTGATGTTGCTTACAATTCTCTGAACACATTTTGTTGTTGTTGTTTATATTTAGAAGATCAGGTTCTTACATGTTCGTTCATGTATTTTATGTGTTTGTATGGATAGAGAAGGTAAACAAAATGACTATAGTCCTGCTTATCTTTGGTCAGGGCAGGATGGCTGTAGAAGATGTTAAGCAGAATTCCATCAGATGAATGTAGAAGTAGATCCAGAATGCTGGGACTTGAGGGTATGGCCCCACTAGATGTGAGAGTGTGAGGTTTACCAGTGTGGTCAGGGAAAACTATGCATCCCAGGGGATTATGCATCTTAGTCAGGGTGTAAGCCTACCAGTCTTTTCACCCTGTCCAGCTTTGCTTCTCTTTGTGCTTCTTCCCTGGCGCAGGCCATTTCCTCTGCCCTGCCGGGTGGTTGAACAGTCGGGAGGGACGGCTATACCTTTTCTTTTATTTACTTGCTTATTGCTGTAGCCCAATTCATAATGTGGCAAGCAAAGAGGTGGTCTCTTTTACTTCTTCACTGGTTTCTGCTAGACTCAGTTCCTGATTAAGTTCATAAATGTTGACCGAACACCTACTCTAGTATTGGATATAGCAATATGAGAGTTTTAAGATGAATAGGGTCATACAGCTAATGAATGGTAAATCTGGGCTTAATCTGGGTCTACTGACACTAAGTTTACTGCTTTTGACACTATACCAGGCTGTTTTGTGGGGTTCTTTTGTCAAAGTAAGAAAGTGAAACGAATTATGTGTTCTTATTTAAACCCAGGAAGAGATAATGCAGGAAGGACTAAAATTGTAATAGTTAAGGTTAGTGTGTAGAGTACCTATTCTTCTTAGGTGTTTAGATTTAATTTTTAAATGTAGTTTTTCATATACTTAATGTTTATACTTGCCTGTTTTAAAGAAAAATGTATAATTGAGGATAAAACTGTGTTAATCCATTAATCCAAGTAAAACACTTCTGTTAGATGTCTAGTTGCTCAGATACAAGGACATAACCAGTGTGATAGTTTTTTTTTGTTTGTTTTTTTTTTTTTTTTTTTTTTTTTTTTTTTTTTTTTTTTTTTTTTAGTGTGATAGTTTTTTAACATTAGTTATCCTCCAAGTCTCTAGGAAGAAATAAGCAGCCAAAGTCAAACCTTAAAATGAGGGCATACGTTATTATAAGAAATATGAGAAAAATATTATTAAACCGAGGAAGACATTGAGTTAGTGGTTATAGTAAGTACTGTTATCAAGGATAGAGATGATTGCCTGGGAACAGTGTGTTTAAAGAGCTGAGGAGAGAAAAGAATCAGCATAATATTGACAGGTTGTATTGATGTAGAACCAACCTTCTAGAGTTCATAAAATTTCAAAGCTATAAATATATTCATCTTCTTGAACAATTCTGGGAGGAGGAACTAAATTAGAGTAAGTAAATTTCCACAAGGTATTATGGAGAATTATTGGCTGAACAGATTTGCTGTCCCTTAAGGCAATGCTTAGAAAATGATACATAAGAAAATGATGTTTGTCTGACAGTAGAATAAACATGAAGGAATTTGGAGGCATCTGTATAGATTTTGGTGAAAAATTCATTATTTTCTTTATGTTCTAAGAAAAAATATGTAATATGATTAAAATTATAACAACTTAAAATATAGCAAATATTGACTTTCCATAACATTTCTAAATAATATATTTTCCAAGTTTTAAATGAAAACTTTGAGTTTGTTTCTGTGTATGTAACTTTAAAATATGGAACTTTACAATATTAGTTTTTATTTATTTTTTTTGAAAGGAAGATGGGGAAGGTCATTTGATTTCATATTTATTTTTTCTCATTTAATGAACTAATATACTCTCACTTGTATTCAGTGTTGTATGGTCTTTTTTAACATTTATTTGAATTTTATTTTATTTATTTTTCTATATAGCAGGTTCTTATTAGTCATCCATTTTATACACATCAGTGTATACAGGTCAATCCCAATCTCCCAATTCATCACCCCCCGCCCGCGGCTTTCCCCCCTTGTTGTCCATACGTTTGTTCTCTACATCTGTGTCTCAATTTCTGCCCTGCAAACCGGTTCATCTGTACAATTTTCCTAGGTTCCACATATATGCGTTAATATACGATATTTGTTTTTCTCTTTCTGACTTACTTCACTCTGTATGACAGTCTCTAGATCCATCCACTTCTCAACAAGTGACCCAATTTCATTCCTTTTTATGGCTGAGTAATATTCCATTGTATATATGTACCACATCTTCTTTGGCCATTCATCTGTCAAAGGGCATTTAGGTTCCTTCCATGACCTGGCTATTGTAAATAGTGCAGCAATGAACATTGGGGTACATGTGTCTTTTTGAATTATGGTTTTCTCTGGGTATAGGCCCAATAGTGGGATTTTTGGATCGTATGGTAATTCTATGTTTAGTTTTTTAAGGAATCTCCATAATTATACATCCTTGCCTCCCGTGTCATAGATTAGTGGACCATAGTTGCATGGGTTTATCTCTGGGCTTTCTATCCTGTTCCATTGATCTATATTTCTGTTTTTGTGCCAGTACCATATTGTCTTGATTACTGTAACTTTGTAGTATAATCTGAAGTCAGGGAGTCTGATTCCTTCAGCTCCGTTTTTTTCCCCACAAGACTACTTTTGCTCTTTGGGGTCTTTTATATCTCCATACAAATTTTAAGATTTTTTGTTCTGGCTCTGTAAAAAATGCCTTTGGTAATTTGATAGGGATTGCATTGAATCTGAAGATTGCTTTGAAAATGCAAGAGATTTCTGTGCATTAATTTTGTATCCTGCTACTTTACCAAATTCATTGATTAGCTCTAGTAGTTTTCTGATAGCATCTTTAGGATTATCTATGTATAGTATAATGTCATTTGCAAACAGTGACAGCTTTACTTCTTCATTTCCAATTTGGATTCCTTTTATTTCCTTTTCTTCTCTGATTGCTGTGGCTAAAACTTCCAGAACTATGTTGAATAAGAGTGGTGAG